>NW_026294562.1:24847695-25215195 GCF_007827085.1 Peromyscus californicus insignis | reverse complement strand
GCACAGTTCCAAGTTAACATTTATCATGATTCTCCCGCCAATCAGTAAACTTCACAAAGGCAGACCGTACTTGGTTTTACTTCCCATTGTATTCCCACTGCTGAATTAATTCAAGGCCTTTTCATTATTTCATACATCCTCAGACAAACACATTTTCCAGTTATGTAACAGACCTACAACTTGAGTTACAGAGGTCAACTGTCTTTACATCTTTTCATCTAAATCCAGACCCAAGATCCTCTCTCCTCTTGATTTACATAAGATAGAGCCATATCCCATTTCATGACATTCTCTTTAACATGGCAGTGTGGTGATATATTGTGTGCCCTGATAAACTTTGCCTGAAGATCAGAGGACAGTACAAGCCGCTAGATTAAACAAAGATGCCAGACAGTGGTGGCACACACCTTTAATCCTAGCACTTGGGAGGCAGAAATCTGTCTGGATCTCTGTGAGTTCAAAGCCACCCTGGACTACATGAGATTGATTCAGTCTGGGAGAGAAACAGAGCCAGGCAGTGGTGGCACCTTTAATCCCAGTACTTGGGAAGCACACATGCCTTTAATGGCTGGTTGGAGAAAGGTATATATAAGGCTTGAGGAGACAGGAACTAAAGGCTTTTCAGGCTGAGGAGTCCTAGAGGTGAGACGTGGCAGTGGCCTGTTCCTTTGTCTCTCTGATCTCTCAGTAGTTACCCCAATATCTGGCTCTGGGTTTTATATTATAAGACCTTTAGAAATTTGAATATCTGGCCCCAAATTCATGTAACCCACAACTTGTGAGTTCCTTTGTATTTTTATGCTATTCAAGTGACTTTTCCATACACTACCACATTATCATTGTATGGTATTTCATGTGTGAGTACCTTTTCATTTGCTAAGTATAAACATTTTCAGGCCTCCTAAAGGGTAATTACAGTTTAATTTGCTATTATAGTACCCATTTACATTATGAATTCTCTGGGCACATCTGCTGAAGGAATTAACAAAGAACTTTCCATAGACGAAAATGAGGGTTCAGCCCACAGTTTACCACCAAACTTGGCAATTAATTGACAGTTCTTTGGAGGGTACCTTAATATGTTATACTGTTTCTCTGAAAAACCATTACTACCTCTTTTGGCAGACAGTTCAAAACAAGTGTGATAGCTGGGCGGTGGTGGCACACGCCTTTAATCCCAGCACTTGGGAGGCAGAGCCAGGCAGATCTCTGTGCGTTCAAGGCCAGCCTGGTGTGATAGAAGAATATTAAATCATACATTATTCTAAACTTGTGGATATATTTAAAATAGTTCATAACCAAGTATTTATTTATCTATCTATCTATCTATTTATTTATTTTGGTTTTTCAAGACAGGTTTTTATTTTTTTATTTTTTTTAATTTATTTAACTTTATTTTATGTGCATTGGTATGAAGGTGTCAGATCCCCTGGAACTGGAGTTAGAGACAGTGGTGAGCTGCCATGTGGGTGCTGGGAATTGAACCCGGGTCCTCTGGGAGAGCAGCCAGTGCTCTTAACCACTGAGCCATCTCTCCAGCCCTCAAGACAGGTTTTTAACTGTGTAGCCCTGGCTGTCCTGGAACTCACAGAGATCCACCTGCCTCTGCCTCCCGAGTGCTGGAATTAAATGGGTATGCCACCATCTCCCAGAGTCAATTCTTATTCTTGTCCCCTGAAGCAGGGAAAATCTTTTTATATTTTTAGTAAATTAATTTCTAATAAAACTATAGCAACAGGGCAAAAAAACACAAAGTTTACAGTCGTGGCGGTTGCTCCCTTGACTGACTACCTCACCACAAATTTAACCATGTATGAAAACATGTGCATTGTGTTTGGTGGTGGGTCAGCGTGCATGTGACAGTGCTGTGGCAGTCAATGTGAAAGAGATCTTTCTGCCCACCATGTTGGTCCCAAGGATCCAACTCAGGTGTTCAGGTTCAGCGTGTGCCCAGACAAGTTTCTAACCATTTTTGGAGACAGGTTCTCACACCGACAGGCCTTGAACTTCCCTATGTGGTGAGGATGACCCTGAACTTCTGGCCCTCCTGTCTATCTACTGAGGTGGGTATTGGGGAAAAAAAATTATGCATAATCTGTTTGTTTTTAAATGATGCTAAGGATCAAATGTATCGTTTAGTTCATGCCAGGCAAGTATTCTACCAGATTCACCCTGTAGATTTCTGAGACAGGATCTTACAGTGTAGGCCTGGCTGGTGTGGTCTTGTACTCATTCAGTACAAATAGACTGAATTCATGATAATTCTCCTGTTTCAGCCTCCCAAGTACTGAGATCACAGGAGTGTGCTACTATGCCTAGCTCAAGTTTCTAACAAAATATGACTTTTTTTCTTCAAAATCAAAGAGTAAATTGTAGTTCCAAATAGCTTGAGTCTTACTGGAAAATGCAAGAGCCATAGAAAACAAAGTTGACAGACAATATTGAAATCCAGGCTCTCTATGTGTCACCAGGCTATATGTGTGACCTATTTCAAATGCAATAATTTATTCTATAAATTGTATCAATCATGATTTTTGACCTATACTAATATAAAATGAAGTTTTTACTTTTTTAAAAAAAACTTTTCAGCTATATCTATTGCTCTCTTTTTTTGATTTGGAGGTTTTTGAGTTATTTGTTTCTTGGTTTTGAGACAGGGTTTCACTCTGTAACTTAGGCTGACCACTAACTAAATATGTAACCCAGGTTGGCCTGGAACATCAATCCTCCTGTCTCAGCTTCCTAAATGCTGTGATTACAGGTGTGAGCCACAACACCCAGCTTTATAGATTAGCCTACAAATGAATCCTATTTTCTCTTTTATAAAACATTTATTAACTGGGGAGAGGAGCTGCATATGCGCCACAGTTCAAGTGTGGAAGTCAGAGACGAATGTGCAGCAATCAGGTCTCTCCTTCCACCAAGTGGGTTCAGAGGACTGAACGGGCTTAGTGACCGCACTAGTCTCTGCTGAGCTACTGTCCTTCACAATGGGTGTCACTCTCCCTCTCTTTTAATTTATGTGCACTGGTGTTTTGCCTGCATGAGGATGTCAGGTACCCTGGAACTGGAGTTACAGATAACTATGAGCTGCCATGTAGGTGCTGGGAAGTGAACCTGGGGTCCTCTGGAAGAAGAGTGCTCTTAACTGCTGAGCCTTCTCTCCAGCCCCTCTCTCTTTCTCTTAATGTTGCTAAGGAGAAAAATCCAGGGCCTTGGGCGTGTTTAATAAAGCCTTATTATTGGTGTACACCCACAGTCCCCAAAACAGAATTTGTTCTCTACTAGTAAGGGTTTTTTTAAACAGACAGGAAATTGACTTTCCATAAAAATATAAATAAGAGGGGGCAGGAATGGGAGGAGAGGAGGGAGGGGAAACCGGCTAGGATGTAAAATAAATGTATAAATTTAATTAATAAAATTATATTTATAAATATAAATAATATTTTTGAAATAGTAAAACTAATGTAAATAGGACTCGTTATCAATAGAACTATATTTAGGGTAAAATTCAAATTCTAAAGTAGGGTATGATGGATCACCCCTGTAGATCTTAACACTTGGAAGTCTGTGGCATGAGAATTGTCACCCGTTAAAGGACATTGTGGGCTATGTGGACCAGCCTAGACTACAGAGTGAGAACCACACCTATAATCTCAATGTTAAGGAAATGAGGCAAGAGCATTTCAGCAAGATGGAAAACAACCTGTCCTACCTACCTAGTGAGTTACATGCCATCCAGGGCTATAGAGCAAGATCCTGTCTTAAAAGGAGGAGAGGGGGGGGTGACGGCAAGCCAACAGAAAGAAGCCGGAAAGATGGCTCAGCTGTGAAGAGAGCTAGCTGCCCACCCAGAGGACCCAGGTTTGATTCCCATCACCCACATGGTAGCTTACAACTATCTGTGACCCCAGTAGCAGGAGATCCGATGCCCTTCTGGCCTATGGGGACACTGCCTGCATGTAGTGCACAAATATACAGGCAGGCAAAATGCTTATACACATTACAAATAAATAATTTTTTTTAATTAAAAAAAGAAGAAGCTGGGCGGTCGTGGCACACACCTTTAGTCCCAGCACTAGGGAGGCAGAGCCAGGCGGATCTCTGTGAGTTCGAGACCAGCCTGGGCTACAGAGTGAGTTCCAGGACAGGCTCCAAAGCTACAGAGAAACTCTGTCTTAAAAAACCAAAAGAGAGAGAGAGAGAGAACAAACCAACAAGAGAAACGCTGGTCATGGTAGCTTTCGGGAGATGCAGGGACATCAAGATAAAGATTACCCTTTGTTCATGTTCAAGGCCAGACATACAAACATACAAAACAACAACAAAAAACTGGAATTCTCTTTAGTGTAAATCACAAAGCTAAATGGATTTTGTGTTCGTCTATATCCAACATGGTTAACTGCTTAAAAGAGAAACACACAATAGAGGTAAGCTTACATAGTACATGAAACAAAAATAGTACGTTTTATATTAGATACCCTGATTAAACTGCTTGTTTTCCTTCCCAGGGTAGGCCTACTCCTCTTTCCATGAGAAGGGATACGAATTATAATGCCCTAAAATACTTCATAATGCCATGTTTCTAGGGGCCTATATGTACCACAAAACCTGAGTTCAGACCTCTACTGCCCACAAAGAAGCCAGGAGTGCCTATGGCACCTGCAATCTTAGCATAGGAAGGTGGGGGTCGGGGGGACGGGACAGGAAGATGATGCCACACATGGAGAGGCAGACCCCCGGAGCTCACTGGCCAGCTAGTTTAGGCCACCAACAAGCTCTGGAGTCATGGAGAGAATGGGCCTCAAAACAATAAGGTGAAGAACAATAGAAGAAGCCCCCAAAGTTGACCTCAGGCCTCTGCACACATACATGTAACCACACAAAAAAGGATAAAAATAGCCTTGTATGTGGGTACAGCCTTTAATCCCAGGAGACAGAGGCAGGCAAATGTTTGTGAGTTCAAGGCCAGCTTAGTCTACACAGTGAATTCCAGGCTGGCCAGGACTGCATGATGAGACTATGTCTCATATAAATAAATAAAAAATAAAAATGCATATTTCAGAAATTGGAGGCCAAATAAACTTAAGTGTTTTTTTTTTTTTTTTTTTTTTTGGTTTTTCGAGACAGGGTTTCTCTGTGTAGCTTTGCGCCTTTCCTGGAACTCGCTTTGGAGACCAGGCTGGCCTCGAACTCACAGAGATCCGCCTGGCTCTGCCTCCCGAGTGCTGGGATTAAAGGCGTGCGCCACCACCGCCCGGCTGCGCCACCACCGCCCGGCGTGTTTTATTTTATGTATGTATGTATTTATTTATTTATCTGGGCCATATACGTTGTAGTACAAATGTATTTATCGAGCAAAAATAGATTTAAACAAATAAGAGCTGATTGCAAAATTCTACATTAAACAGGAATTTTGAAAACACGTTGGATCTGGGTGTGGTGGGCCATGCCTATAATTCAAAAACTAGGGAGGCCTAGACAGGAGGATCTCGAGGTTGAGTCATCCTTGTGCTGCAGATACAGCCCTTGCCAAAGAAAAACTAAACAAAGGTGGGTTTGATGGTTATTGTTTAAGACAGGGGCTCTCTCTGTAATCCAGGCTGGTTTTGAACTTGTGAAGAACCTCCCAGATCTGCATTCACATGCACTTTTTTTGTTTGTTCTCTTGAGACAGACTTGAACTCACTAGTAGTGGCGAATGACCTTAAACTCCTGATCCTCCTGCCTCCACCTCTCCAGGGCTGGCATTATAGGATTGCTGAAGGTTTGTTTGTTTTTTAAAGACCGTAGTCCAGACTGCTCTGGAATTCATTATACAGACCAGGCTGCTTCGACCTCCAGGTAATCCTTCTGTCTCAGTTTCCCAAGTCTGGGATTTACAGGCCTGATTCCAGGTTCAAAAATCTCACATTTTCATTTAAAGAAACAGCAAACATTTGTAGCAAAATGTAAGCATAACCAATGGAAAACTACCAAACACCCCACCAATCACAGCACCAAATAACGCCACAGGTCGTCCAAATTACGCATGTGTTTAAGTCAACAACAGCTCCTTCCTCCCTCAAAGCTATCCCTCCGGGGGCGTCAGAGAAGACAGAGGGCTGATTTGTGACTTCTCCCCTTTTTTTGATCCCTCGCCCCGGATCCACCTGCTTAGAAGTGTCAAGGAGACTAGAAATGGTTAACGGTGACCAGCTGCAGAAGGAGACGTCCCTGACAACCCACAGCTGAGCAAGCAAGGGCTGTTGATTCACCAACGCGTTCCTTTTGGGGGGCTGCGGGCAAGCCCTGGAAGGCTGGGCGACAGCACCTCTGAGAAGGTTCCTGGACAGGCAGAGTGGTCCCCTCGTCCCACTCCCACGTCCACACACACAGACACACACATACAGGCACACGCACAGAGGCGCGCACACACACACGGGCGCACACACAGGGGCGCGCACACACACACAGGCACACACACAGACACACATACGGGCACACACACACAGAGGCGCGCGCACACACACAGGCACACACACGGGGCGCGCACACACACACACAGAAGCACGCACACATACACACAGGCACACACACACACACACACACACACACACACACACACACACACACACACACACACACACACACACACACACAGGCACCGGTGAGAACGGTCGCGTTACCCACCCGCCCCTCCGGAGCAGCCCCGGCACTAAGTCACCCGGTCCCTCCCCGAAGATGGGCTCTGACGCGGCCGAGGCTGACCAGCGCGCCCGACCTCCGGCCGCCGCGGCCCGGCGTGCTGGACCCGGCCCAGAAACCGGCCCTCCAAGCCACCTCCCCTCACCTGGCTCGGTCCCACCTGAGCGCGAGAGCTGAGGGGGCAAGACGCGGAGAAGGGGCGCTGACCTGGTTGCTACTGACAGCGGAGCGCCACATGCTGCCGCTTCCCGGACAGCGGCCCGAAGGACATTTTTTGGCCCCTGGAGGAAGGAAACGGGAGGGCGCCGGCCCGGCAGCGGCGGGCGCGGCGGCGGGGGTCCCGGCGGGCTGTGCAGCCTCTAGCGGGGACGGTCCAAGGACTACATCTCCCAGGCTGCTCCGAGCCGCCCCTGCGTCGTGACCCCGGCGCGCACGGAGGCGGTGACTCTTACCTCACAGAGGTAGCTCCTCCGCCGGCAGCAGCTCGGCGCCCCGGCGGTCCATGGACCGGAACCCCGGGCGGACCGGCAGGAACCCGGGCCGCGACCGCCGCCTCCCGGCCCCAGGCTCCGCCTCCTCGCTCCCCGCCGCCCTCTGCGGAAGCCCGCCGGCAGCGCACCACCGCCGCGGGCCTCTCGGAGCCGCGCCGGGCGGCTGTGTGGCGGGGCCGCGGACGCCGCGGGACTGAGGCCTACTCCGCCGCCTCTCAGTGCTATTGTCCCCGGGCCTGGCCCGGAGCGGGGCTGCGGGCGAGGGCCGAGCTCGCCGGCTCCGCGGAAGATGCCGGACCAAGCCCTTCAACAGATGCTGGACAGGTACGAGCAGCGGTGGGCTGGGAACCGCCGGCCTCCGTCCTGGGCCTGCCCATGCTGGCCTCGAGGCCCCGGGAGCGCGGATCCTGGCGTCCGCCAAGAGTTCAACTGCCCGGGGGCCGGGAGAGGGGCTCCGAGTTTGGAGATGGCACTGAAGGGAAGATGGGGCGAGCGGCCTGGGTCGTAGACTTAGAAACTTACAGGAGTGAGGTCGTCTTCGGCCGAAAGCCTGGTTTTGAGGTGAAGAGGCGCTATTGTTAACCCATAGAATTAGTGTTTTTCCCCCCCCCACCTCCTCCCTCGACTATGTTGTAAAGGGCTTGGCAGCGATGTCACTGGGAAGAACCAGATTATCTTTCTGGAGAATGATCCCTTGCACTTTTCAAGCCTCTCTCCACAATGCAGGGCTAGGCATTCTTTTTTAAAAGCCTGGGTTTCGTTTCTCCTTCCAACCCCCGTCGCATCCCCACCCCCAAGCCGTAAGGTCAGAATATCCACCAGGGAGCCTTAACGGTCACACTGGAGTAGAGGTTATGGAAAACAGCCACATGCATGCAACATTGAACACGGAGCACACTTGACGATCGCTGAGTTCCCAGAAACGTTTTGGCTTGTGCTGGGACCAGTTGCCCATTCCTGGGGGGCTCCAAGCAGTAAAACTCTTTGCGAAGTCAACTGCACCGCCCTCTGCTGTTTAAATTCCAGCCGGTGAGGTTTTGGAGACTAAATCTACTTTTTCTCCTAGGCAGCTTCTTGCTGTTCTGACCAATTGTTCAAACTAATCCATAATGTTTGTGGTTGCTTGAAACTCTGAATAGACTAACTGGCTACCCTGTTCAGCAGGTGGTACTCTTTATGCAGAGTTAAGATCCAGCTACTGAAGTTGTTAAATGGAGGGCCTCTCTTGATTGAGATTATAGCCATTGACTGCTTGGGTGGGAGGCGCACAAAGCTCCACCAGAGAAGGCAAGAAGTTACTCCTGGTATTTTATCCTAAATCCTAGGACAGGACCGGACCTGGTACCTAGCAGGTGTTCTGTTGTTAGAACTGATGAACGTGTTGGTTTCTCCAGCTGTTTAGGAGTCTGGTCGCTTATCAGGTTTTCCTTACGTTAGAGTTTATCATACTTGACTAGGTGTGGCATACTAAAATATGCCCAGAGAGGTTACTGCCTGCCACATCGATTCCAGTTAAATGAGACTCCAGAAGGTGTTGCATAGTTTGTTGTTTACTCTGATGACACTCACTTTCACTTTTACGTGGTGACTTTTGGAAAAACCCTGACGTCTAGATGTTGTCCTGGCTTTTCATACATTCTTTAGAGATTCTCATAAAAGCCCTTGAGTGCTAGTGAAGAATTTACAGGAACTTGGGAATCCCACTGTCCTTTGCAGAAATGTATATATGGAACTTATTTTGCTCATTTTCACTCCATTACCCTAGCTTATCCCCCTCCACTTCTGAACATTTTCCTCCCAAGTCCCCTCCTGTTTTCTTGTCTGTGTGTTCCACTGAATTTAATTAGGATTGATTGCGTAAGCATGGGTCTGGGTTATTTACAGGAGCGTGGGCAGGTTATCAGTGGCTACACCACTAAATTTACTCCCTCCTCCTCCAGCAGCCGATGTCCAAAGTTTCCCGGTGGGGCATGGGGTTTCATGAATCCCTCCCCTGTCCGTGATGCAATGTTGCTAGGCCCCATCTTGTGCAGGACTTTTACAGGTGAGCACAGCTCCCTGTGGTTCATGAGTAGAGAAGGCCAGGCAGCTGAATTTCACAGCACACCTGCTCATCACCCAGTTCTTAGATTCTTTCTGCCCCCTTCCGGTTTTTGTTTTTGGAAGCTTGAAATTTTTCACTAAAATAGTAGGAAAAGCAAACCTATACTTATATATAATTTATGAGGAAGATGACTGTACAGCTCAACTCTTCCTGCTGCCACCAAACTCAGTTTATACAGTGCTGGGAATTGAAGCCACGGTTCCATACTAGGTAAGCACTAATGCTGAACTACATTCCCATCTCTTAACACTGAAAACTATTCTGATATACATAGCCATACTTAGCTACTTATATGTCTGTCCTCAATAACTTAAGAGAACATAGGAAGTTCTAGATAGTATGCCCATGTTTTGTTTCCAAAATATATATCCAGCTTGAAAGGAGACAAATATACTTAGAAAATTGCCTGTTGTGTTATGTATTTATACTAACAACATCCCAGCTACCCTATTTGCTCATACACTCAGCAATTGCAGTTTTGTGCAGAAATGTTAGTCATCCACAATAATGTGAATGTACTTTAATTGAATTGTACCTATAAAATGGTTAAAGTGTTAAGTCTATGATCTGGATATTTTATCATGGTAACTTTTTTAAAGAAGCAGAATTGAAGTTTTTTTAAAGATTTTCTAATACTGGCTTCAGCATGAGAGTTAAGAGCAAAGAAATGAGCCGGGCAGTGGTGGCACAAGCCTTTAATCCCAGCACTTGGGAGGCAGAAGCAGGCAGATCTCTGTGAGTTTGAGGCCAGCCTGGTCTACAGAGCAAGTTCCAGGACATCCAAGGCTCCACAGAGAAACCCTGTCTCGAACTCACACACACACACACACACACACAACAACAACAACAACAACAACAACAACAACAACAAAAGCCAAGAAATGTTCAAGGAAAGAAACGTATATTTGAAAGTCTGGATGTGGGTTTCTCAGAGTCCCAGAGACTAAGTCATATCCAAGTATGGGTAAAAGGTCTTACAAGGGAGAGTTGCCCATAGTTAAAAACAAAAAAACAAAAAACAAAACAAAGCAAATTTACTTTGCATATGTGGAGGTCAGAGGTCAGCTCCCTTTCACAAACTTGTGTCCCAGATACCGAGGTACTGTTACATTCTGAAGCATCTTGAATAATCTTGCCAATTTTTCCCATTATAATTGAAAGTTTTAACTTGTGCATATTGAAGTCCATGTTCTACAAAGGTTGGAAATACATCCATTTGTAGTATCTGACTATATAGTCAGCCTTTCCCACTTTGCATATTAAGCCAGTTTGTTCTGATAGAAACCTGTTGTTGGGGGCTTTTTCTCTTTTTTGGGGGGGGGGGCTGCAACCCAGCTCCTAAATAAATCACACATGGAGACTTTTTCTTAATTATGAATGTCCAGCCTTAACTTGGCTTAGTTTCTTGCCAGCTTTCCTTAACTTATCCCGTCTACCTTTTGCCTCTAGGCTTTTCCTGTTCTCTTCTATAAATCTTACTCTGTTGCTGCTTGTGTAGCTGGGTGGCTGGCCCCTGATGTCCTCCTTCTCTGGCTCCTCCTCTTCAATTCCTCTTCCCAGATCTCTCCTATATCTTCTCTCTGCCTGCCAGCTCCGCCTATCCTTTCTCCTGCCTTGCTATTGGCCAGTTCTTTATTAGACCATCAGGTGTTTTAGACAGGCACAGTAACACAGCAGCACAGCTTTACAGAGTTAAACAAATGCAACATAAAAGTAACACCTTAAAGTATTCTACTACAGAAACCAATTGTCTAAGTGAAAAACAACAATAAGTAACAAGCTTTAATTAGAAGTTGTTCCGAACCACACAAACTTTGGTGGAGGAAAGGGGATTCTCTATGAGTTAAACCAGTATCAAATTTGTATAGAGAGCTGCGGATGTAGCTCAATTGGTAGGTTTGCCAAATATATACAAAGCCCGAATTCATCCCCAACCTAAGTGTAGTAGAGGCAGGCAGATCAAAAGTTCAAAGTTACCCTCAGCTGTAGAGAGTGTTTAAGCTAACCTAGACGACATAAGATTATGTCTTCAAAATAAATAAATAAATAAATGACTAAATAATAAAAGAAAAAAGGGATTGGGAAGTCAATATAATTATGCAAGAAAATTAGATTTAGGACCCAGGCTTGGTGGTACATGCCTCTAATCCCATCACTCAGGAGGCAGAAATGGGCCTCATCCACATAATAAGACCCTACCTCCAAAAATAAAAAAAAGTTTTTAGAGACTGGGTCCTGCTGTATTGCCCGGGGTAGCCTCCAACTTCTTGGGCTTGTCTAACTTACCAAGTTACTGAACTGCACATATTTGCCACTGTGTCCAATCAGAAAAATGTGTTTAAGTTAGCTACTCAGTAGAATTATTTAGTTAGAATGGCTGTTCTGATACTGTGAAACTTTGTGTTGGATTTTACACTTTCACTATTGAATACTTTGTATACACTTATGCCCTCCCAAGACCAAACTAGAAAAACAGTGCCTGTTACCAGCATTCAGTCCTTCCTCATCCCCTAATATAGTCTAGGACATGACTGTGAGGGTTCTGAAGAAATTCTTTGAAATGTAGACTTTGGGCCTACTTCATTTTGCTACATGAATTTTACTGTAGGTTCTTTATAATTTACTTGTAAAAAAAGGAATTCTTTTAATTTAAACATAATAGGCTTGAAATTTCTATATTTTAAATATAACAAATGTTTAATCCAGAAAAAGAAGTAATTCTACCTGTGATATTGGAAACATGTAGATCCAAATTTATCATATTGCCATCCTAAAGTCATTTATCCCTGTGTCCTTTGTGCTTCTTCATTCCCTTTCCCCCGGTGGTGGGGATTGAACCCAGGGCCCTGTGGATTTGCCGTACCAATAATTTATAACCCTCCCTGTTGTTGGGTTTTGTTTTTACTCTTTGGCTCTTTGTTCTTTGGGGGACCTGCCACCCCGTTCCCAAATAAATACATGGAATATTATTCTTACTTGTAAATTCCCCAGCCTTAGCTTGGCTTATTTCTAGCCAGCTTTTCTTAAATTATTCAGTCTACCTTTTGCTTCTGGGCTTTTACAGTTTCCTCTGTTTCTGTGTATCTTTTCTTTACTTCTTACTCCATGACTTGCTGTGTGGCTGGCCCCTGATGTCCTCTCTCCTTCTTTTCCTTCTTTTCTCGTCCCTCCCTCTCTTTTCTCTATTTATTCTCTCTGCCTGGCAGCCCTGGCTAGCCCTCTCCTGTCTAGCTATTGGCTGTTCCACTCTTTATTAGACCAATCAGGTGTTTTAGACAAGCACAGAAACACAGCTTCACAGAATTAAACAAATGCAACACATCTTTGCATCATTAAACAGTCCACAGCATTAAAAAAAAAAATGTAATACATCTTCAACTAATATTCTACAACACCTTCCCTCTCAGTCTATGAGGTGCAATTGCTGTATCATTCAGGCTGGCCTGAATTCAGAATTTTCCTTTCTTTGCCTCTTTAGTGCTGGCTCTATATGTAGGAATCAGCAACTACTCTCAACACTTTGTCCTTAAAGTTGTTGCTGTTGAGTGGGGCATGATGGTCTGAGTCTGTAGTCCTAGCGCTTGGGATGTTTGAGGCATGAGAATTAGGTAATCAAGGCCAGCCTAGGCCATGTGAGGTACTATCTCAAGAAATACACAGTACAGAAAAGAAGTTGTAATATTCCTTTCTCTTCCTAGAGCCATACTTTACCATGAAGGGTAAAGTTTTCCTCGGTTGAAAATTGAATGGTCTGGGAATATGGTTCAGAACATTCTGCCTAATGTGTTTGTTTTAAGTCTTATGCAATTTCCTGACTTTGCCAGGAAGTGAGAGAACTATATATGAAATCACTAATACTTTATTTTTTTCTTAAGTTCATGAGGTCTTATAAAACCAAAGGTACTTGAAAACTATTTCGGTACTCTAGTTTACTAGTCAGGGAGAATAAAAAGATGAATAAAAACCAAGTTCAGAAAATAGATTCTATAGTGGACGATTTTAAAAAATGAAGAAAATGCTATACTAGGAATAGATTGGTTGTTTGGGCTCTGTATTCTTTTAATATAAGACACAAGTTCTGCAATACCTCATAGTAATTCCATGCCATTGGCTAAGTGTTTGACGTGCAGGAGGCTGGAAGCCTGGGGGTAAACATTTCTCTAATTCACAGAAGTTGCTGGGTGTGCTTTGCCACCGATGAAGATGACAGAACAGCTGAATGGGTGAGGCCGTGCAGATGCAGAGGATCTACTAAGTGGGTTCACCAGGCCTGTCTACAGCGCTGGGTGGATGAGAAGCAGAGAGGAAACAGTACAGCCAGAGTGGCTTGTCCTCAGTGCAATGCTGAATACCTGATAGTTTTTCCAAAGTTGGGTAAGGACTGTTTTAAGAACAAAGCACATGTTCTCTGAGATATCTATATATGTATGATTTCAAACTTGCTTTTTTTTTTTTTTTTTGAGGCGAAGAGGTGGGTACTTGAGATAAGGTCTCACTCTGTACCCCAGGCTGGCCTGGAACTTATGATTATTCCTCAGCCTCATCCTTCCCAAAGTGCTGCCAATATAGCTATGAACCACAACACCCAACTCTTTGGTTGGTTGGTTGGTTGGTTGGTTGGTTGGTTGGTTGGTTGGTTGATTTTTATGTGTATAAGTGTTTTGCCTGCATGTATGTATGTGCTGTGTGCATGCCTGGTGCCCAAGGAGGCCACAAGAGGGCATTGGATCCCCTGAAGCTGAAGTTTGATGGTTGGAAGCCACCTAGTAACTGCTGAGAACTGATCCCAGTTCCTCTGCAAGAGCAGTCAATGCTCTTTAATCTCCAGCCCCTCAGATTTATTTTTAAATGATTTCATATCTTTGCTTTTTGTGAATTTTTGATATTTTCCCTCTCTCAATGTCAAAGATTTATTTTGCAAACAGTTTACAATATCTTTAGCAAGTCCCCAGACTTGTCTATTTGTATGTTTTTATTTAAGAAGAAAAAGACTTCCAGCACTCAGGAGGCACAGGCAGGCAGATCTCTATGAGTTCAAGACCAGGCTAGTCTACAAAGCAAGTTCCAGGACAGGCAAGGCTATTATTACATAGAGAAACCCTGTTTCGAACCGCCTTCTTTGCCCCCCTCAAAAAAAAAAGAAGAAAACCTTTTATGCCTAACTATGGATATAAATGAACAAGAGAGATGTGATACAAAGCTGGCTCAGGGCTAGAGACACAGCTTAGTCAGTAAAATGTTTGCCTGGCAAGGTGCGGCCCTGAGTTCAGTCTCAGCACATGGAGCCCTGTGCTAGAGAAGCAGAAACAGGATTGTCCTGGGGCTCCTTATCCAGCCAGCCAGTGTTAATTGATCAGGCCATGAGAGACCCTGTCTCAGATGAGGTGGATAGTGTTTCTGAGGATTACCTGAGATTTCATGCACATTAAAAAGGGAGGGGACTTAAAGAGCATCATTCTTTGGAGACAGTTGGTTTAAGAGAAAAAAAAACCAGTGGTGAGTGTTCTAATATTCCTTAATTGTTCTGCTAAGAAACAAAAGTAGGAAAGTCAAAGTTTCGCTTTGGTTTTTGGCAACGCTAGACACTGAGCTCTGGGTCTTTCCCGTGCTAGGCAGCTGTTCTACCACTAAGTCAATAGAGTTAAGTTCATTTTGAGAATCCAGTTTATAGTGTTACGTTTCAGGAAAACTAACCCTTTTTCTGGGAATTGCTGAACATGAAAATTACCAGTAGTCTTTGAAAATGGGACTAACCTGGAAAAAAGTATAATGCTTTTCAATTACAGCCATATGTTTCTGAGCTAGTATCATTCTTGTTTGGAATTTATGCCTTGCTGTTCTTAAAAACATTTTTAATATTACCCTTACCTATAACCAGCTTGGCTTAAGGGCAGTCCAAAGGAAAGAGAGATTCTGGAGAAGAGTGGGTATCATGGAAAAAATTTAGAAATTATTAGATGCATTGTTCTTGGTAGGTGCTATGCATACTATAGAAATGTAGATAATGAAGTGCTTTTCTGATGTCTGCTTGTTTTCATGTGTGAGAGGAAATGATAGCTTTGCATGAAAGGCAAGTAGTATAGTGAAGAAAATGAGTTTAAGGCCACCTTAAGTTTCGTAGGATATTCAAGACTGGCCTGAGCTATACAGTTAGACTGTCACAAAGGAAAAAAAAAAAATCACTTAAGGTGCTTTCATTGTAAGTGTAAAACAATATTGTAAAACACTGTAAACATCGGTAGGCAAAGCAGGTGGGTATCTATGAATTCAAGGCTAACCTGGTCTACACAGTGAATTCCAGGACAGCTATGGCTAAAAAAGTGAAAAAAAAAAAAAAAAAAAAAAAAAAAAGAACTTAAAATAGGTGGGTGGAGAGTTGGCTCAGTGGTCAGGTGTGCTGCTGCTCTTGGCTGAAGAGAACCTGAGTTTGGGACCCAGAACCCACTGGACAACCCACAGCCACTTCTCTCACTTGAGCTCCAGAGGATTTTATACCCTCTTCTGACCTCTCAGGCACCCGTACGCATTGCACACACACATACACACACATACACACACACACACACATACACACACACACACACACACACACACACACACACACACACACACACAAATAAAAAATAAGTCTTTAAAAATCATCCAGCTTTAGGATGGAAGTACAAGATTTAAAGGTGTGTGGCACCACACCCAGCTCCACCTGAATCTTAATCACAGCTATAGCAAAGTTATGGTTACACTGTCTTGAAACAAAACTGGTTACTTCCTTTTGAGCAGCCTAATATGTTTACCCAAAAGTTTCAGCTCACTTTTCTTTGTCACTCAAATTTGAAATGCAAAAACTTGAATTTACCCAAAATATTAGGATAATTTCTGTCTTTATAAAAATCTTTATTATGTAAGAGAATTTAATTACAGGCTTCTCTAATACCTTTTGAATTGTTAGATTTCTAAAAGTTGTTGTTTATTCAAAGCTTCAATTGCCATTCATTGTATAAATATAATAGTGTTGAAAGTGTATATGGTTAGGCCCACCAGGCCATTGAAAATCCAGTTACGTGGACTGGAGAACTGGGAATGTAGCACAGTGATGAAACACTTAGTGTACATGAAGCCCTGGGTTTAATCATCAGTCAGTGTTGAAAAACTAATAATGCCTTTCTAAAGTATTGAAACGTTTATGCCCTTAGTTAGTTTGTATTGAGCATTTATTTATGTTTTCTCTTCCTGTTAGGATGGGAGTTTTTAAGGGCTGAGATTTTGTCTCCTCCCACATTCATAGCTCTTTGTGTTGTAGTCTGGTGCTGTATTCCTAAAATTATAATGCTGGGTCATGAGGCAACTGCACCCAGTTTCCTTATTGGCCCACTCAGTTGGGGATCATCATCCAGATGATTTCTGTGATTATTTAAATTTTTTTTAATGATTCCTTTTTTTTTTTTTTTTTTATGCATTGGTGTTTTGCCTGCATGTATGTCTGTGTAAGAGTGTCAGATCCCCTGGAACTGGAGTTACAGACAGTTGTAAGCTGCCACATGGGTGCTGGGAATTGAACCAGGGTCTTCTGGAAGAGCAGCCAGTGCTCTTAACCACTGAGTCATCTCTCCAGGCCCTCAGTGATTGTTTTTAACAAAATATTTTCTTAGATAATCTTTAACTCATAGAAATATCTTCTCTGGCTGGCACTATATTATAATGGTATGTTTAATACTAAGTATTTATTCTTCCTTCCAAATATTAAAACTAATCTTGGACTAGTCTGTCTGGAAGTAATGAAATATTTGGGCAAAGTAAAATTAAAAGCCAAGATGAGAGTTTTGTCTGAAAAATCTAGAATAAGTAATTGAGCCCATTCCTTAATTTTACCAGGCATGTATTTTACATATAACCCAAGGGACAGACACAAAATTTCTAAAAGAAAAATAAGGATTATGGGGTTTTGTACCAAAAAAAAATCACACTGGATAGATAGTTCCTTAAGAAGGTTTAGCATATTTTGGTATGATTTTCTGCAGTCTATTGGAAAAACAGTTCAGACATCTAGGTTGTCATTCAGGATCTAATAAATAAAAATTGTGGGCTGCCTTTTAGGAATTATATTTTCTTCCAAATATATGACTTTTATATGAATTATTTCACTGTAGTCCACTAGTAGGTAGTTTCAATTACTATACATACCTCAAGAGAGAATTCAGTTAAACAAATACTTGAGAATCATAGGAATTTGGGATGAATCAGTAAATAAAATCAGAAATTTTCCTCTTTGGAGCCTGTGTTTTAATATAGGAATAAGCAGATCTCTTCTCTAAAGACCTATATAAATAAATATGTTTTAGACTTTGCATCTGGCCGTTTTCCAGTAAAACTTTAGTCACGAAAACAGACAGCTGGTTAGATTTGGCTATGGGGCTATGTTCTCCAACCATTGTTCTAGTAAATGGAAATAGATTTGATAAGTATGTTTTGTGATGAAAATGCTTTAGGAAAAAGAGATACGACAAAGTAAGTAAAAAGTATGATGTGGTATAGATTGGCATAGGAAACTTTTATGAAAGTAAAGAAATCGGCAAAGGAAACTGAAAAGTGAGTGATAAGATATGTTCTGGAAATGCAAGAACCAACCATATGTTGGAAAGAAAATATGTCGTATGTAGCTGATAGGACAAGAGATTCGACCACTGAATTTAGTTATGTGGAGATTGTTAGTGATACCCATGACCAGCTTGGGTGGAATAGGTTTGCGGGAAAATTAGACAATTATTTGAGTATTTTATTCTGAGGAAGCAAGGAAATGGAGTAGTAGGACAGGAAGGGTCAAAATACTGTAGAGCGCCGGGCGGTGGTGGCGCACGCCTTTAATCCCAGCACTTGGGAGGCAGAGGCAGGCAGATGGATCTCTGTGAGTTCGAGGCCAACCTGGTCTCCAAAGTGAGTTCCAGGAAAGGCACAAAGCTACACAGAGAAACCCTGTCTCGAAAAAACAAAAAAAAAAAAAAAAAAAGAAAAAAAAATACTGTAGAGCGCTGGTGCACACCTTTAATCCCAGCAATGAGGAGGTCAGGCAGGTGAGTCTTTGAGTTCAAGTCCAGCCTGGGCTACATAGTGAGGCCCTGCCTCAAAAAATAATCAGTAAATAAAAAGATTTTACGGGTTGGTGAAAAGATTCAGCTGATAAGGACACTTGCTCCAAGCCTGCCAGTCTGAGTTTGGTCCTTGGACCCACGTGGTAGAAGGAGAGAACCGGTTCCTGAAGGTGTCCTCTAACTTCCTCAAAGCACCTGCCCACATCCCACATATACACACATCGTAATAAAAAAAAAAATGTAAGCTTATTTTTTATTTATTTTTTTTTTTTTGGTTTTTCGAGACAGGGTTTCTCTGTGTAGCTTTGCGCCTGTCCTGGAACTCACTTGGTAGCCCAGGCTGGCCTCGAACTCACAGAGATCCGCCTGGCTCTGCCTCCCGAGTGCTGGGATTAAAGGCGTGCGCCACCACCGCCCGGCAATTTTTAAGATAAATGAAATAATGTTTATCTGGTAGAAACAAGACATCAAGTAGGGGGAAATGATGGAGGAGAATAGGAAGAGAATTGCCAGAGCACCTAGAGTGTAGTTTACATGTAACTGATTGGTTTCCAGTATGTCCAGTATGGATAATGCAGAGGAGAGACTTTATAGATTTTCTAGCTTTAGTTTTCTGATTACAGATTTATCAATCATGAGACAATCCACATGCAGAGCTTTTATTATGTACCCATGGTTTCTGGCTTCCAATGTCATCTCTCTTTACAGTGGCTGGCTCTAGAAGTTAGTGGGGAGTTTTGATCAGGGGCTTTATAAGATTTTTCTTTCCTTGTATGTTTAATTATTCTATTGTCAATTTTCTTTGTACAGTAATGGTTACTGCCTTGTGTTTAACATTCTTTAGATTGTAGGCCCCAAGGAAGCAAGTGATAGAACTCATATATAATAAAGTAACAGTTTGTATGTAGAGGTAGTCAACAAATAGAATTACTTAGCTAACAAGTTACATATACCTTTGGTTAAATGCAGAGGTTTAGTTCCTCAGTTTTCTTTTGAACAAATCTAAGACCTTTCCATTTCTCTGGAAAATTCTAGAGGTAAATTAAATTGGACTTAATGGCAAGTAAAATACCTCCAAAATACGAAGCATATAATTGATAATTGGCACATGTAGCTGTTGGAATACCATAAACACTGGCTTCATAATCATTTTTTAAAAAGCTTGTTAGAAAATAATTTTGGGGGCTGGAGAGATGGCTCAGAGGTTAAGAGCATTGACTGCTCTTCCAGAGGTCTGGAATTCAATTCCCAGCAACCACATGGTGGCTCATAAACCATCTATAATGAGATCTGATATCCTCTTCTGGCATGCAGGCACACATGCAGACATAACACTGTATACATAATAATTTAAATAAATGTTTTTTCAACTAAATATAGTATATTTAAAATTAAGTAAAATAAATTGACTTGTATAGCTATAAGGAAACAGCTGTAGAGCTAAAGAGATGGCTCACTGGTTAAGAGCACTTGCTGTTCTTGCAGAGGACCTGGTTCAATTCCTAGCACCTACATAGAGGCTCAAAGCCATATAGAATTCTAGTTTCAGAGGACCCAACACCCTTTTCTGACCTCTGCAGGTACCAGGCATGCATAGGCTACATAGGCATGCATACAGGCAAAACAACCCTCATAAACATTAAATAAATCAATCTTTTTAAAAAAAGAAAGAAAAAATAGCATGATTACCTTTATTCACTGTGCCAAGACACAATGACTAAAGTCAGAAATGTTATTTTTTTTTTTTAAATCAGGTACTACAGGACTTAAAGGTTCCTAGGAACTATTTGAAAAAAAAAAAAAAAAAGCTAAAATAGCCTTTTCACTCTGTGGTAGCCAGTGTGATTGAGATATAAGTAAGGATTGTTTCCTTCATTGGAAGCAGCTGTATTTAAAGCTCTAATTACAGGATCAGTAATAAAAGTTTGAACAGCCTAGAATTCATTCATGCAGATGATTGAGAAATTCTAAATTGTTCAAATCTGAATTCCCATCAGACTTATAGCAACTAGAAGCTGGAGAGATGGCTCAGTAGTTAAGAGCAGGATGTTGCTTGCTGTTCTAGGGAACCCAAGTTCAGTTCCCAGCACCCTTGTCAAGTGGTTCAGAGGCACATGTAACTCCAGCTCCAGGGGATCAGACACCTCTGGCATCCACAGGCATCCAAATATATGTGACACACGCGGGCACATGCGCATGCGCACACATGCACACATAAATAAAATCTAAAAATACCCATTTAACTATTTTTAGACTATCTCACTTCATACAAGTGTTTTAAACCTATAGAAAATATTGAAGAAGTCACTCTAAAAACACTTTGTGTTGATACTTTTCTCTCTTCATATTGTAGGTCCAGTCGTTTATGTCTTGGATCTTGCAGATAGACTGATCTCAAAAGCTTGCCCTTTTGCTGCAGCAGGAATAATGGTTGGATCTATCTATTGGACAGCTGTGACTTACGGAGCAGTGACAGTGATGCAGGTTCACCATTCTACTCTATTCAGTGATACTACTTTTGATGTGAAGGTCTATTAAATATTTGCTAGGAGTTTTTAAAATGTATTGTTTTAAATAAGTAATGATACTATCGTGATTCAAGAATAAGAAGTTATATAAAAAGTAGACTAGAGCCAACGAGATGGCTTAGTGGGTAGAGATGCTTGCCACAAAGCCTGATGACCCAAGTTCAATCCCTCAACCCCCACATGATAGAAAGGAAGAGAATTGATTCCCAAAAGAAGTTGTGCTTTGAACTCTACACAAGAGCTGTAGCATGACCCACCCCCATACACGCACACAATAAACAGTGTTATACAGAGTGGTCTAGTGAAAAGTTCTCCTCCTGTCCTTCATTTGCCTAGATCCCCCATCACCTCCTCAGGTAGCCACTATAGCTAATTTCATATAGCAGCAGTTTCTTTTTCATAATGATTCTTGATCTTTTCACATAACTATAGAGATCTGCATAGCATTCTGTGTATAAAAATACAGCAGTTTTTATTTTTAGATAGGTCTCAGTATTTGGCCAAGCAAGATATGAAATACTAAGGAACACTTATATAATTATGTGTGTAAATATGAATTGAATACAGAACTTCATAATCATTTTTAATTCAGTAAAAGGGAAAAATCAGTTGCTATTATAAGAAAAATCTTGAGCTGGTACTTGAAAATTTAAATAATTTGGATTTATAGACTGGAAGTATTAATATAATATAAGCAAGGAAGCACAAGTTGCAAATATGTAGTGTGTATTAACAGTTTAGAAACCACCTTTACATTTATTGCCTTGCTTGAAACATTTATTCCAGGAATGAGTGATTAACTGGGACAGTAGATCGGTACTGTGTGATTTAAGAGTATTGGGAGGGCATCATTTATCTGCATAAACATGCATATATGAGTATGTAAGCAAAGTTTTCATGGTAAAAAAAAGATCCTATAAATGTAGATTGAAAGTCAGAAGTAATATATGTTACTGCTGTTACTTAACATTGTTTTTGACATTCCATTATTATAACACTTCTGTTTAGTTATTTTTATTTCTATACAGTGTCTTTAGAAGCAGTTATCTGGATATATTTGATAGAGAATATGCTTCAATAAACCAACAGTATTTAGTGGGTTTTTTTTGAGGGGAGGGGGTAGCACACTAGTTGATGTCAAGTCCAAAATTAACATTAGCAACATACGAATGGACAGGATATGTACCCAGGCTTGCCTCCAATTTGATTTGTAGCCCAAGGTTGATCTTGAATTTCTGAACTTCCTGCCTCTACCTTGCCAAGTGGTAGTATTATAGCCTTATGCTGCTCTAATGGTTAATGTTGATTATGGACTTGACAGGAACTAGTCACTAAAAATAGAAACCTCTGGGCACTTCTATGAGGGATTATCTAGATTAGGTTAATTGAGGTGAGAACATACACCCTCAATATGGGCAACACCATTCCATGAGGTGGGGTTCTGGACTTTGTAAAAAGGAGAAAATGAGCTGGGGCCGCCTTGTACCCAGTTGCCTCAGACTCAGTCAGACTCCTTTCCCAGCTGAGCTGTGTTCTCAACCCATCAGTTAGAGAAACGCTTAAACTGCTTAACATAACGATTGTCAGGTTTGTCCATTTTCGTGGAAATGTCATCGTGTGTGTGTGTGTGTGTGTGTGTGTGTGAATAAAATTTAATTGTTTATGTGTACCACATTTTCTTTATCCATATATCTGTTGATGGACATAAGGGTCCTTTGGGTATATTACCAAGAGTAGTGTAGTTTTTTTTTTTTTTTTTTTTTTTTTTTTTGGTTTTTCGAGACAGGGTTTCTCTGTGTAGCTTTGCGCCTTTCCTGGAACTCACTTGGTAGTCCAGGCTGGCCTCGAACTCACAGAGATCCGCCTGGCTCTGCCTCCCGAGTGCTGGGATTAAAGGCGTGCGCCACCACCGCCCGGCATGTAGTGTAGTTTTTTTGAGGAACTTCCATGCTGACTTTTACAGTGTCTGCACTAGTTTATATTCTCACTAGCCAAGTATAAGGAGTCCTCTTTTTCCACATCTTCCCTGGCCGCCTTTGTTTCTCAGAGTTGGTCATCTGACTTACATAGGTTGGAATCTTAGAGCCAGTTTTGATTTGCATCCCTGATGTCTAATGATGTTGAACACCTTTTCAAATACTAATATATATTAGTCATTTGTATTTCATCCTTTGAGAACTATATTCAGTTCATTAGCCCATTTGGGGATTAGAAAAACTCCATTCACAATAGCTTAAAAAAATAGAATATTTAAAAATAAACCTAACTTTGGGATATTGAAGAAGACATTAAGGTCTAGATGGCTCGGTGAATAATGCTGCTCTTTTAAAGGATCTGGGTTAAATTCCCAACACCCACTTGGTATCTCACAGCTGTCTGTAACTCTAGTTCCAGGGAGCCCAGCCCTCTTCTGTAGGCACCAGGGACACATGTAGTACACAGACACATGTTCAGGCAAACACCCATACACATAAAATTTATATATATATATGATGGAAAGACCTCCCTTATGCATGGATTGTCAGGATTAATATTACATAAATGTCTGTTGTCGGGCAGTGGTGGTGCACACCTTTAATCCCACCCCTAGTGAAGCAGAGGCAGGTGGATCTCTGAGTTTGAGGCCAACCTGGTCTACAGAGTAAGTTCCCGGACAGCCAGGGCTACAGAGAGAAACACTGTCTCCAAAAACAAAAGCAAACAAACAGAGTCTGTATTACCAAAACCAAACTCCAGATTCAACATAGTCTGTATCAAAATTCCAGTGTCTTCACTAAACTAGAAAAGACAATCCTAAAATTCATACACACTAAAATAATTAGCCAAAGCAGTGCTAAGCAGAAAGAACAATGCTGCATATATCACTATACCTGGTCTCAGCAGATATAGTGGTCTGTGCCTTTAATCTCAGCATTCTGTGAGTTGCAGGCCAGCAAGGATTACATGGTAAGACCCTATCTTAAAAGCAAACTGATCTCATACTTACTATAGAGCCATAGTAACAATAATATGATACTGGCACAAAAACAGACATGTAGACCAATAGAATAGAATAAAAAACATAGGCGTTAATACACACAGCTATATCCACCTAATTTTCAACAATAGTGTCAAACATATATTGGTTTGGGCATGATGTCCAGTGCCTACAACTGTTTGCGGAGTAGAGGCAGGAAGGTCAAAGGTTTAAGATCAGCCTTCGCTGCATAGTGAGTTTGAGACAGTCACTTGGGGTATATGAGACCATGTCTCAAAATAAAAACATGCACACATGGAGGAGAAAAACCAGGCTTCTCAGTAAATAGTACTGGGTAAACAGGATATCCTCTTGAAGGAGAATAGAACTAAATCCATATCTGTACAAAAAACAGTTCAGAATGAATCAAAGGCCTGAGAAAAACATAGGTAAAACTCTTAGAGGCATAGACAAGAATTTCCCCAGAAGGACTCTAGCAGCACAGGAAATGACAATCAGAATTACATTAAATTAAAACTTTTCTGGGGCTGGAGAGATGGCTCAGAGGTTAAGAGCACTGACTGCTCTTCCAGAGGTCCTGAGTTCAATTCCCAGCAACCACATGGTGGCTCACAACCACCTGTAATGAGATCTGGTGCCCTCTTCTGGCCTGCAGTCATACATGCTGTATACATAATAATAATAAATAAATCTTTAAAAAAAAATAAATAAATCTTAAAAAAAAAAAAAACTTTTCTGACAGCAGAGGAAACAATCACCACAGTGAAGATAGCCTTCGGTGTAACAAGTCTGTCTTTGTCTTGCCAGCCAGCTCCCAAATAATGACATGGAGATTTGTTATTATGAAAGCTCAGCTTCTAACTTAGGCTAGTTCCTAACTAGTTCTTATAACTTAAATTAACCCATTTCTATTACTCTACATTCTGCCATGTGGCTTGTGGCTGTTACCTCTCCTCCTGCATGTCTTGCTTGTTCTCCATCTCCTGGCATCTCTCCTGTGTGCCTAGATTCCTCTTCCTACTTCTCTCTCTGCCCGGAAGTGCCACCTATACCTCCTGCCTAGCTATTGGCCCTTCAGCTCTTTATTAAATCAATCACAGCAATGTATCTTCACACAGTGTACAAATATCCCATAACACTCAGAATGAGAAAAGATTGCTACCTATACATTAAACAGGAGACTCATATCTAGAATATATAAAGAACTATAAAGATCAAATTTCACTTACATTTTTAGATTTTAAAAATACTTTCATTTGTGTGTATATGCATTGTGTATAGGCCTATTCCGTGTGGAGGTCAGAGGACAACTCTTGGGAGTCAGTTCACCTGTCACCTTGTGAATCCTGTGATCATGCTCAGGTCACTTAGGCCTCAGTGCAAGTACTTCTACTCACCCTCCACTTGCATCTTTTTATGGAAAAGAGCATTGTTAGCTTCCCCAGCACTAGAGTGAATGCTTTTTAAGCATTGATGCCTTTAACCCTAAAAACAGTGTTGTGCCATAGATAAACTTAGTTTACTAATTTGTTGTCCTGTTTTAGATAGCAAGGTCTCAACATTAGGTCCTGCCCCTAGTGTGAAAATCACCTCCATAAACATTGAAGTAGTTTGGTTTTTGGTTTTTGGTTTTTTTTAATTTGAGGCAAGATCTTTTAAAGTCCTAAGTAGCAAATAGCTAGGGATTAACAGGCAATGTGCCATTACACTTAAGCCTTACATGAGCAAAGCACTGTGACCACTGAACTACACCCTCAGCTGCTAGCTGTGTTTTTAGGCTATCTCTTGAAGGCTAGTCCCACTCCTTGCTTGGCTGTGCTCACCTGAAAGGAAGCGAAGGACACAAACATCTTCTAGAGGACAAATAGGATCTAAAATTATCCCAGTCCAAGAGCTCACTGACAAGTTGAGTAAGAGGAATGAATGGAAGTAAATGACAGATACCCCACCCTACATGCTGGTGCATCTCTCTCCTCCCACTCCCCACCCAAAGAATACTTTACAGTCTAGGTTCTTTATTCTTGTCTACAAAGCTGTGAATTCACCGAGAGTGGACTCCAGCATCTCAGGCTCCTTTCCATTAGTTCTCACAAAGTGTGCTTTCCTGGGTTGCACAGGCTGGTGTTGAGCTGAAGCCAGGTGCCTTTCTCTCTCTGATTGTTTTCCTTCACCTGTTTCAGGAAGGTGTCTCAGCTCTTAGTAGTACTTAATATGCTCGGTGCACACAGTGGTTCTCTTGGCAAGCATCTTTCCCTTCACTTGCTTGTTTACAGTGATGCCCACAGCATGCTAAGTGATGTTGTAAACTTCCAGTTTTGACTTGGTAACACTTAATGGGGCATTCCTTTTTGAACAGTGCCCATTTCCTTGATGTCTGCAGTGCCACCCTTCCTGTGATTCACGTATTATGTGGCCAGAGGAACTCCTCCATGTTTCCTAAACGGTCTAGAGACCATCCAGCAGGTGCCTTTCATCTTGCCCAATTACTGCAAAATGGTTGCTGCACTGAAAAGCAGTGTGTGCCTTTAATCCCAGCACTTGAGAGGCAGAAGCAAGTGGATCTCGTGGAATTTGAGGCCATCCTTGTCTACATAGTGGGTTCCAGGCCAGCCAGAGTTACACAGTGAGACCCTGTCTCAAAAAATGAAATAACAAGCCAAGCAGTGGTGGTGCACACCTTTAATCCCAGCACTAGGGAGACAGAGGCAGGCAGTTCTAGGAGTTCTAGGCCAGCCTGGTGAAACATGTCTCAAAACAAAAACAAACAAAATAACCCAAAACAAGCAAACATCTCAAATACTACAAAAAAGGAAATCAGGCCGGGCGGTGGTGGTGCACGCCTTTAATCCCAGCACTCGGGAGGCAGAGACAGACGGTTCTCTGTGAATTCAAGGCCAGCCTGGTCTACAGAGCGAGATCCATGACAGGCTCCAAAGCTACACAGAGATACCTTGTCTCGAAAAAAAAAATTAAATAACAAAACTTGTATGTCCCTTCACAACTCTATTGAGATATAATCAATGCAGTCAGCCATATTTGTAAAGTTATTTTATTTCAACCTAAAATGGAATAGCTTGGAAATTTTATCCACAGCTCCTCTTGGATAGATCATGATTATTTTATTTTTGAGACAGGGTCTCACTATGTAACCCTGGCTAACATAGAGCTATGTAGACCCACCTGATCTAAAAGTCACAGAGATCTACCTGCCTCTGTGTTCCAAGTACTGGGATTAAAGGTATGCGCTGCCTCACTCAGCTATGGGTGATCTTTCTTTTTTTTCTTTCTTTCTTTTTTTTTTCTCTTTTTTTTTTTTTTTTTTTTGATGTTTGAGATTTATTTTTATACATATATATGTGAGTCTATGGGAGTGATTGTGCACCACTTGTGTGTAGATCCAGGGGCCAGAATAGCTTATCAGATCCCTGGAACTGGAGTTACAAGTGGTTGTGAGCTGCCATATGGGAGCTGGGAATCGAACCTGGGTCCACCGCAAGAGCAGCAAGTATTCTTAACCACTGAGCCATCTAGTCCCAGTATTATTTCTCACAAACAAATCAAGGATAATAGCTTTCAGGCTTTTTTTTTTTTTCTCAACTTTTGCTTCTGTGCTTTGAAAATATTTCTTACAAAATGAACTGTATATGTATCACTTAAATATGTGCCACTGTAGCCTGGCAGTGGTGGTGCACACCTTTAATCCCAGCACTCAGGAGGCAGAAGCAGGTGGATCTCTGAGTTCGAGGGCAGCCAGGGCTACACAGAGAAACCTTGTCTTGAAAACAACCAAATAAACAAACAAACATGTACCACTGCTTTAGATAAGAAAATAACTAGGAAATACCGTCTGCTTCACAGGTTGTAGGTCATAAGGAAGGGCTGGATGTTATGGAGCGAGCTGACCCTTTATTCCTTTTGATTGGACTCCCTACTATTCCTGTCATGTTGATACTGGGCAAAATGATTCGCTGGGAGGACTATGTGCTCAGACTATGGCGCAAATACTCAAATAAACTGCAAATCTTGAACAGTATATTTCCAGGTAAGGTCCTGAATTATGGCTATATAAAGTACATGTTGAATTGAATCATCACATGGGTTTTTTAGTTTGTTTTTTAGATTTTTTTTTATTTTTATTTTTTTTTTTGCTATTCCTAAGATTTAGTACTGACATGATGCTTTCCCCCCTTCTAGGGATTGGTTGTCCTGTTCCTCGAATTCCAGCTGAAGCTAATCCTTTAGCTGATCATGTCTCTGCTACCCGAATTTTGTGTGGAGCCCTTGTCTTTCCTACTATTGCGACAATAGTTGGTAAACTGATGTTCAGTAGTGTTAACTCAAATTTACAAAGGACAATCTTGGTAAGATGGATTTAATATTACTTATCTCAAGCAGCATAGAGAAGAGAGTGAACTGTATTTGTTTATAAAGGGAGAGATAGGTTCTGTAGGGCTCTGTGTAGTTGCCCTGCTTTGTCTCTTCATTAACCCCACTGTCATCCTAGCTTGAGGGAAATGAAAAGGGAGGTCCTACTGCTGCCAGTCTGACCTCTGGACCCTTCCTGTGGGTACCTTCTCTTCCGGAATATGCTCCGGGCTCAATCCCCAGTACCAGCATCGTAAATAAAAAAACAGTTGAAGCTGGCTCGTGGTGTTTCCTGTCATCCCACTCGCCCTCCTTGGTCACAGTCCACATGGGGCTCTGGATTCTCCTTCCTGTCAGAATGTAGAGCTCCCTGGGAGGAAAGCACCTCTAGACACCAGGTGAAGGCAGCTCTTCCTCTGCCACCCAAAGTGTCCGCCTCTTTCCTGATCTCACACCATAGACAAGAGAATGTTGCCCTGGGAGTCACCAGGATTTATTTGGTGTCAAAGCCTGTGTCTCTCGTGATCTGTGTAAAGTTCTTTTTCTTGTTTCTCTAAGCCTGCATTACAAAAGAAATTAATCTCCCTTTTTATTTTAGGGTGGAATTGCTTTTGTTGCCATAAAAGGAGCATTTAAAGTTTACTTCAAACAGCAGCAATATTTACGTCAGGCACACCGCAAAATCCTAAATTATCCAGAGCAAGAAGAAGCATAAAACTGACTTGTGGTTGTTCTGAGGCCTCTCATCCGGACAAGTCTGCTGTGTCGTTCTGATTCTTCATTAATGCACTAGTGGAGACTTGTGACAAGCTACTGCTCCTATATTTTTAAGAAATATAATAAAGCACGCAAGGCAGGGGATCCTCTCAGTAATCACAGAACCTAAGGATACGATTCAACTTGATTATTTGTATGTACTGCTTTGACAGCCATCGGCTAAACCATTATCTTAGCATGGTAAACCTGGGTTTGTTCATATTTTTCCAGACAAAAATGTAAAGATAAAACTGTACAAATATTAAAAATGGACATGCTGTTTTATTCTGATGCCTCTTTTGTATATATACTCACGTTCAGTGTTTTCTTAGAAACAGCAACTCAATGAAGGTACTGTGAGGACTTTCTCACTGGCATAATTTGATTACATGCTAAACAGGAGCCTGTGTTAATATGAGGAAATGTAAATTAGTTCTGAATAAATAACAAACCAAAAAATGTATGTAAGCATTGAAATGACCATCTGAACAACAGGGATTCTGTTGCCTTTTCCTTAATCTGTGTGACATCTCAGATGTGTAGAGTCAGTCTCCAGGGCTTCCAGATCACTTTTTCACTATTAAACTTTATTTATACAATGTTGACATCTCATAGTTGATAATGTAATTTTGACCCATGTAGTCGTCGTCATATGTGTCTGTGTGTGTACCTGGGGGGTTGTTTAGAAAAGGTGGGGGGGAGGGAAGGAGAGAGTAGAGATAGGAGAAATGAGGTAGAAGGCCCTTTTATCACTTCATGTTTTTAAATTTGTATTTCTGGAACTTGGAGCTGCCAGTCAGTAATTTAAATAGAGAACAACTTGCAGAAAAATGATAATAAAATTATTGTTTTTTCATCAATTCAGTTATTCAGATATTTGTTAATCGCCTCCCATTTACTCAGCCACTGCAGGACGCTGTGGGCTAGAGTGGTGAACAAGACAAACTTGGTCCCAGCTCTGACAGTTTGTAATCTAGTAGAACAAGAGTGAGTGAACCAAAGTGTGGTACTAAGCGTATTGTGACTCTTAGTCAGTGACGTAATTATGAAAACAAGTGTTTAATGAATATCGAGGTGTTTGGTTTTGGCTACATCCATTTATAGGATAACCAATACTGATGTTTTTAGGGTGTTTTGTTTTTGAGTCAGAGTCTCTTGCATAGTCTGGCCTCAAACTTCCTATGTATCTAAAGATGATCTTGAACTCCTGATCCTCCCAATAACAGGCGAGCACCATCATACCTGCTGTTTTTTATGTGATGCTGAGGATTGAACCCAGGGCCTTCTGCATGCTAGGTAAACACTACCAGTTGAGCTACATCACCAGCCCTCTTTTTAGATTCTAATTGTCACATTAAGGGGGCTAGCTCCTTAATAGTCTTTGCTTAACTAGTTATATATTCATTGTTCAAAAGCAGTTATTTAGGTCATGTTTAATAGTGACCATTTTAATGTTCAGCAATCTGAATGTTCTTTTAGTTATTTTCATTGATTAAAATGAAAATTTGAAAGTTCAAAAAATACTGTTCACAGTATATGATGCATGATAATAAATGGTCCCCCTTACCGAGAAATGGATACTTTAGGAGTGTAACAAATATAGATTGAGCTATGTTAGATTGTAAATAAAACATAATTTTAGTAAAGACTGGTATCTATCTATAGGTTGGAGATCTCAGTGTTGAGTTTTATGGTGTCTGTGTGAATGACTGTTGAACATCCAGAGTTGTAATTATGTAGGGTATAAGGGACAATTTGACTGAATTAACCCTAACACTGATGTTTTGAAGAAAAAATATGAACTCTGATTATATATAAACATAACTTAGATATCTAGCTGTAATTATGAAATATATTGGCTTCAATAATTCCCAATGTGAAAGATAGAAATTTCCTTGATAATTTTGTTAAATTGAGCAGCATTTACACAGTTATGCAAGCATTCAGTTCCCTGTGAACTACTTCAATGTCCAAGACGGGTTTGATTGGCATCAAGGCCCAGGAAGACCAAGGAAACAACTCTAATCCCTTGAGGGCAGGAGGTAGTTTGGAGAGCTGTGGGGAAGGAACCACAAGTGCCTGCAGACCAGAGTGAATGCTAGCCTGCATCTGAAGTGTTCCAAATCTAAAGAGCCTTATTCCAAGAAAAAACACCCCATGCCAGTCCTCCCTGGACGGTGGCCACCCAAGCACAAAGCGACAAAGAACATGGGCAGACTTGAGGCTGGGTAGGACTTTAAGATCTACTTCAAGTTTTCATAACTGTGGTGTATAACCTTGGCAAAGTGGCTGCTTGACCACAGTTACCTTGATCTCTAAAATGCAAGTCACACTTAGACAATTCTAGGATTAGCTGAGAAAGGACAGAGGTGCTTTAGGCCTCAATAGCTCCTAAAAAGTGGTACTCTGCACTCTAGAACAGGACAGTAATAAAAGGGGTAGTAGAGAAGAGAGACAGTAGAGACTTTGGGAATATGTAAGTATACTGTTCTCCAATTTATTTTCATATTGTTTTTCTGTTATTTCTAGAAATGTCAATGTTTTAAACCTCTTTTTATAAAATTCAATGATTAGTAAAATTCTATTGTAGAAGTTAACTCCATGTAAGTGGCTGAAAATATTGTTCATTACGTATTTATCAAATGATTGAAGAATATATAATTAAATTCAGTGACTTCATTAGTCACTGCCTTGCTAATTCTGCTGTAATTTTTTTTAATATCTTGTTTTTAATATAGAAAACTCAGTACTGGCTGGATTAAGTTGAATAAAGAATTTTTATGCTCTCTAGGTGTACTTTGTCTGTTGAACCAACCCTAAAATTAATTCTGTACCTACATAACTTTCTTGAAGTTACAGTTACCAAGATCAAGAGACTTACTATAAAAGTAATCTAAAGTTTTATTTTTTTTTTAGTTTTAAATATTTTCATTTTTAATTACATGTATCTGTGGGTGGATATGTGCACATTGAATGCAAAGTCCATAGAACCCAGAAAAGGGCACCAGATCCCCTGGAACTGAAGTTACAGATAGTTGAGAACCACCAGCTGTGGGTGCTGAGAACTGAACCTGGGTCCTCTAGCGGTGCACAGATTTAAACCCAGCACTTGGGAGGTGGAGACAGGCAGATCTCGGTGGTTCAAGGCCAGCCTGGTCTACAAAGAGTTCCAGGACAGCTTATATGTATGGTCGTGTACATGTTATGGCTGATAAGGCGGTCAGAAGATAACTTTTGAACCAGTTCCTTCTTCCACCATGTGGGTCTTGGGGATCGATCTCAGGGCATCAGATGTGTGAAAGCCATCTCACCAGCTGTGAAGTTTTAAACTAGCTTGCTTGCCCAGTGCAGAAAGTTGTTCAACCCTAGCTCTGCATAAACCAGTTGTAATCCCAGCCTCAGAGGCAGGGATTAATTCAACGTTATCCTTGGCTACATAGCCAGTTTGTGGCTAAGACCCTAACTTTAAAAAAAAAAAAAGTATAATTAAGCTTACCTAACTTCAAAATATATTCTAATGTATTCCTTCCTGTCACCCTTAGAGTCCCCTGGACTTAGTATATGAGACCTGCTTCCCCTGAAATACTAGGAACTTTATATTTTTTATTTATTTTGGATTTTTGAAAGAGTTTTACGTAGCCCAGACTGATACCAAGCTTGCTGTGTATCTGAGGCTGACCTTGAGTCTTTATTCCCTACCTCGGCTTCCCAAAGACTGTGATTATAGGCATGTGCCACCATAACCAGCTTGAAATGCTAGGACCGAGTGTTTCTGACGGAGGGGCTGGAAAGAAGGCTCTGTGATTCCATTCCCAACACCCACATGGTGGTTCACAACTGTGTCTCGAGTTCTAGGGGGTCTGATGCCCTCTTCAGGCCTCTGCAGGTACCAGGCATACATGTGGTACCCAGACATACAGGCAGAGAAAACACTCATACACATAAAAATAAGTCTTAAAAATAAAATTTTAAAACATTTCTGGTGTAGGTTAGAATATTCTAAATTGAATAAGCCAAAGACACTTGTATCTTAGTAATTAATCATGTTGGTTTTCAGTCACTATTGCCCATGTCTGATATACAGACTAGTCAGAGAAGCAGTTGGCTGGCCTTGGATGCTTGTTCTAGCTGATAGATGTGGGTTGAGTTCCCTCCTAGACCCTGTTTCTTCATGGATGAAATGAAAACTGTATAACCTGTTTATCTCCTGGGTTATTATGAGGATTAAGTGAAGTGACTTTCTATAACAAAGTTTAGTATGTAAGAGAATGTGCAAATAGTGAAAATTTGTCCATAAACTCACCTTGGGCCGCTGCCTCCTGGCTGCCTGCCTTCCTGAACACAGGAGGAGGGCTTGCATCTGATACCGATGGAAGCGTTAAGGACCAGCAGTAGGCTAGACTGTCATTTTGTTTGGGCTCATGAAATTTTTAAGCATAAGTGGTTAAGATAACTATCAAAAGCAGTAGATATTTGCTGAACACCTGCATGCCCCAGGTACTGTCCTGGAGTAAAATGGTGGATAGCCTGCTTTGAGAGAGTTAGAGGTGTAATGGATCTTTTTTACTTTGGCTTTTTTAAGTTTTATTTACTACTTAATTCCAACACTAGAATTTCTGCTTCTGGAAGGGGTACATAAACATCCTGTGAAACTTGGGAAAAGCACTTCTTTCATTATGAAAGTGTTCCTTAGTGCCAATTCTGTGTGTGTGTGTGTGTGTGTGTGTGTGTGTGTGTGTGTGTGTGTGTGGGAGGGAGTGGTACACTTATGAGGAGGCCAGAGGTCACCATGGAGAAGCCAGGGATCTACATCACGTGTCTTCCTCCATCTCTTCTCCACGTCATTGTTTTGAGACAGGGTCACTCAATTGGCTGACTAGAATGGCTGGCCAGAAAGCCCCGACCCACTGGGGTTACAGCTACACGTCATACCTGGCTTTCTGCGTGGGTGCTGGGGGTGTGAACTCAGCTCACTCTGGTTTTCACAGCAAACACTTGGCCACGTGCACACTCTCCCCAGGCCCAGCGGCCTTGCTTCCTCTTGTGCCCTGGTTTCTTTCAGTTAACCTTTAATTACCTTTTCTTGGGTGGGGAGGGTGGGTACTAGGGACCAAAATCAGGGCTTCATCATAAGCAAGTGCTGTACCATGGAGCTGCATCCACAGAACTAAAGCAACCGTTTGGGGTTTGTTTCTTAGAGAAAGGTTCTCACTTTGTACCCTACACTGGCCTCCAGCTCTCAGTTCTGCCTAAACTTCCTGAGTACTGCAATCATGAGTATGTACCACCATCCCTGGCTCAGAGCAAATTTGGAGGCGGGGGTTTGAGACATGGTCTCACTATGTAGCCTTGACTAACCTAAAACTCACTATATAGACCAGGTTTGTCTTGAACTCAGAGATCTGTCTACCTCCTGAGTTCTGGGATTAAAAGTGTGGGCCACCATACCCAGCTAATTTATTTTACTTCATGTGTACAAATGTTTTGCTGTGTGTGTGTGTGTGTGTGTGTGTGTGTGTGTGTGTGTGTGTGTGTGTGTTCATGCTTGCCTGGTACCTGCAAAGCCCAGAAGAGGGCATCAGACACCATGGGACTGGAGTTACCAACATTTGTGGGCCTCTATGTGGATGCTAGGAGAACTCTGGTCCTCTGAAAGTTCTCTTAACCACTAACTCTCCAACCCTACAGCAGTTTTGTTTGTTTTTTAATGATATAAAACCACTTTGTATCTCATAATTGTGAAAGGCACAACATTTATCAGCATGCCTATTAATGATGTTTGCCCTGGTCCCTTCAAAATGCTGATGTTTCTCTAACACTGGGGAGCATGGGCAAGAGCAAAGCACCTGTCCTCTAGCTTGCTTGGACACCTTGGAGGAATACTCTCTAAGAGTGAAGGAAGGCCTGTCAGCCATTTTACCACCCTTGTTCAGTCGTTCAGATACAAACTGAATCTGCTCACAGACAGCTCACAGACCATCAGGATCCGGGGCATGCTGCTGTGATTAGGCTGGGTGCTCGGCTAGTCACTGTCTCCCGGGAGAGATTTGGACATGGGTAGAGGGCTCCCAGCTGTGCCACATTCATTTCTGTAAGCTACTTTACACCCATGGCAGGATTGATGGAACCGTAGCAGTCAGGGCCTGCATCAGCCTCAAAAACCACCTCAAAACCTTAGACCAATGCCTGCCCCTCAGGGTGTCGTAAGCCTGTTGTCCAATACAAAGCTCTGCCCCATTCAAAAGTACTGTTACCATCAAAGGAAAAGCCTAAACTGCATGAGCATTGTATTTGTCTCACCCGTGGCAAAAAAACTGACCACTTTACACCCAATGTGTATACTTTCAGATTTCCAGAAGCCCACACTAGGATTCTCAATGTGACCTCTTCCAAAGGGCACAAAGAAAGCACTTCAAAAACTACTACATTTTCTGTGAATGTGTTTTAAGTATTTTATGTGTGTGTGCCTGCTCTCTATGTGTTCACCGTGTTCGTGCAGTATCTGTGGAAGCCAGAAAAGCTCCCAGGATCCTTGATTTATGGGGCAGGTCGGGGGGATAGTACTGAAACACACAAAAATGTTCAGTTTGTTCATAGTGAGAATAACTGGAGCCAGACGGTGGTGGCGCACGTCTTCAATCCCAGCACTTGGGAGGCAGAAGCAGGCAAATCTCTGAGTTCAAGGCCAGCCTGGTCTACAGAGTGAGTTCCAGGTAGCCAGAACTATACACACAAACCCTATCTCAGAAGAAGAAAAAAAAAAAAAAAAAAAAGAATAACCAGGGCTGGAGAGATGACTCAGCAGTATCCACTGCTCTTTAAGAGGACCCAGCTTGATTCCTAGCACCCACACAGTGGTTCATGACTGTCTGTGCCTCCAGTTCTAAAAGATCTGGCACCCTGTTCTAACCCTTCCATGGGCACCTGGGACCGAATAGGTACGACACAAACATACAAACAAAACATCTCTACACATAAAGTATTGTCATTTTATGTGTATGGGTATTTTGCCTACTTGTATATCTGTGCACCACATGCATACAGGACCCCTAGAGGCCAGGAGAAGGCGTTGGATCCGTAGACTGTAGTTACAAATTGTGCTCCACCATGTGAGTGCTGAGAATCAAACCTGGGTCCTCTGGAAGAGCAGCCAATGCTCTTAACCACTGAGCTGTCTCTCCAGCCCCCATTGTTTTGAGAGCCAAGTTAAAGCTACCCTGGCTTATACTTTATAACCCATGGAAATGCCAAATACAACCCTTGATTGAGAAATGCCTGCTGTGCGCCCAGGGGGACTGACAGTTCATCTTGAACCTGCAGAAACTCACAGCCTGGCTTGTTGAGAAGTGAAGGCCAGCTATGGGTAGGATATGAGGGCGCAGGAGCCTTCCTCTCCTTCCTGCTCAGATCTAGCACAAACCTCACACCCTCCCTCATCTCCAGTCTCCAGATTACCCTATTTATTTTTCTTAAGACTGAGTCTCACTATGTATCTCTGGCTGGTATGGAACTCACAGAGACTCCAGTCCCTCACAGAGACCCCATTGCCTCTGCCTCCTGAGTGCTGGGATTCATGGCATGCCCCACCTTGCCAAGCTATTTGGGGGTGTAATATTATGGGGCTTATATTTATTTTGTTTGTTGTTTTGTTTTTGATATTTTGAGACAGGGCCTTTTCTCCTAACTGTGAGAGAAAGAGCTCACCAAACCAACTCAAAAGGGAAGAGTTTTATTTTGGTTCACTGAAGGCATACAGTCCTTCACGGTCTAGAACACATGCTGTCTGGGACAGCTCAGTCCTTGAGGGGTAAGGGGCTCACGTCTTTGAACTAGAAAGCAGAGAGAAGACTGAGAGCAGGACCCGGGAAACAGAGAGGACTAGAGGAAGGTCCTGCTATAGCCCTCAGAGGCTGGCCCACAGTGACCTACATCTGCCAGCTAGACTACATGTCTCAAAGGTTGTAAAACCTCCAAAAATAGTGCCACCAGCTGTAGATCAAGGGTTCAAATGCATGAACCCATGGGAGGTAATTCAGGTTCAAACTGTAACAGGAGAAAGTGAGCTCATTATGCGACTCCCAGCATCCTCCCCTGTCCTGATGAAAGCCGTAGTTATCACTTCAACTTAAAAGGATGTTCTGAAACCTGCGTCAGTCTTTGTCAAAGCTCTACCGTTCGATGTCCCTCAAGAACAAAGAGTACGTGAGTCTCCAGGACAGAAGAGGGGCAGTTCCAACTGCTCTTTGCCCGTAGGACAATGCACAGTGTGTGTGTCCCCTGCTGACTTCCAGACTTCATTGTTCTAACATTTAGCAGATAAGGTTTTTATTTAAAAAAATTAACATTTGCTTTCATTTAGTTTTGTTTATGTCTGTCAGTGTGTAGGGTATGTACATGTGAGTGTGGGTGGCTATGGAGGTCAAAGGTGTCAAATCCCCTAAAGCTGAGGTTACAGGCACTTGTGCACTATCTGAAGTGGGTGCTGGGAACCAAACTCAGGTCCTCTGAGAGAGCAGGAGATGCTCTTAACCACTGAGCCATCTCTCCAGCTCCTAGTAGATGATTTAAGACATGAAGAGTAAAGCCTCAAATGCCTTGCATTTCTCTTTGTGTGTTTTATTTATTTTGATTAGACAGAAAAGGAGAAGTGCTGTGGGATGTCCTTCTGTATGCTGTGAATATGTGTTGCTCCCATTGGTTAATAAATAAAGCTGCATTGGTCTATGGCAGGGCAGAATGGAGCCAGATAGGAAATCCAAGAGAAATAGAGAGGGAAGAAAGGCAGAGTCAGAGGAGATGCTTCAAGCCACTACCAGGAGAAGCAAGATGTGAGAGAACAGGTAATGCCACAAAACCATGTGGCAAAACATAGATTAGTATACATGGGTTAATTTAAAATGAAAGAGCTAGCTAGCAAGAAACCTGAGCCACAGGCCATACAGTTTATAAATAATATAAGCCTCTGTGTGTTTACTTGGGACTGAGTGGCCATGGGACAAGGCAGGACACAGGAAAACTTCCAGCTACAACAAGTGGCAGGGAAAGAGGGTCTTTTCTCTACCCAGCACTTGAGTGACATATGACTTTGACTCTGGGCATCTCCTGCTGTCTTTCTCTGTTGTCTCCCAGTCAGAGAAAAGATGTGAATCTGAACACACGAGTCTCTGGGAGGCTATTTCAGATTTGAGCCATAGCAGTGGATTAACAAAATCTGCAGCTGCCTGTGAGCACCTGAAACACAGATGGGTGTGGGGGCTGGCTGCTCCTCTCTGCATGGCGGAGCCTGCCTCCTTTAAAATGATTAGTCTCTTGTGTGCACTTCTAATGAGACAGTGGCAAACAAACACAAAAGCACTACTCTTTCTTCCTCTGGTTCAGGAGAAAGTAGTTCCAGGCTGTGCCTTTCAGAGTGGCCCCTGCTTCTCCACACTCAGTCCGCCTGCAGCGCCCTGACAGACAGCACCTTCTTTTTGACCATCCTTGATTTGATGGCTTGCTTCTGAGTTCTTTTTAGTAGGTGTGGAGGAAAACAGTGAACTCCATATGTTCTCAAGTGTCTTTATTCCGCTCTTACACTTGATTTAAAAAGTTTTCATAACTTCAATTTATGAAATTTATAATAATTTCATTTATTTATTTATTTATTTTTAGAAACTAGGGAGATGACTCATTGGAAGAGTGCCTATAGCGTAAGCACGGGACCTGAGTTCATTCCCTAGAGCCCACATGAAATAAGCCAGGCACAGGGCTGGAGAGATGGCTCAGAGATTAGGAGTGCTTGCTGCTCCTGCAAAACACCAGAGTTTGGTTCCCAGCACATATACCAAGTGTCTCACAATTGCCTGTAACTCCAGCTTCAGGGGACTCAGTGCTATCTTCTGGCCTTCACAAATAACCACATGTGTGTAAGCGGACATTTCCTGTTCCAACTGCCCAGTCCCAAATAACCAACTCAGAAGCTTAATATTACTTATAAATGCTCTGCCAATAGTTCAGGCTTGTTACTAGCTAACTCTTATATTTAAATTAACCCATTTCTATTAATCTGTGTACCACCACATGGCTTATGGCTTTACCTATCCTCTAGCATGCCTTGCTTCCTGGGCAGCTGGCTGGGGTCTCTCTTGACTCCCCTGACTCCACCCTTCCCCCTCCCATCATTCTCTCTGTCTCAGGCTGTCTCACCCAATCTCTTCTTGCCCCACTGTTAGCCAATCAGTTTATATTAACAATGAACATAATCCACAGCACATGCATGTAGGCACAAACCACACACACACACACACACACACTCACTCACTCACACACATCCACATTTGTAATTTTAGTGATGGATAGGCTATCACAGATGGATCCCTAGGACCCTTTGGCTGGCCAGTCTAGGCTTACTGGCAAGCTCCAGACTAGGGAGATACCCTGTCTTACACAACATCAGGTGAACAGCTCCTGAAGCCCAAACCCTGAAGTGGGTCTCCAGTCTCCACATTCCCAATGCACACACAAGCATGCACCCACACAATCATGTACCTATACATATACACACACACACACACACATATATACACCTCCATACACATGCGCACACACACACACACACACACAAACGTGCACCCACACAATCATGTACCTATACATATACACACACATACACATATATGCACCTCCATACACATGCACACACACACATATAAACATGCACCCACATGATCCTGTACTCCATATACATATACACATACATGAAAATGCACACACAAAAGTCATTTTCTAGGAGTTTTAGTGACTCATGCTGATACTCTCGGCACTCTGAGGCAGTAGGATTGCCAACCTGGCTACATACAGTGACTTTTAGACAAGCCTGGGCCACAGTGTGAGAGTCTGTCTCTAAAAGACAAAAGAAAAATTTCCCACAGAGCCATTAAGTTTTGCCTCTCATTATATTATAATTAAAACACCAAATATACAGAATAAAACATCAAGACAGAAACACGGAGTCACATAAAAGGCAGGCCACCAGAAAAACAGCTCATTTGTCAACTGAAGTTTGAAAAGCCAGGAAAGCTTGGAATGGTGGATTTCGAGTTCTGAAAGATAACAACTGCTGACCCAGACCACTGTCCTGGCAAAGCTCTGTCACAACCAAAGGAAAGATAAAAACTTTCCATTATGAAAACTGATTCAAGGACTTGTTTGCTACCTACAGAAGATCCTTGAAGGAATCCTTCAGACTGAAGGGAAAAATAATCTATCCATGAGGCCACGGGAAAGAATAAACTGTACTAGGATAATAGTTAAGCAAGAAAAAAAAAAAACCACTGCAAAATAATAATTTTAAAAATGGCAGGAATCAACACACACCTTTCAGTAATAACTCTGAATATTAATGATCTCGATTCCCCCAATGAAAAGACTCAGAGGACAGGGCAGTGGTAGGGCACACCTTTAATCCCAGCACTCAGAGGCTGAGGTAGGTGGATCTCTGTGAATTTGAGGCCAGCCTTGTTTTTAGAATGAGTTCCAGGACACCCAGGACTACACATAGGAGCCCTGTCTAAAAAAAAAGAACGAACGAAAGAAAGACACAGAGGAATAGATTAGATTTAAAAAAAGAAAGAAAGACAAAAAGCAGGCACCACCATCTGTTTGTCGCCTCCAGGAAGTGCACCTTATCACAAAAGACAGACATCACTGTAGGGCAAAAGACTTTAAAAATGTATTCTAAGCAAATGGACCCAGGAAACCAGCAGGGGCTGCTGCTCTAATATCCGTCAAAATAGACTTCAGTCCAGAGCCAGTGAGAAGAGAGAAAGCATCTTTATACAGACGACTAAGGGAACAATCCATCAAGAGAACTTTGCAATTCTAAACAGGTATACTCCAAATACAGGTGCACTCAGTTTCACAAAACAAGTACTACTGGATGTGAAATCACATATTCACGCCAGCACGATATAGTCAAACCTACTACTTTGTGAGCCGATTTAAAAATACATTAAAAAAAAAAAAAGACGGTATGAATGGAAACAGATGGACAATGCCGTTCACTGGAAGACATGGGCTCAATTCCGTGCATGGAATACCTCCCCAGGATTTATTAGTTAGGGATGCCCCAAAGGTCTCCAAAACAACACAGGCGATTGCCATGTCTCTTGGTTGCTCACCATAACTATGTGTTAAGACCCCATTGCTGAAGACACCGCATGTGCTGGCTACGAGACGCGGAGAAATCAGTCTGGAACTGACTGAGAAACTTCCTGCATGCTGGATAGTGTTCGTCATGCTGGAAGGAGCTGCACAAGCCTCAGGTGAGACAGGACATCGCAGGTCTTGCTCTGTGCTGGGCCCTGCTGCATGCTACAGTCCTGACTTACCAGGCGAAATGGGCCTGCTGCTGCAGCAGTGGGGCAGCTGTTATGCCAACCACTTCCTTTTTTTTTTTTTTTTTTTTTTTTTTTTTGGTTTTTCGAGACAGGGTTTCTCCCTGTAGTTTTGGATCCTGTCCTGGAACTCGTTCTGTAGACCAGGTTGGCCTCGAACTCACAGAGATCCGCCTGGATCTGCCTTCCAAGTGCTGGGATTAAAGGTGTTAGCCACTGCTGCCCGGCTGCCAACCACTTTCTGATTGGCTTTGAGGGCTGCTCCACCAGAGGGAAAGCATGCCTGGTACTGTAAACCCAGTCAAAATCCAGTCTGGAGAGGCCATAGGCCCTAGGGGACAGTCTGCTACTGTTGTTTTGCTAAATGGTCATGTTGTGAAACTTCTTAATATTTATGTTTATACCCATAGATTAGTGCTGCTCCCTGCCTGCACCAGAAAGTCTTCACTTTACAGTGAGTCGCAGTTAGTGCAGACTCATGAGTGGTCTACATGCCGTGAAGAGGTGATTGTGAGTTCTGTGTTTATCTATGTTCAACCTCCCCACAGGGCTCACAGAACATTGCGGAAGAGCGGAAGAAAGAGCGAAGGAGCCTGGGGATGGGTAAAGGTGCAGTGAACTACTGTCTGTTAATGTGATCATTACACTCATGAGCTCAAAGCAGCTGTGTTTCCCTGCACACGAGCGACTCAGTCAGTGTCCAGCAGAGATGGGTGAGTGGTTCATGAGGCCGTACCTCTAGCTGAGGAAGCATTGGTACTTAATGGCTGTTGAGGAAGAGAGTTGTTCTTCTTTGTGGAGCTGATGACTGGTAGGTTGCCCGTGCTCCTGTGGATGGCCCCCCATGCCCCGTGCATTCTGGCAGCACTAATTGGGCTCATTGAATTATAAAGACAAAGATAAGGAATAGGAGATGAAGTTAGGAAGGGGATGTGTTGGGAGAAATGGGAGTGGATATGATTAAAAAACCATTGCATACATATATGAAATTATCAAAGAATAAGTAAGTAAATAAATAAATAATAAATAAAAATCAGTCTCCCAGCTGAAAGGTTTTGTCCCTCCATGGTCCTGGGGCTTGAATCTGGGGACAACTTTCTTTCATAGCTTGGTGTGCTGACCAGTTTTATGTCAGCTTAACACAAGTCAGAGCTATCTGGGGAGAGGGAACTTCAATTAAGACAATGCCCCCACCGGGCTGGCCTGTGGGCAAGTCTATGTGTGTTAGGTCTCAATTTAACAATGGGGCATTTTCTTAATTGATGGTTGTGCCACTCCTGGGCTGGTGGTCCTGGCTGCTATTAAGAAAGCAGGCTGGGCAAGCCATGGAAAGCAAGCCAATAATTATTCCTCCACGGGCTCTGCATCTGTCTGCCTGTAGGTTCCTGCCCTGCTGGAGCCCCTGTTCCAACTTTCCTGGATGATGGGCTACAAGCTGTAAGATGAAATAAACCCTTTCCCCCACAACTTGTTTTTTTTGCCATGTTTTATCACAGCAGTAGGAACCCTAAGACATTTGAGAAACTGAGGCACAGAGACCATGCTGTTTAGACTTTCCAGCTTGCATCATCAGAAACTAAGACAGGCTGACTGAAATGGAGTGAACGTTTGGGCAGGGATTGCTGAGAGCTGGGATGGCAGCCTCCTGAGCTAGCTGAAGAGTTTGGACCAGAACTAGAAGGGATCAGAGGGCGGAAACAAGAAACCAGTCTAGCAGCAGGCAGGTCTAGCCAGCCTCGGTCCTGCCAAAGTCATCAACACTCTAGACAGATTTCCACTTATAGGAGGAAAATGCCAAGTGCCTGAGAAAGGAAACTCAGCCTGGCAACCCTGGACATGTTAGAGTTGCTGAACCTTGGGCCCCACCCTGGACTTACTGAGTTGAGAACTGTGCACATTATCATTTCAAAACACATGGGTGCCACACCCCTGGTCATCTTCCACATGGGGAGGAGCTGATGATCCACAGATGGACACCACACCCCTGGTCATCTCCCCCATGGGGAGGAGCTGATAATCCTCAACACATGGTCCTCACAGAGGAAGCGAGTGGACTCTGAGAGCTCAGAACAGCAGTCCCTGAGTGCTGGCTGGCACAGGCCAGGGTTTGCCAGGCTTCCTCCCAGATTCGCCCTTATTCTGTGGACAGCAATTCCTGCAGGCACTGGAACAGCCCCACTCCTACCCCAGTCTGTTGGATTTTTTTTTTTCAGGGGCTGCTAACATCTGGAAGCTCTGAGAGAAGCTTTTCTGTAAAACCCTTGATCCTTTCTAGCTGCTGAAGGTTAGAAACCCCTTTTCCTTTCTCCCTTATGTAACGTTTTGGACAATGGTGGCGTGTTAAAGCCAACAGCTGCTTTCTGTCTTTTTCTCAGTGTGCCTCTCTCACAGGGACAAGCTGTAGATTTCTTGCTATATTAAGGGGATGATAAAGATGAAAGTTTTGTATCTTGAATCCAGGTGCCAGGGACAAAGAAATAACCTTGCTCTGAAATGGAAAGGGGCGACACAAACAGCAACCCCTCCTTTGTCACCTGGCCTTTCTTTGGGCCAGGGTCTTGCACAGGAAGGGCTACTGGGGAAATTCCCTGCTCCTCCTGGAAGTCCCTAAACCCCACTGAGACTGGCAGAGGCTCCGGTGCATGGTGAGGCGGGTGAGTCGCTATCCTTGGTCCTGAACCATCACTGTTAGTTGGGGGCCACAGATCACTTTCTCACTGAAAATTGTAAGCAACAGAGAGGCATGATAAAACTCCTCATGGTAGCACCTGAGCCCCAGACAGTCTGCCTCAGTGCGTCACTGAATTTCTTAAGATGCAAGGGCCCAGGCCTACGGGTTTGACTCAGTTGATAAAGGGCTCCCTGGGGAAGTACAAGGGCCTGAGTTTGGATCCCCAGAACCCATGTGGAAATCAAGGCGTGGTGGTATGCCCTCGTAATTCCAGTGCTGGAGAGATGGAGACAAGAGAATTCCTAGAGGTCAGTGGCCAGACAGTCTAGCTAAATTTATGAGCTTCAGTTTTACCAAGAGACCCTGTCCCTAAAAAGAAAGTGGAGAGCAACAGAAGACACTGACATCAACCTCTGGCCTCTAGATGCATGGTACACGCACCTGTATCATGTGCACATAGTTCCTGTAGTGTAACCCCAGACCATCTCTGAGCAGGAGGTGCTGTTGGGAGCAGAGAAGCATAAGAAATACCTGTAGCCCCATCCATTTGCTTTTGAGAGAACATCTCAATGAGGTAGGGGAAAAGTTACTGGTGGGCATTGAACTGGGTCAATGGTGATGTTGAGTGGAGAAGTATATGGCAGAGGTTTCAGAACAGAATTAATTAGACAGAAAACTGGGGCCCTAGTGAGAGAACATTGGGAGATCTGAAAGCCAGGGAAAAAACATGAGAGGAAGCTATTTTTAAAGATGTAAGATTGAATTGCAGAGCAAGGTCTACATATCTGGAAACGGGCATTGGTGTCAAGTGGTGTATACCTGTAATCCCAGCTCCCCTGAGGCAGGAAGACACTTGAGTATTTGAGGCTGGCCTGGACTACATAGTAAGTTCCAGACCTGCCAGAGCTGGTAAGGCACTGCCAAACAAACAAAAATCACCCATGAAAGAAACAAAGAAGGAAAGATAAAGAAAGAATAGGCTTGAAATAGAAAATGTATTAGGCAAAATTATAATGTTTAAATGGCTATAAAGAGATGTGCAGGGCTGGAGAGATGGCTCAGTGGTTAAGAGCACTGACTGCTCTTCCAGAGGTCCTGAGTTCAATTCCCAGCAACCACATGATGGCTCACAACCATCTATAATGAGATCTGGTGCCCTCTTCCTGTCTGCAAGGACACATGCAGGCAGAACACTATACATAATAAATAAATAAATCTTAAAAAAGAGAGAGAGAGATGTGCAATTTGGCCATATGTGGTAGCATATACCTGTAATCTCAGTGCTTCAGAGGTGGAGGCGAGCATTCCCAACCTACATGCGAGCCCTTGGAAGGGATCTATCATACACACCTACCCCAAGACAATGTCTCTCTAACTTACCCCAGGCTGTCCAAAAAATGAAGTTTCTGTCTCTGCCTCCCAAATATTGAAATTACAGGTCCTCATCATTATGCAGGGCAGATCTGTGTCTTATTAGAATAAGCTTGTTATCAAATGTGGTAAGGTCATTAGTCCACGAACATCCCATTCCACCGACATCCTAAAATGTCCTAGCTGAGGGTCAGGAGGAGGGAGGAAGCACATGCTGGGCTCCATATTTATGGGTTGATGCTTTATTTGGGGGAAGGGTTGAGACAGGGTTTCTCCGTGTAATCCTGGCTGTCCTGGAACTTGCTCTGTAGGCCAGGCTGGCCTAAACTCACAGAAGTCTGTCTGCCTCTGCCTCTTGGGCCCAGGGATTAAAGGCATACTCCACCACCACCCAGGTATGGTCTGATGTTTAGCCAGAAAAATGACTATAAGAGAGCTTACCTTGAGTCATTTGTTAAACTACACATTGCTGTCATTTGGAATCTCCAATATATTTCACAGTAAATTTGTGTTAAAACAAAACAAAACAAAAAGAGCCAAATGACAGCACAAGGGTGTACTTTTGTCTTCCCAGAGTGGCCAGAGATGGTTTGGCAGGGATTAGCTCATTTGATACTGTAAATCTGGTGTAATGTTGGGAAGTACATTTAACCTTTAGAGGTCCAATCTGGGATCTGCAATTGACTAATTTGTCCCTTAGAGAAAATCCTCCCCTCTCTCACCTCAGCTTTTATCATCAATGAAGTGGGTATCAATAATGCTGTTGGAGAATGTTATAGACAATTTATTCACAACCTTCCTGAGGTGACTGATTTATTGGCCAACCTCAACCCAAGATATCGGAGATGTTCACAATCTGAACCTTTTCTCTTGGTATGTAAGGTTAGGGTCTGGGGTTCCTAGCTTCCTGTTGTATTATTGTTGTTGTTGTTTGTTTGGGGAACTATGGGACTAATCCAGCCTAGACTAGCTTTAGGCTCATGTATAATAAGGAAAAATGACCACCTGCACTACAGCCCTTACAAACCAGGCTTCTTCTCTTGAATCACAGGAAAGGGAGCCTCAAACAATAATTAGGGCTCTTGGACCACCAGCCCCCAAATCATGACATGGAGACTTCTTATTAGTGATGAGTGCTTGGCATTAGTTTAGGCTTGCCCTACTAGCTCTTATAACTTATTTTAACCTGTTTATCTTCATCTACATCTTGCCTTAGAGCTTTTTACCTTTCTTTCATTCTGTATGTACTGTGGAACAATCCTCTTGAACACTGTAAAGATTTGTCACTAGAATTGGTTTAATAAAATACTGATTGGCCAGTAGCCAGGCAAGAAGTATAGATAGGGCTTCCGAACTAAGAATGATGGGAAGGAGAAGGGCGGAGTCAAGAGTCATCAACCAGACACAGAGGGAGCAGGAGATGAATGAGCCACGCTAATAAAGGTACCAACCATGTGGCAGAGCGTAAATAAGGAATATAGGTTAACTTCAAATGTAAGAACTAGTTAGTAATAAGCCTGAGCTATTGACCAAGCACTTATAACTCATATTCAGCCTCTGAGTCAGTTATTTGGGACCAGTCAGTCGGGACAGGAAATGTCTGATTACATGTATGTCCTACTTTCCTCCTTCTCTGTGTCTGGCTGGCTGGTAGCTGCTTGACTGGCTGGCCTCTGGTGTCTCCCTCTCTATTCCACAACACTTGGGCATTTTCTCCTTGTGTATTTCTTGTTAGGTAGACTGGGTATTTCTTGCTGATTTGTACTATGGTTTCACTTGTGAATAAAGTTTCCTCAATACTTTTGCAAATCAATGCAAGCCTTTAATTCCTTGGGTAAGAGGCCAAGAATCTGGAAACACCTGGCCCAGACCCTGACCGCCAGTAACACTGGGTCAAGACGAGGTGCCTCGCTACAGTAGCTCTACCTGCAATGACTCAACTCCCTGTTATACCAGAACCAGGACTGGCAGGCAGCACCAAGTCCCATTGACTCAACACTTTGATACTCTGTAGGCAAAGAGCTTTGGAGATTATAGCCAGCAGGGTATTTACATTGACTTAAAGTACCTTTCACAATATACTTATTAGTTGCAAAAAAAAAAAAAAAAAAAAGCCAAGTGTGGTGGCTCACGCCTGAAATCTCACAACTTGAAAGCCTAAGGTAACAGAGACTATGGGGGTCCAGCCCCTTGATAGTCCTTTCCCAGGGTCCAGGAAGAATCTACAACCAGTTGATAATCTAATCTTTGATGATATGATATGAATCTATGTTCATGAAACTCTTTAGTCCATACACTTTATTCTTTTGAGTCAGTTCTCTCTCTACACAGCTTCTATTCTGCTCTGATGTCTAGCTCCTTTCTTGACTGATTTCTCTCTACATTTATCTGCTATCCCAAGTTCTATCTTAATTCTCTCATCTTACTTCTGCCCCATCTAGGTTCTCATCCATCTAGTTCTTTCCCATCTCAGCTCCTCTCCCGTCTCCTTCTCTCTCATCTTGTTCTTCCCCATCTGGTTCTTCCTCATCTTCCATCTCATTCCTCTAGTCCTCTCTTCTGGCCCTTCAATCTAGTTCTTCCCCATCTCAGTTCGCTCCTCTCCAGTTCTTACCCATCTAGTTCTTCCATTCTCTTTTTTCTCTTCCAACCCTCCTCTGAAAATAAAACTGCTTTTTATCCCTTTGGCCCTTATCTCTCTAAGCTATCTCTGCTCCCATTTCTGGCAGGGCGGGGGTGGGGGGATGGGGGGTGGGGGGGGGACTGTGCTCAGTCACTAGGCAACTTGCCTAGGCAACTCCCCTCACAGCTAGGTGTACCTGTAAGTTGGAATCCTTCAGTTCTGAGTTAATTGTTAAGGTTGGATCTAAAACTAGAGATAAGACTTTGGAAAGGAGAAAGTTAAGTTTAATTAGCACATCCGCCAGGCCTTCTCAAACAGATAGTCTGGATACTTAAGTCTGTTTTAGAGAGTACAGGGGTATCTCTGATCAGATACTTTCGTCCTTCCGGGGATGGTCCTGGCCGGATGCTGCTAATGGCGATAATGACAGAAAGGCCTGAAATTAGGGATTCTGGCTGTGTTACTGCACAGACGGTTATCTAAATATTCCATTAGTAGAGGGGAAATTGTGCCCAATGAATGATGGAAAAGCTACTATAGCACACGAGAAATTCACAGCAGGAAATGGCTGATAATCAAAAGCCAATATCACCAAGACTCCTTGAGCCTCAGCTTGACCTCTGGAAGGCCCTTGGCTTCTTCCAGGTCTTAGCTTGTCATAATCCGCTGAAATCCTGCTTCATGTATTTTTGCAACTTGCAGCACGAAGGCAGGGGAATCGACAGTTACAGGGTAGGCCGGGCTATGAGGTGAGCTGCAATCCAACCTGAGACACAGAGAAACCCGGTCTCAAAAACCAACACAACAAAAACCACAAGGAGGAAAATAGTATCTTTACAGTGGAAAATCTGCCAGATGTCCCTTACACAACCAAACAAAGTTAATAACATCAGTCACGTGACATCAGTGTCATATACCTCCTGAGATGACACCGTGAGACAGGCATAGCAGAATGTCTGTGGCATTTTGAAAAAGATGTATTTATGTGTAGAGGTATGTCTGTGTATGTGCCGGGTGTGTGTGTGTGTGTGTGTGTGTGTGTGTGTGTGTGTGTGTGTCCAAGGAAGCCAGAAGAGGGTGTAGGATCCCTGGAACTGGAATTACAGGCAATTGTGAGCTGTTAGATGTGGGTTCTGGGAACCAAATTCAGGTCCTCTGAAAGAGCAGTTGGCACTTCCAATCACCGAGCTGTCTCTCCCACCTCCTGTGGCTTTTTTTTTTTTTTGGTAAATGTACAACCCAAATTTAACCACGAGGGAACATCATTCAAATCCAGACTGAGAGACACTCTGTAAAGTATAGGATGGTGCTCATTAGAAGTATCAAGGTCATAAAGACTAAGGAGGAAAAAAACCCAAAGAACTCTCCTAGACCATAGAACATTAAGGGGACATAAAACCTAAATGCAGTGCATGATGTTGGATTTGATCTTGAGCCAAAAGAACAGCATCAGTAAGATAATTGGAAGCATTTAAACAAGATCAATAGATTGCTTAACAGCATTGTGTCAACATTAACTTCCTGTTTGGAGTATTCTGAGGCCCTGTAGTGTTAACATGTGGGAATGCTATGGAAAGGGCACACAGGAATCATAGGTGCTCTTTGTGTAGGGTATTGTTAAGCCTAACATTATTTCAGAGTTCAAACTTACAAAGCTTAAAAATAAAATAAAATTCATTGGTACTAAAATGACATAATACCCAGAGGTGGTGGTGCATGCCTTTAATCCCTGCACTGCTGGGGAATATTTGTTTACACTGTAAAGATGTGTCTCTGCCTAAGTGTGGGAGCCCGTTCTCGGGTTCCTCGTGGCTTTACCCAGCAGGTCCACATAGAGGATGATTAGGACCACGGGCCTGAGTGCAGGTGGCTGAGATGGTCTGCACTTGGCTGTGCTGGGGGAGGAGGTCTTTTTGCTCCACCCCTTGGCGTCTCTATAAAAACCCTGGGGCAGAGACAGTCGGGGCCGTTGGAATAGGTTCCAGGCCCTCTCGAGGCTATCCTTTATTTTCTATGTGTTTATCTCCGCAAGATTCTCCGCAATAAATCCTTCTATCTAATATTTCCTGCTGCTCGCACTCAAGAAAACTCTGGGGAACTGTGGGGGTGGTTGGGTAAACGCCCCACAGAATGGCGCCTGAACAGGGACTAAAGAAAAAAGAAAAAAAAAGGGACTAAAGAAAAAAGGGGGGGACTAAAAAGGGGGGGACTAAAGACAAATGAACAGGGACTAAAGACAAAGTAATAGGGACTAAAGATAAAGGAAAATAATAGTTTTATTACAGAGATTTTGGCGAAAGTGCTGAGTTCAGCCCTGCCAGTGGATAAGGCATGCCAGTGTTATGGAAAATATATATTTTATATATATATTGAGAGGCAGGGGTTTTATCCTCGAGAGAAAAGGAAAGCGGACTGGAAGGATGTCCGATGCTGCAGCGAAATTCTCTTCTGTCAAAATTTTCTGTCTTCTATCCCTTTCTCAATTTCTATCTGTGAAAAATAAGTATAAGGCATAGGGTAGTAAAATAGTGTAGGAAAAACTTAGAAGTGTAAGATTGTGTAGGAAAAATAAGGCAACTAGACAGAAAAACTCTTCAATTTTCTAACTTTGGGGGCTATGAACGCAAACTGGGGGAAAAAATCTTTCTTTGGGCTTTACGGGTAGTAAAAAAGCTCTTTGAGCTTATGGGGAAGAAAAAGTTTCCTATGGAAGCTTTTGACCTGGGGACAGCTGAAATGCTAAATCCAAGCGGCAGGAGAAAGTGATTTTTCCCTGAGGCAAAAATGGAGGTGTAAAAAGCCAAAGTTTAAAGTTGGGAAGTTTTGGGAAAAGTTGGTCTTTCTCTTTTGGGAAGAAAAAAAATCTTAAACTATAAAGCTTTTCTTGGAAATTTTGGGGGGGGGAATCTAAAAAGCTTTAATCTTTCTCAAAAGCTCTTAAAAAACTTAAAAACTAAAGCCTTTAACTTTCTCAGAAGGACAAAAATTAGAATCACCTGAAGATATTAGTATGGGGACCACCTGTGATTAGCTCTAAGGGAAAACAACAAACCTCTTAAGACAGCAAAACCTCTAAGTTCTCTTTCAAGCTTTAAAAATCCTCCCTGCAATGCAGGAGGCAGGGACAAGTTCCTAACAACCTCTTCTAAGATCTGTCTCTTCAAGCTGGTAAAAGACAGTGGGTCAGAGTACCCTGAGGGAAACGCTTGGGTGAGTGTGGGTAAAGAGCTACAGAGAGCCCAAAAGGGCGGGAAACTTTACCTGAGAAAAGCAAAAAAGCCAAGCTTTTCAGTTACAGCCCAGCTGAGGCATCAAGGGTTTTGTTTCTGAGTGAGCGTCTTTGAAAAGGTGGTCCTAATCGTCCTAATGCAAAGACCCCCTGAAGCAATGCGAACTGTTAGCATTGTATCCTCACTTCTGACCAAAAACCCAGAGGCCACTGGCCAGCATCTCTGATTTGGAGTGCATTTCGGGGATACTAGGGTTCCTGCAGTTGCAAACTTCCAGGAGCACAGAGCTGAGGCAGGAAGGTGCAGGACCCAGGGGAAGATTGCTAATGAACAAACAAAACTAAAGCCAGTGGGAACAGCACAGTTGTCTGCTTTCCTACAAATCCCAGGTTGATGGATCCACAGCTGAAAAAAATCTGAGAAAAAGCTTTTCTATCAAAGTAAGGACCTTTCTGGGAAAACAGTAAAGCTAAACTGTGTCTGAAGCAGTTGTGCTGCTGAGTCAGAACGCTGTCTGGGGAAAGAGCCCAGCCAGGGCAGAACAGAACTATCCAGGAGTAAAGCTTTCTTTTCTGTCAGAGAAAGCATCTCTTTGAGAAAAGCTTTGTTTCAACTGACTCCCCATGAGATAAGGGAGTGTAGCCCTGAGGGGTGATTGCCTCTGGCATAAGCTCTGTCCTTGAGCACCCAGACAAGCAAATGCAACCCACTGGGGGACTGGGCCAGGTGAAGGCCTGATGAGGCAAAACATCTGTCCTAATGGGAGTTTAGAAATGGCAAAAACCTCCCTTGTTAAATTTTCAGTCTGTACGCAAACCACACAGACCCCGAAAACGGACAAAAAGCCCCTACCTTCAGTAGCAGGGAAAGCCACCACTGGAGTGTCGGAGACTGTTTCTGGGGTAGAGGGGATAAACTGAGACCAAACTGGGAACTGTCTGGGAAAAAGACTCCGAAGAAACAGAAGGGACATAATCCTCCCCAGAAAATAAGTGACCTGAAAAAGCTGCTAGAATTTGAGGCAGATTCGGGGGGAGAAAAAAAGCCCCTACCTCCAAAAGCAGCTAGCAGAGGAACAGAGCCACAGACAGATACCTGAAGCTCTGCATCTGGGGAAGGAACAAGCAAAATGAGACAGATCAGTGGGAGAAAATCTCTCTGAAGGAGCTATGGAAAAGCTCTGTTGTAAATGCTTTTGTTTTTCACTGACTGGCTAAGACAAACACAAGCCCCAAGGAAAGTTGCTATCAGAAATGCCAGCCTCAATGCCGGCTAATGAGGCAGGTGCGGTTCTGATCCGGGGTCAGTGTCAAATGAAGGACAGACACCTGTTAAAGCCAGCTGAGGAGAGACCAGAAACCTCCCAATGTCCCATAATTGAAAATGTAAAATGCTTGTTCAAATCTCCCATTGCAAAAGCAAAAAACTTTGTTCAAACCTCCCGGGCAAGAATTTGTAAGCAAGTCTGGTAAAAGAACCAGTTGACTCTCAGACCCAAAAAGAACTTGAGAAATGACTGATATAAGGGAAATGATATAAAGAACTGATATAAGGGACTGATACTATTATGGACTGATATAAGGGAAATGCATTCTGGGAAAGGTAGTTTTTCCGCTAAAGATGGCGACATTGCCCTGAAACACTTCTGTCAGCTCAAAAATACGTTCATGGTAAACTTAAAATACAGCTTTTAAAAGAATAAGGAGGAAAGTCGTCTAAGAGTAAGTGTCAGTTCCAGTGAAAAATTGAAAGGATACAGAACTAGGTGCTTCGCAGTTTGGGGCTCCATTGGTAAAATGCCTTATTTACCCTAATAGCTGTGCAAAGTTTTTGCGGCAGTTGGATGACAAAAAGCTACCTTTAAGAGCAAACAAGCCACTTTAAAATCCTTGAGAAAGCAGTTTATACACTGAACGTTGTCTTAGATATGAAGAAACTTATGTTGAAATTAAAAGTTCTTTGCCTTTTGAATAAACTGCCTGCAATGAGTAATTCCTTTGCAAATCTAATAAGGAGACAAACAGGCATTCAAAAAGAAATGACTGTTTTATAGATGGGAAACAAACTTCAAAAAAATCTAGCTGTCTTACAAGAGTTGCTTCACCTGAAAGTTCCTTATAAGAAAGCAATGCTAAATATTACAGCTGCTAATAACATCAGGAGTTAAAGCTAGTGAAGTGAAAATACTAAATACAGTTTGGAGCTGTGCCACTTGTGGCTTTACTAGCTCCTTTAGAAAAGTACTTTATATCACCTAATAGCTGTGCAGTATTTGGCGAAGAGCTTTACAGCAGCTAAATACGGTAATTTCACACTCAGCGTGAAGTGAAGTTTTTCAGTAGAACAAACCAAAAGTACTGCTGTAATAGAAACGTTTGTCTGAATTGAAGCACTTAGGGGAACTACTATGAATTTGGGTGAAGGGACAGCCTCTAGTTAAAAACTGTTTACTGCTGACAGTGCATCTCTGCCGGTTCCGGGACGGCTGAGAGAACTGGCAACTTTGGAGTGTGGCTTCGTCCTGAAGATGTTACAGTCCCCTAGCAACAACTATCACAATTCTATAACAACAACACTCACTAAATTCCAGTGTTTTATAGCAAAGCTGACTGTAAACTCTAAACTCTAGAAATGATGTACGTACTTCCTGTCTAGTTAAGAGAACCTTTCTAATAGAGATAATGATAATAATTAAGAGTAAGAAATAGAAAAAGATGAAAATAAGATATGTGAGTTTGTAGAAATTATTCTGTCAGATCTGTGTTAAGAAATCTTTAGGTGTTTGCTAAATTAGATATATGCTAATGGTAGCCCTATATAAGTTTGTAAAAATAGATCTATAGAGTTCCTTTACGAATATAAGCTTGCAGCCGGGCGGTGGTGGCGCACGCCTTTAATCCCAGCACTCGGGAGGCAGAGCCAGGCGGATCTCTGTGAGTTCGAGGCCAGCCTGGGCTACCAAGTGAGTTCCAGGAAAGGCGCAAAGCTACACAGAGAAACCCTGTCTCGAAAAACAAAAACAAAACAAAACAAAAAAAAAAAAGAATATAAGCTTGCAAGAAATATCTAAGGTAGTCTTAAGATACTAGTTGTAAATGTAAGTTTAAGTAAGAAATAAGATAAGAAGTACATAAGTAATAAGAAATATATTTGCTAAAGTAGTTCTATAGTTTCCTTAAGGAGTATAAATAAGTAGATATTAATACGTTATATGAGTTTGTAAAAAAAGTGTAAATGTTGAATGTGAGTCTAAATGCTTTGCAAGGCAAAAGGTTATATGCGAGTTTGTAAAAAAGTGTATGTTAAGTGTGCGTCTATTCTTAATGTATATGGTGGAAGAACCTGAGACACACAGAAGGTAGTGTCCTAGCAGACTGCAAAGCAGGCAGTCTGAGCGGTTTTTAAAAGTTCCAGAAGAAGCTAAGAATGGCAGACGCCAGAACCAGCACGAGGCATCCGCAGCTGAGATCCGTGGAAAATCAACGCAACACAGAAAAACCTGAGCTAACATCAAAAACGGTGCAGTTTAGAATATTACTGTAACTAAAAAGGTCTCCAGCTTGAGAATGAAAGTTGCAGATATGCTTGTTTTAACTAAAATTGTTAACTGCAAAAAGTTTTGGTTGAAAAACATCTCTTCATATTTTGAAGTGATAGTTCAATACCAGAATTTATTTCTTGTTTGAACTTTTTGAACTTAAAATGAGATAAAATTACAAAGATTTTGGTTGTGGATTTCTTCATATTTGGAAGACTAGTACCAGAATTTGTTGTTTGAATTTTAAGACTTAAGAAATGAAATGAACAATAGAGATTTCATTGATATGGGACAATTTTGAGTTTACTTATAGTAATGACCCAGAAACTGTTTTCTGGAATTGGGTTAAAAATGGAACTGTTTAAATGAAGAAATTTATTATTTCTTCCTAGAATCAAGATGCAGTTTTGTGTGTGCATATATGCTTTATTAATTGGTGATTCATGGTTTTGTGGAACTGTTTATGTAAAAATGAAATTACTTACAGAACTGGTTTTGTGTTACAAATGGAACTGTTTAAATGGAAAAGTTTGGGTTTTCTAGCCAGGCTTCAGATTTTGCTTAAATTATAAAGAAAAGGGGGAGAGTTAGTATTCCTTAGTCTAATTTCAAAAGTTGTTTGAGTGGATTAATGTCATGTTTTTTTTAGTAAGAAATGCAAATGGGGTATACTAAGAGACTACTTTTAAAGTGTGTAAAGAGTTTTATTAAGAAACTGCTTTTGGATGTTTTGCTAAAAGTTTTCCAAGTGTTCATGGTTAGATTGAAAATATTGCTTTTCAATATGGGTTTGTAGGAATTGTATAAGTTTGGGTTCTTCTAGCTAGGTTTGAGATTTTGTTTAAAAAATTATAAAGAAAAGGAAGAGTTATGAGATTGAATTATGTTTGCAGAAACCTATTGATATTAATGCACCCTGGTTTTGTGGAGTTAAGGAAATATTTAAGTTTGATGTGAATACATTGAAGTTTTTCTTGTGTTCTGTTAGCAAGAAAATTCAAATGATTGAGTTAAAGTTGTAAGACGGAGAAAATTGTTAACTATATATTAGCACCATATATGCTAATTCAAATGGTTCTGTTAAGAGTTTGCTTTGTGTTGTAAGATTGGGAGAATTGTGACTATGGATAGCAATATTTGTGTTAACCTGTTAATGGTAATGATGAAGCTAAGGGATTCTTTAAGTTTGTAGTCGCCTTAAGAGTTTTTGGTTTAGAAAGGGCTTGAGGCAGCTAAGACTGCTGTAGTCACCTTGGACCTAATTCAAACGAGAAATGCCATCTTTATCATCCTCTACTCCCATATTGGGAGGTGTAACAGCTATGGAGATTGCTGTAAGCCATTAATAGTTATTTTTTTATATATTAAGAAAGGGGGACCTGTGGGAGCCCATTCTCGGGTTCCTCATGGCTTTACCCAGCATGTCCGCATAGAGGATGATTAGGACCACGGGCCTGAGTGCAGGTGGCTGAGATGGTCTGCACTTGGCTGTGCTGGGGGAGGAGGTCTTTTGCTCCACCCCTTGGCATCTCTATAAAAACCCTGGGGCAGAGACAGTCAGGGCCCATTGGAATAGGTTCCAGGCCCTCTCGAGGCTATCCTTTATTTTCTATCTGTTTATCTCTGCGATATTCTCCGCAATAAATCCTTCTATCTAATATTTCCTGCTGCTCGAACTCAAGAAAACTCTGGGGAACTGTGGGGGTGGTTGGGTAAGCGCCCCACACCTAAGGCGCCTTCTGATTGGTTTAATAAAGAGCTAAATGGCCAATAGTTAGGCAGGAAAGACTAGGTGGGACTTCCAGGCAGAGAGAGAGAAACTGGGAGCAGGAACCTAGGCACACAATTTTGTCAGCAGACTCAGAACAATTCAGATGTGCCATACTAAGGAAAGATAAAAGCCACACAACAAAATGTAGATTAGTAGAGGCAGGTTAATTTGAGTTATAAGAGCATGAGCTAAAGGCCAAGCTTTCATAATTAATAATAGGTCTCCATGTCGTTATCTGGGGACTGGTGGTCCAAAGATAGTCCAATAAGAAAACTTGCTACACTGCACTCGGAAGGCAGAGGCAGGTAGATTTCTGGATTTGAGGCCAGCCTGATCTACACAATGAGTTCCAGGACAGCCAGGACTACATAGAGAAATCCTGTCTCAAAACTTAAAACAAGGGGCTGGAGAGATGGCTCAGAGGTTAAGAGCATTGACTGCTCTTCCAGAGGTCCTGAGTTCAATTCCCAGCAACCACGTGATGGCTCACAACCATCTATAATGAGATCTGATGCCTTTTTCTGGCGTGACATGCAGACAGAACACTGTATACATAATAAATGAATAAATAAAATAAATCTTTAAAAAAAACTTAAACAACAAAAATTTCTGGAATGATACAATATAGTATTTGAATAAGACAATGAAAAAGTTACATGTACTCTTGTATTGCCTTTTGGGTAAGGTGATACACATTCAAACTATGGGCGTGAATTTACATAGGATACACTTTGAAGACATGCAAGTCATTTCAGTTGTTATGTTGGGAACAGGTAAAAAAGCACCTTGCCTTCAGTGTTCAGACACCATTTTGCCTGGAGGGTGAAGCAAAGTTCAGGTTCCCAGACTCTAGGAGAGCTGGGAACCTTCCAATAGCTGACCTACCTCCTCCTTACACCACAGAAAGAGTTGTTATGCACTTTTAGTTCTCTAGAAACATGGCTGTTCCTAACATCAGAAAGAACAAATGAATCTGATTGGCTGGACTGAAAGGCCTGCATTGTGTGTCGGTTGATAATGATGCAACACTCAAGGAAGCCCCTGATCTCTAAACCTTGATTGGTGAAAATTGTAACTGTAACTTGGCAACAAATGTTGATGATTTTTATGCTTAAATACTTGCTTCAGCTGGCATTCAAGGCCACAGTTCAGCTCCCAAATCTGTTCTGCAGCCCTGATCGATCAGCCCCTTTCCTTCCCCTTCTTTTGTGCTGTTCTGCATTAAACCTTGCCTTGCATTAACCTCTTGTGTCTGCTTGGGTTGTTTGGGAGCCATGGACCACAATGATTAGACCAGGAAAACGTACTGACAACTTAGCAGCTCAGATATTTATACTTTTCCGATTTCCTTTTTTTTTTTTTTTCCTGAGACAGGATTTCTCTGTGTAGTTTTGGTGCCTGTCCTGGACTGTGCCTGTAGCCCAGGCTGGCCTCAAACTCACAGAGATCCGCCTGTCTCTGCCTCCCGAGTGCTGGGATTAAAGGCGTGCACCGCCATTGTCCGGCCCAATTTCCTTTTTTGTAGTATTTGAGATGTTTGTTTGTTTTAGGTTATTTTGTTTGTTTTTGTTTTGAGACATGTTTCACCAGGCTGGCCTAGAACTCCTAGAACTGCCTGCCTCTGTCTCCCTAGTGCTGGGATTAAAGGTGTGAGCCACCATGCCTGGTTTGTTTGAGATTCTTTTTTAGTAACAAGCATGTATCCCTACGACACTACCTAACAGCTAGGCATCCTGGTACTTGTCAAGAGGCTGAGACAGAAGCAAATGGAATTGAAGGCCAGCCTGGGCCACATAGTGAGACCTTGTCTCAAAAAAACCAAATTGTTGAGTTGAGTGTGGTAGTATATGCCTGTAATCCTGGCACTTGGAGGTTGAGGCAGAAGAATACATCAAATTGAGGTCAGTCTGGTCTACATAGCAAATTCCAGACCAGACAGAGGACTGTATAGCAAGAAAAAACCGAAAACAAAAAAACAAAAAACAAAAAACCATAACAACCAACCAAAAAAAAAAAAAAAACATGTAAACAACCAACCAACCAACACCAATACCCCAATCAACAAGCCACTCGAATCTGTCTTGTAAATCTGGATCCATTCCACCAGAGCTCCCTAGAACCAAGGGCCCTTCCCAAGCCACCCCTCCTCACCCTCAGAACACAAGCCACTGTGCTTAGAGTTCTTCCCAAAGACCTATTTCCACGGGAAACGAAGAGCAAGAGACAACGGACGGGGAGGACAGCTCGGTGGGGAGAAGTGTTTGTCCCCTCAAGTCTGACCACCTGAGTTCAAACCCTAGAACCCGTGGTGGGAAGAGGGACTCTTCCTGAGAGTGGACCTCTGACCCACGACATTCATATGCAAATACACATTAATAATGACAGGAATAAATAAATCTGAACTTTTTTTTTTTGGTTTTTCGAGACAGGGTTTCTCTGTGTAGCTTTGCGCCTTTCCTGGAACTCACTTGGTAGCCCAGGCTGGCCTCGAACTCACAGAGATCCACCTGGCTCTGCCTCCCGAGTGCTGGGATTAAAGGTGTGCGCCGCCGCCGCCGCCGCCGCCGCCGCCGCCGCCGCCGCCGCCGCCACCACCACCACCGCCCGGCTAAATCTGAACATTTTTAAAAAGAGAGACTATGAGAAGCACAAAGGCCAAAATATTGACTGATGATTAATTTGTTTCTTTTTTAGAAAAGGACCCTACTTCTCAAACTGAGTCACCTTGCCCAGCCTTAATACATGGGGAGGTGCTTAGTCCTACTGCAACTTGATATGCCGTGTTTTACTAATAGTCATAGGAGAGCTGCCCTTTCCTGGATGTAGACGAAAGAGGGGGAGATTAGGGGTAGGAGGGGGAATGGGGGAGAGGGACTCCGAGGAGAGGATGGGAGGGAGGTTGTGGCCGGGATATAAAGTAGATGAATTTAAAAAAAATATTTAAAAAAAATTTATGTGTATGGACCATGTGTGTGCAGTGCCCATGGAGGCCAGAGAGGCATCAGATTCCCCTGGGATTGGAGTTATAGATGGTTCTCTATGTGGGTTCTGGGAACCAAATCTGTTTCCTCTGGAAGAGCAACCAGTGCCCTTAACTGCTGAGCCATCTCTCCAGTCTTGAATTCAATTCTTTAAGTCACTACCTGATTTCTACATAAGATCCATAAATACTTTGAAAAGCACAAATGAGAAAGGTATTTGTTTACTGACACAGAGCCCTGACTGGCCTGAAAGTTGGTATGTCATGTAGACCAGGTTGGCCTGGGACTCATCGCAATCTACCTGCCTCTGTCTCCCAAGTGCAGAGATTACAGTTGTGCACCACCACACCTGGTAGGATTTTTTTTTAAGTAAGTCCTCTCTAGTGCTAGGCAGTGTGCTATGTGGGTTAGTTTTCATCTGGGTTCCTACATCTACCCTGTCGATTCTTAGCCTATCGCACTCCGCTCTCTCAACAGGATGGCACTCTGTAGCCCAAGCTGGCCCGGAACTTACTATATGCCCCAGGCTGGCCCTAAATTCACAGCAATCCTCTCACTTCAGGCCTTGAGTGCTGGGGGTGTATGACTCCTGCCCCCTGACCTGTAGGCTTGCTCTCTTGATCAATCCCAGAGTTCTTAGAAGCTGTGATCATGCTGTTTTTTCTGTATTACTATTTGGATGTGGCATTTCCTCAGCTTTATCCCCTATCCCTGATGCTGTCTCCTGCTCAGTCCACTGGTGATGCTTCCCACTGTGGTTTTTTTGTTGACTTTCTTCTTCTCTTTTTAAAAGTCTCACTTTCTTGTGGAATTTCTCTTCCATGTTGTGAATAAAAGAATATGTACTAAATGGAGAAAACAAAGAATTTCACCTAAAATCAGAGCATGACAAGGGTACCCATTCTCCACTGTGTGTATGTATGTATATACATATGCACATACATGTAATGTGTCTGTATATGTTATGTGGATGTGTTGCATGCTTTTTGTTTGTTTGTTTGTGTTTTGTTTTTAGACAGGCTCTCTCTGTGTAGCCCTGGCTGTCCTGGAACTCACTCTGTAGACCAGGCTGGCCTTGAACTCACAGAGATCCACCTGCCTCTGCCTCCTATGTGCTGGGATTAAATGTGTGCCCTATGTTTGCGTGTAAATTCAGGTGTGAGCATGATACAGTATATATGTGGTGTGGAGGTTGGAGGTAAATAGGAGTGGGGAGATGTCAGTCCTCACCTTCCATCTTGTTTGAGGCAGTTTCTCTGTTGTTGGCTGCTGCTGCTGCTGCTGCTGCTGCTGCTGCTGCTGCTGCTGCTGCTGCTGCTGCTGCTGCATACACCAGGCTATGTATCCCCAAAGCTTCTGTCACTGCCTGCCATCTCCCTGTAAGGGTGCTGGGGTTACAAATAACTCAATAACTTCTTGGTGCATCACCAAAAAGTCCACCCCATCATGGGTGATAACCTCCATAGCTCTGTACTAGGGTCTCACCTTCAATTAGCCTTGCACCTCCCGCACAGCCTAGAACCTCCCAAGACCAGTACAACTGGGAGACATATTATGAGAGAGTCTTGCTATGTAGCCTAGGCTGGCCTGGAACTAGCAACAATCTTCCTGCTTCAATTTCTTGAGTGCTGGGATTACAAGTGTGCATGCAGTACCATGCTTGGGTTATTTTAATGTTTAGCCTGACTTCCTAAGGGACACAATTGTGTCTTCTTAGCTTAATGGTTTGCCATTGATTTGGGCAGGGCTTGTGTTCAAACACGACTTTCACCCACTGCTGGCTGGATAGGGTGGACACAGTTCTTACTTAAAGTTCAGGGAGCTGATGAGTCAGCCATGGCTTTTACATTCTCCCGAGCCAGCCCCAGGACTCCTGCACAAGTATTTCATTTCCTACTCAGCCAGAAACACATGGAAAGATTATCCAGATGTCTTATTCTAGCCTTGCCGCCGTTTCCCTATTTAGTTTCTAGCTGAGTAGTCCCCTTCTCGCCGGAGCCACAGGCTGGGGCCAGCACAGCTGTGGGTTTCTACCTTTATTTCCTACTTCGTTTGCTGCTTTCGCAGTCTGCTAACAAGCCCAGGTTCCCCGCTCTCAATTCTGCCAAGCTGGCTTTCCCATCTTGTCCTGGGGGAGGGTGAACACTGTCAAGCAGAGTTGAGCAGAACAGAAGTCTACAGATTTGTGCTGTTCTCACCCAAACTATCAGCCCTTCCCTTTGAACAAGCACCACTTATTTTGTGACTTACCTTTGGTTCATTTTCAGAGCCCTCAGTTGGTTGTTTTTGATACTCCAAAAAACCAGAGCTTAAAAGCTGAGTGGAGGAGGCTGAAGAGCTGGCTCAGTGGTTAAGAGGATTTGCTGCTCACTTGTGAGGATCAGAGATGGAATCCTGTTGTTTGCTTTCTTTACTCTTTTGAGGAGGCCCAGCTCCCAAATAAATGACACATGGAAGCTTAGTCTTAATTATGAATGCTTGGCCTTAGCTTGGTTTGTTTCTTGCCAGCTTTTATTAACTTTAAATTATCCCATCGGTATTTTGCCTCTGAGCTTTTACCGTTCTCTAATTTTGTATACCTTCTTTTCTTACTCCATTACTGATTGTGAAGCTGGGTGGCTGGCCCTGATGTTCTCCTTCTTCTCTGGCTACTAGACCTCTCCTTTCTCCCAGATTTCTCCTTCTATATCTTCTCTCTGCCTGCCAACCCCACCTATCCTTTCTCCTGCCTTGCCATTGGCTGTTCAGCTCTTTATTAGACCATCAGGTGTTTTAGATAGGCACAGTAACACTGCTTCACAGAGTTAAACAAATGCAACATAAACAAAAGTAACACACCTTAAAATAATATTCCCCAACAGAATCCCAGCACCCTTGGTAGACAGCTCACAAATGCCTTCAGCTCCAAGGAATCCATTTCCTTTGTCTGACTTACAAGAGCACCTGTGCATACATGTGTGCATATGCTCACAGAGGTACATACAAACACAAACACACACACACACATATGAAATAAAATTAATTAAAACTAAGTGAAGAATTCTGGTTTCACATATAATAAGTTTGGAAATCATCCTAACTACACGTAAAAGCCAAGCAAACGAGAACATCAAGGTTTATGATGATAAATACAAGTAATCTCAGCACTTGGGAAGTGGTGGCTGAAGGATCGGGAGTTCAAGGTCATCCTGGGCTACATAGCAAATCTGAGACCAATCAGGCTACATGAGACCCTTCCTTGAAAGAAAGGAGAGGGAGAGAGGGAGAGAGGGAGGGAGGGAGGGAGGAAGGAAGGAAGGAAGGAAGGAAGGAAGGAAGGAAGGAAGGAAAGAGAAAAAACAACTCATTACAGATCTGTGCAGAGAAAGAAATGAAGCCATAAGAGACAGAGAAGCATAGTTTAGGGAAGTAATGGAGCCTGAAGAACCAGTGCTGAGTCACCACGTCCTCCCCATCTCCCAAATTCTTGTTGTTGTTGAGACAGGGTCTTTCTCCATAGCCCTGGCTGTACTGGAACTCACTCTGTAGACCAGGCTGGCTTTGGACTCACAGAGATCTGCCTGCCTCTGCCTCCGGAGTGCCGGGATTAAACATATGTATCACCACACATGACCTCCCCAAATTCTTAAGTAGGAACCCTAACTCTCAACGTGATGGGTGTTTGGGATGGGTGCACTTGATGTGGATGCTGGAGTTGGCTTTGTGGGTCTGCTACCTGACAAGGACACAGGAGAACTGAGGTCTGCTGCAAAGAGGAAGTGGGTCCTCATCGAATACTGGATCTCTGGATCTCTTGAAGTCTCTCACTTTCAGAACTGAAAAACAAGTATTTGTCAGTTAATCCACAAGTCTGTGATATTTTTGTTACCACAAAGTCAACAGATTCGAATATCTACAGAGGGTCAGGTCTGAGTATGTGAGAAAAATCCCACAACACAATTCTTTTTCTCCTTCTACTGTCTAAAAAAAAAAAAAAGACTGACCTATTAATCACACACACACACACACACACACACACACACACACACACACACACACACACAAACCATCTGAGGGGCTCAGAAGTTCTGCATTCCACAGAAATTCAATTATTTTACCCCCAAAAAAATGCTAAATATGACAGAAAAGAATGAAATGTCATATTTAATTTCATGTTCCAATTTACAGTTCATAATATTATTCCATTAGGGGTCATCATTCAAAATGTCTCCGTCTAAGAATGAATTATTATTTAACTACATGCTCAAGCTGTTCTTCAGAAGGACTCATTTATAATGTACCACAATATTCTCAGAAGGAGAATGTGGGTCATCACAGTGTTTCTTGGTTGCTTCTTGCTGTAGCTCTCCCAACCAGTGTACTAAGAACTGGCACTAAATGTTCCTGGTCAGGGGAGAATCACCGGCCTGCCTACCCCAGGCACATTTACAGTGTTGGAACACAGAGACCTTTCCTCCCAACGCCTTGATTTCCAGATGAAGAGGTGGAGGCATAAGGATGTAAAGGTGCAGTTACCACCAGATGTGGTGGCACACGCCTTTGATCCTAGCACCTGGAAAGCCAAGGCAGCTTGATCTCTGTGAATTTGAAGCCAGCCTGGTCTACAATGTGAGACTTTGCTTCAAAGGAAACAAATCAAAGCTACTCTTAATTCCGTGCTTGGAAAAGGTGATGGTTTGAAAGAAAATGGCCTCCCAAAGGGAACAGCACTATTAGAAGTTTGGCCTTGTTGGGGTAGGTGTGGCCTTGTTGGAGGAAGTGTGTCACTGTGGGGGTGGGCTTTGAGGTCTATGCTGAAGCTACTCCTGGTGTTGTAGTCTCCTCCTGTTGCCTTCTGATGAAGTTGTAGCCAGCTCCATGCCTGCCTGCACACTGTCATGCTCCCCAACATGATGATAATGGACTGAACCTCTGAAACTATAAGCAAGCCACTCGAGTTAAATGTTTTCCTTATAAAAGTTGCCGTGGTCATGGTGTCTCTTACAGTAATAGAAACCCTAAGACAGGGGCTGGAGAGATGGCTCAGAGGTTAAGAGCACTGACTGCTTCTCCAGAGGTCCTGAGTTCAATTCCCAGCAACCACATGGTAGCTCACAACCATCTGTAATGAGATCTGGTGCCCTCTTCTGGCCTGCAGACATACATGCAGGCAGAACACTGTATACATAATAAATAAATAAATCTTTAAAAAAAAAGGGGGGGGTTGAGGATTTAGCTCAGTGGTAGAGCGCTTGCCTAGCAGGCGTAAGGCCCTGGGTTCGGTCCTCAGCTCCAGGAAAAAAAAATTTAAAAAAAAAGAAAAGAAAAAAGAAACTGCTGTGGGATGTTCTGTATGGCAAATGTGTTGCTGATTAGTCAATAAATAAACCACTGATTGGCCATTGGCTAGGCAGGAAGTGTAGGCGGGACAAGGAGGAGAATAAAGCTGGGAAGTGGAAGGCTGAGTCAGAGAGACACTGCCAGCCGCCACGATGACAAACAGCATGTGAAGATGCTGGTAAGCCACGAGCCATGTGGCAAGGTATAGATTTATAGAAATGGATTAATTTATGCTGTAAGAACAGTTAGCAAGAAGCCTGCCACGGCCATACAGTTTGTAAGCAATATAAGTCTCTGTGTTTACTTGGTTGGGTCTGAGAGGCTGTGGGACTGGCAGGTGAGAGAGATTTGTCCTGACTGTGGGCCAGGCAGGAAAACTCTAGCTACAAATGGCGCCCAAGGTGGGGCAAGAGTTTCCACCTAAAAACTGAGAAAAGATTCTAAAATGGAGCTAAAAACAACTTCCTAATTGTCTCTCTCAAATGAGCGGCAGCTGCCGGTTTGAGCTACTTGTGGGTTCCTAGCGTGTGCGTTCGACCTGCAGTATGGCAGGAATGAGGCCTCTGCAAGTGGCACATTAAGCTGCATGGTAGATTTAGCCTTTGCTGGTACAAAACAAAAAAAGAGGTTTCTGGACTACATGCTGCTTGGATAAAAGCATAGACCCACTGATAGCTCCCAGAGTTGGTGCTAAACATAGCCATGTTGGGAAGCTGAGATGGGCGGAGCCAGCAGCCACAGCTGCTGCAGCTTAAAGCAATAGATTCACAATAAGACAGATTCAGGCCGGGCGGTGGTGGCGCACGCCTTTAATCCCAGCACTCGGGAGGCAGAGCCAGGCGGATCTCTGTGAGTTCGAGGCCAGCCTGGACTACCAAATGAGTTCCAGGAAAGGCGCAAAGCTACACAGAGAAACCCTGTCTCAAAAAACCAAAAAAAAAAAAAAAAAAAAAAAAAGACAGATTCAGATGTAATAGTTTAAAATGTGTGTAAAAGATACATAGGCTTGAAAGAGACAAAAAAGGTGATATATACAGTTATAGAAACAAATACATAGTTTTAAAAAGTAAAGTCTTTAAAGAGACAGTAAAATTAATGTAAAAAATAAGCCACATAAAGATGAATATTACACAGAGAATCTGGATTGTGTTGTCTTTTCGATTTTTTTTTTTTTTTTTTTTTTTTGGTTTTTCGAGACAGGGTTTCTCTGTGTAGCTTTGCGCCTTTCCTGGAACTCGCTTTGGAGACCAGGCTGGCCTCGAACTCACAGAGATCTGCCTGGCTCTGCCTCCCAAGTGCTGGGATTAAAGGCGTGCGCCACCACTGCCCGGCTGTCTTTTCGATTTTTAACTGCAGAAAAATATTTGATTGTAAAAGCTGTTGAGTTATGCCAAAATGTATATTTTGAAGGTACCTTGACTTCAAAATTTGGATATAAGGATATGTTACTTTGGAAAAGAGTCTCTGCTTTTGTTCCCACAGAAAGCCAGAGGCTATGGATTTGTTCCAGATTAAGATACATCAGGTTTGACCAGCCAAGACCCCCTGAAAGGTCTCCGATGACACCATGGCCCAGATGATCCAACATCCAGAATGGTTTGAAGGCAACTGGCTCAGACAATACAGCCTCATGGACTATTCCATAATCCTAAAATTTTCTTTGTGTCCCCATAAGATACAGCACCCCCCTCCAGCAGGAAGTAGTAAGAGAAGCTACGCCCAAATTCCCAAATTGTATGTAATTTTACTTTGTTAAAGTTAAAACCTTCCTTTTTGAAAAAAAAAAGGGGGGGGGAGTGTTGTGGGATGTTCTGTATGGCAAATGTGTTGCTGATTAGTCAATATATAAACCACTGATTGGCCATTGGCTAGGCAGGAAGTGTAGGCAGGGCAAGGAGGAGAATAGAGCTGGGAAGTGGAAGGCTGAGAGAGGAGACACTGCCAGCCGCCACGATGACAAACAGCATGTGAAGATGCTGGTAAGCCACGAGCCATGTGGCAAGGTATAGATTTATAGAAATGGATTAATTTATGCTGTAAGAACAGTTAGCAAGAAGCATGCCACGGCCATACAGTTTGTAAGCAATATAAGTCTCTGTGTTTACTTGGTTGGGTCTGAGTGGCTGTGGGACTGGCGGGTGAGAGAGATTTGTCCTGACTGTGGGCCAGGAAGGAAAACTCTAGCTACAAGAAACCCTAAGACAGACATCATCCCTCCTGCCAGCACCGTCAGTCGAAGCCCTGAGAGGGGAAAAGGAAGTGGAGATGATGTTATAGTCACTGGACCACCGCCTCAGCACAGGAATTATTTAGTCATATCAGCATCCTCCCACTGAGGCTCGAACTGTGTGTCTTCTCTCCACTAAACCTTTTGAAAAGTAGAGGAGATGATCTGGCAAAGCCCTCCCATCCCCTCACGTTGAGTGTGGGCCCCTCTTCATCTCTCATCCCAATTCTCTGTCTCTGCCTGTTCCCGGATAATAGGTGCTGGGAAGTGAGCTCCTTGTGTGGATTCCGGCTTTACCTGGGTGGCTGTGCCCAGTCATTGCCTCACAACCATGTTGTAGTTAACAACAAGCCCCAACTGTATGATTTCCTGGGCACCGTGACATTGGAAGCCTGCCTGGTGGCTTGCATAGAAAATGCACTGTGTAACCGCAGCCCCTTCAAATGCCTCTACATCGACAGTTTCTCAACACCATCTTGCCCACAGCAGCTGAAACTACAGTGGATCTAATAAAGTCCCTTTCCGTCCTTTTTCTGTCTTGGTGAATTCTCTCACTGCTTGCATTACCAGCCTGTCACCATGGCTCCTGATAAGACCTTAGTCTAAACTGACTCAGTGGTCATAGGATCCCATATTCTCTGTTCTGGTCTCTTTATAATATTTGGGGCATTTATAGCTACAACTTAGCACACAAAAGACTAGCTCAGGGTGTCCATACATGTCAAAAACCATCTGTAGCATCCAGGGGGCTGCTGGCATCAGCCTGACTTACTGCTATGTGTGACATCTCCCTTAAGAAATCTGCCCCAGAATATCCAAAACCTTTGTCCTGTCAGAGACAGAACAGCTTTTTGTTTGCTTTTTGTTTGTGGTCTTTTTTTTTTTTTTTTTTTTTTTTGGTGTGTGTGTGTGTGTGTTGTTTTTGTTTGTTTTTGAGAGACAAGGTTTCTCTGTGTATCCCTGACTGTCCTGGAACTCACTCTGTAGACCAGGCTAGCCTTGAACTCAGAGATTCACCTGCCTCTGCCTCCCAAGTGCTGAGATTAAAGGTGTGTGTCACCATTGCATGGCTCAGAACAGCTTCTGTTGCCATCTTGTGTCTCATAGGCATGTCCTAGCAATATGGACAGAAGAGGAGATTCCTGTGCCTTCTGATGCATGATACCAGGTGGGGGAAGCGATCCCCAGTCAGATAGATATAACTAGTACCATGAAGTAGACACAACCACTGCATGTGAATCTTGTTCAAACCACTTACTTTTCATCCTAAATTTTACCTTTGTCTATCGTATTTGTATTTCTATATTCTTAGACTTAGACTTCTATAGAGTCTAATTGCATCTCTTCTTAGTGCTTTGTATGCACTTTATAAGCACAGTACTTGACTAGTTACATATCAAGGACTCCCAGAAATGTCTTTTGAGCCATTTTACCATTATGTATTTATTGTCAAGTTGGGGGTCAGACCAAGAGATGCAGACTTTTTTCCATCATTTAATATTATTCATGTTAGTGTGTGTGTGTGTGTGTGTGTGTGTGTGTGTGTGTGTGTGTGTGTGTGTGTGTGTGTGTACATCTGTGGGCACCCTTGTATGGAAGTCAGAAAACAACTTCTGAGAGTTGGTTTTCTCCGGTCATGTGGGTCTCAGGGATCAAACTCAGACCGTCAGGCTTGGCAGCAAGTTCCTTTACCCAGTGAGTCGTCGGGATAGCCTTACTTTTGTTTCATTTGTTTTTATAAGACAATGTCTTCTTCTATAGCCTAGGCTGGCCTTGAGCTTGTGGCAATCCTCCTGCTCCAGTCCCCCAAGTACTGGATTACAGGTGTATGCCACCATGCCCAGCTGTTACCACTCTTTATCTTGAGGTAGCAAAAGTCCGTCACCCCTGGCGACTGTAGCTCAGGTATTTCATCACCATATGTGATGGTGAAATAGTCTTGGGTTTGAACACTTGGTCTCCAACTGAGGCTGCTGTTAGGGAAGCTCAGGAGGTGTGGCCTCACTGGAGGAAATGTGTCACCAGAGGCCAGCTTTGAGAGTGTAAAAATGCATGCCATTTCAGATTCCCTCTCTCTGCTTCCAGCTGCTGCTCCAGTCACCATGCCATCTGCTGCCATGCTTTCCCCCATGGATGTGGCTTCTTTACCCCTCTGGAACCACAAGCCCAAATAAACCCTTCCTTCTACAAGCTGCCCTGGTCATGGTGTTTATCACAGCAATAGAGAAGTAACCAATACACCATCCTTGTCTTACACTTCCCAGTGTCTTCCAAACTGCATGAAAAGGTAAATTGTTTTAGAGTCCTTGCTAGGGTCTCCTCTCAATCCACAAAGCTTCTTAGGGTGCAACATTGAGGATTTTATCTTCACTGATATCCTTTCTATCTCTCATTTTTTTTTCTTTCTAAACAAAATTTACTTTTATTATTTTTTTCTTTTATTTTAAACTTTTGTGTGTGGGGGGAGGTGTCTGCATGTGTGTATCCATGTGTGTGTATGTCCACACATCTGTGTATGCATGTGTGGAGGCCAGAGGTAAGCATTAGGCATCTTTTTCTATTGTGCTGTACTGTATCAATTAACTTACGTGTGGATGATGCCTGTGGGTGCACATGGCAAGTGTGGAGAGCTGAGAGGACAATCCTTGAGACTGGTTCTCACCAACCACTGTGAAGCGTGCTCGGGTATTTAAGTGAGGTCATCAGGCTTGTGTAGCAAGTCCTTTAGCAACTAAGCCGTCTTTCTGGCCTTTGACCCTATGTTTTGAGACAGGGTCTCTCACCAAACCTGGAGCTCATTAACTCGGATAGACTGGCTAGCTCCCCTCCCCTATCCTCCTGTCTTCACCTAGCAGCACGAAGATTACAGCTGCATGCGACCACACCCAGCTTTTTATGTCGTGACGGGGATTCAAACTCAGGTCCTCACACTTACAAAGCAAGCACCTTGCCACTGTGCTGCCTCTCTAGCTCCTGACTTCATTTCTTAACAACCATTTACTCATCTTCATCCTGTAGGCGTGGATCCCTTGACTTGTCATTTTCTTTTCCTCCTTTGCCAAACTCCACCAACACTTGCTTGGCACAGCCACATCTGAATGGAATGACAGAAGTCATAAAGCCAGCACAGCTGCTTGACAAAGATCCAGCAAAGCTGAGCCACGTGATGGCTGCCATGCCACCTTTGGTTTCCATGTCCACCTGTTACATACTTGGGGCACTTTTAATATTTGTACAACTTGAGGATATTGGGTTGATGGAAAATTCCTTATGAATCATTTATATCTTCTCCCAGGAGTGCTGCTTCTAAGCTTCCCTGGGAAAGTCCTGAACATACTATCCCCCCCGCCCCATGCACACTTTTAGGGAGATATCCTTATCTACTTGAAGGTCTTCCTTATGCCTTGGAGGTTGTGAGACATAAAGAAGCCAGAGGTCTCTTCATGAGGCTATGAGACATTCTTGAAACACGTGTCCCTGTACTTACACTGGAACAAGATATTCAAAACAAAGCAAATTCAAAAAGGTCAATAAGATCTGGTGGGCTAGAGGAATTGTCCACAGTTCAGATTATAAGCCTCTTTCCACTGTACACTCAGACAATTATGTGGCATACAACTCTGCCCTACACAGAGACATTGATAAATAAAGTATGGAGTGGAAAGATGATAAAAGTATGAGGTGTCATGTCCGCCTCGACCTTCAAGGAAGACGCAACACCAGGCTCTTCTCCAAGCAGTTTATTCAGGAACCTTGAGACAATCTTCTGACCCCGGGGAAAGCCATCTTCTTCTTCTCTCCCTCCTCCCGGGGAAAGCCAGCCCACGCCCTTTATAGCCACTGGGCAATCAACCCCATAGTGCCACGTGGACAATGCCGATAGGGTCAGACATACACAAGCAAGTCAGATTAGGTCCAGGTGCGCGGAAGCAAGCCAGATCCTAGCCTTAGCCAAATAAGGAGCACCTGCCATCGGGAAGGCGGAAGCCAGACGCCGGTGCCATCTTTGAGGCACGGCCATGCACGGCTCTCTACAGTTCCCCCTTTATTGTTTTAAGCAGCAGGCAAGAGCAGAGGTCTAATCTCTGCCAAAAAACAACTTGGACATTGTACTGGTGTTAGTCCAGGTGTCATCCACCTAGAGAACACTTGACCCGTCCGATACCCTTTTTTGCAGAGGCGGGAATTAGGGCATCAACCCACATGCAATTAGACTTGCTCTTCTTGGGTTTTGTAATACAGCTAGACCCAAGTGCAGTGCACTAGCCTCGCATCCTGCGCGATCAAGTTTTTAATGCGACCAGCCAGGCCTGGGGAGACTGTGCAGCCTCTATGGCTGTAAAGGCTTGGATAATCATAGCTGCATTGCGCTGCTGAGAAACCCTTAAATGAACAATGCATCACAGGCACATCAGGGAGACAAGCACCAGTAGGCCTGCCAGGGCACCTAATCCCGCCCACTCCTTTAAAAAGGTGATAGGCCAGGTGCACACAGGTGGGGTTGACCGCAATGATCTCATTGCACAGGATCTGGTTCTGCTCCTGCAGCAAGTCAACTCAAAAATAAAGCAATACACTAGAATGTGATGTGATGGGTAAAGGGTATGGCCAGGCTTTTATAAGAGCCCAGAGTAGTCAATCCTCAGCTGCTTCCGCTGGTATGCTTGTCAGAATCAGGGCTATCAGGATCAGGCACATCAGCTTCTGAGGTGTCATCACGTCTCTCCGTCTGAGGGGCCCGTGACACCAATCATTCAGGTACCCAGATAGGGTCTAGCCGGTCCTATGGGAAAACACAAACAGAACCACCCACCCATGTTAGCACGGGATCGGGGCCATGCCAGCTACCTGTGAGAATATCTTTCCACTCCACCATGCCCTTCATAGGGCTGTATGGATTATGACCTCTTATGGTGGTGGAGGATCTTCCTATCAATAAACCCACCGTGCCTGGCTTCAAAGGGCCTTTAAAATCAGACTCCACTAATTGTACTCCCATCTGCGGAGTCAGTAATTTTAAACCACACCGTTTTCGCTGTTAGCTCAAGTTTTTCTGTGTTGCATTGATTTTCCACAGATCTCAGCTGTGGATGCCTTGTTGTGCTGGTTCTGGCGTCTGCCATTCTTAGCTTCTTAGCGGCTTTTGGAGCTTTTGAAAACCGCTCAGACTACCTGCTTTGCAGTCTCCTAGGACACTAACTCTGTATCTCAGGTTCTTTCACCACATACATTAAGCTTAGACTCACAACCAACATTTATACCTTTTCACAAACTCACATATAACATGTGCTTAAGCCTAAACTCACACTCAACATTTACACATTTTTAAAAACTCACATATAACATTTTAACATCTACTTATTTATACTCTTTAATGAAACTATAGAAGTTACCTTCTCCTTGAGAGCAGCTACGTTTGAGAGGGCCCATTTTTCCACACCAAAAACATGCCCCAGTGTTCCCTCCTTTCTTGTTACTAAGTTGTATAACTGAAGCCACAAGGCCTGCGTTAGTTAGAGGTCCCCCTAATTCTCTGCACACTTTCATCCATACTTCTAGACCTTTGTTCTTATAAGGGGTGATCGCAGCCTTGCATTCTTTGGTACATTGTTCATAAACTAGCTGCTTTATAAGCGGCATCGCGGCATCTGGGTCCCCAAAGATTCTGCCTGCAGCCTTGACCATGCGGGCCACAAAATCTGAAAAAGTTTCCATAGGTCCCTGAAGGATCTTAGTAAGGTTGCCGCTCACTTCCCCTTTATTAGGTAGGGACTTCCATGCCCTTGTTGCTAGTTGATTTGTCTGGTCATAAACCTGCTGTGGATATTCATTTTGTTGATTGGCAAATTGGCCTTGTCCCAGCAGCATGTCTACATCTCAAGCTGCTTGACCTCCACCTGCAGCCCTGTTAATCGCAGCTTGTCTTAATCTCTAATTTCTTTGAAAGGAGCAGCTCGTTAAGAGCCAGAAAAATTGGGTGCGAAGAAATTGCACCCATGATGCTAGCAGCACTTTTGCCTTCACCTGCTTTCACTTTCTTTAATTTTCCCGTCCGCTTTTGTCGCGGCTCCACTTAATTTTCCCGTCTGCTTTTGTCGCGACTCTACTTAATTTTCCCGCTTTTGTCGTGGATCCCCACCTTACCTGGGGACTTACCAGTGCACTGCCCTGACTGCGAAGAGTTCTGAGCCTTAAAGGGTTCCCCGTACGGGCCACCACTAGTCGCGGCCGCCTCGACCAGCAAGGAAGACGCAACACCAGGCTCTTCTCCAAGCAGTTTATTCAGGAACCTTGAGACAATCTTCTGACCCCGGGGAAAGCCATCTTCTTCTTCTCTCCCTCCTCCCGGGGAAAGCCAGCCCACGCCCTTTATAGCCACTGGGCAATCAACCCCATAGTGCCACGTGGACAATGCCGATAGGGTCAGACATACACAAGCAAGCCAGATTAGGTCCAGGTGTGCGGAAGCAAGCCAGATCCTAGCCTTAGCCAAATAAGGAGCACCTGCCATCGGGAAGGCGGAAGCCAGATGCCGGCGCCATCTTTGAGGCATGGCCGTGCACGGCTCTCTACAGTGTCAGGACCTCCCTCTCTTAGAACAGTTAGCTCATGCAGAGCCACTATAATGTCATATGACCAAGGAACAACAGAATTCCATGATTAGACATGTAGACAAATTCTATAAAGATGTAAATGTGAACATTGATTGTATTATGCCAGCATTTGAATAACAACTACAGCAGTTTTGGTCTGAGGATTTTTTTCTGGGCACTCTGACCACTAAGAGTTAATAGTACACTGCCTCAGGCATGGTGAAATGCCCAGAGTGGTTGAAGATTTTTGTTTTGGTCTAGTGTCCTTGAAGCAACCAAAGCTACCAGCCTGAGAACAGGCTATCATATGCCTCTAGATTCTTAGAAATTGGTTTATAGGGTTAATGAGTAAGAAAGATAATTCTGTTTATTAATGATGTCAGAACTTGAGGGAAAATTATTGGAAATGATAACTCTGTTCTGTCATAGTTTATTAATGATGACTAAAAGATGAACAAAAGGAAGTAAAACATATGTCCAAAACTAAAAATGATATCTATGTTTTGGAACATCATGAATGTATCCCTGCTTACTAAATTCTGTATAAATAAACACTCTGACTGCTAGTCAGTCAGGTTGCAAGATTCTCCCAACCACCATGGCCTGGCTCACTTCCTTCCCCGACTCCTTACACTCTCTGCAGGACCCATCCACCGCCGGGGATGGCTCCCGGCACTTGCTTTTTTCAGTATGACTTTCCCTGGTGGGAATGACTCTGAGGTCAGTGGTTTGTGACTCTGAGAGCCCAACCTTGTCTAGCACTTTCCCATCTTCATTCAGTTGGTACAAGGAACAAGGGATGGGAGTTTGTTTCTCGTTTATGGATTGAATGGGCCTTGGGACAATGGGTTCATCGTTTCTAAACTCTACCAACAGCTTTTACCTCTAGTGACCCATCATGGCTGTTCAGGAATCAAAGATTTAGCCATCTTGTCCTTTTATCCTTTCTCTACTAAGGCACACTGTGGAAGCCAGAGATCTGGGGAGTCAGGGGCTTTTCTTTTTACTGGAACAGGAGATTTAATTCGGGCCTTGTATTTGATAGGCAAGTGCTCTACCACTGAGTCATCCCCAGTGTCAGAGGCATTTTAATGAATCTTGCTTGCCTGTGTACTACCTGGAGATAGCCAAGTTTAGAGAGTAAGAGTCCTCCAGACTGCTAAACCTATCCATCATCTACAAGGAGGTTAGGGGGAAATTATAATTATATAAAGTGAGGGAGTATAGCCACATGATTGCTCTCACTGCCTAAAAGCCAGTTTTGTTTTTGCCGAATCAAGGATTGAACTCAGGGTCTCAAATATGCTAAACAAGTACTCTACCACTGAGCTATATCTCCAGTTCTGGACTGCCTCACTTCTGACCAAATTAGAAATATAAAGGGGTTTCCAAAAACACCTGAGGGGTCCATAACTCACTAAAAGTAATCACAGAGCTCTTTGAAAGCTATTATGTACAGAAAAATTTTATTTTAGTGCAAGTATACAGATCTAAATTAGCCAAAACAAGAACAATGAGACCCTGCAAGGGTCCAGGTATAAAGCTTTTATTGTCCTCAGAACAGCATGCCCTCCCAATGTAGATGACAACATTGTGTATGGAGTATCGCCAACCAGAGAACACTACTTGAGCATCAGCCTTCAGGGTTTTTTGGAGTTTCAAGACTTAGTATTTTAATGAAAGGCTGAATCCATGCCATTCTTCATCACCAACCCTACCTCATGAAAGTTGGTTGATGCCACCTGGCCTAGAAGCCTACAGTGAATCACCATCAGTGTCAACTCTAGGGCTGAGGGAATAAAGAATAAAACCATGAAGGCTGGGTGAGGTAGAGCATGCCTTCAATCCCAGCATTTGAGAAAGGTAGAGGCAGGAAGATTGGGGATTTCAGAAAAGTTTGTGCTTTATAGTGAGTTTTTAAAGCTGGCCTTGGCTATAAGACAGAAGGAGGAGGAAGAGAGAAGAGGAAGAAGGAGGAGGAGGAGGAAAGGGAGGTGGAAGGGAGGAGGAGAAGAAAAAGAAGACTCATCACTATCAAAAAAAGGAAAGAAAATCCAAGGCTCAGATTGTTTACTTCATACCTTTTATCTGCTTATGCCTTACAAAGACAGATGAAGATAGCAGCTATACTGAGAGTATAGGGAGGGAGTAAACATATACATGTTCTAATTCTTAAAATAATTGTGCAAAGTTGAATGTTTCTTGGTATAAAGTTTTGTTTTTTCATAAGATGGTGCAAGTGAGGCATGGTGACACATACACCTACAATTTCCTGGGCAGCAGAGACAGAAGGATCAGGACTTCAGGGCCAGCCAGTGCTGCATGAGACCCTGTCTCAAAATAAAGTGATAGAGCTGGGCATGGTGACTCACACCTGTAATCCTAGGGATCCTCGGGAAGCTGTAGGAGGGTTATGCAAGTCTGACACCAGCCTTAGTCACAGAGTAAGATTCTGTCTCCAAAAGATAAAAGAATTGATGGGCAGGGATAGTAGACAAGATATGCCAGGAGTGCAAGGACATACAAGTAGATCTGGGAGTCAAGATTTGTAAGAGTTGGGAGGGAGAACTATGTATATACCTGAGGACTGCCTCCAGCAGTAATAAGAGCCAATGTAGAAAGATGGGAAAGTGCCTGTCATCTTCAAGTGACAAGAAGTCCACTATGGGAAAGGGATGATGTAGGAGTGAATTATCAGACAGCAGAAGATGAACAGCAGAATGTGGAGAAGGGGGGAAATGCATGTGGGGCCAACAAAGAATTCACAGCCCACAGAGGCAGACTAGAAAGACAGGGAAATGGAGGACACAGGGAGGAAATGGGAGTCCCTCACCCCCGTTGGCTGAGAATCTCACAACAGCACCCTGACCTCCTTGTCACCATGTATACTATGTACAGTCAGAGTTCTTTTGACGCTTTTGTTTTGTTGACACATGTAGCAGTAAGTTTTCCTGTGTTCTGCTCCCCCCCCCACCCCACCCCACCCCCGTGGTCCCACAGCTACTTAAAAAACAATCACTCAGAGGCTTATATTAATTACCAACTGTATGGCCTATGGCTCAGGCTTCTTGCTTTCTTCTTAAATTAACCCATTAACTCTATGTAGCACCACATGTTCCGTGGCTTTACCTGCCTCCCATTACATATTGCTCCTTGGACAGTGGTTTGGCATCTCCTCTGCAAAGCAGGAAGCTGAAGGACCATTTTGTCTTGTTTTGGCAAAATTCAGTGGTCATTTTCCCATGGGTCTTGTATGTCCAGTCTATACAACATATTATAAAGCAGTCCAGGCAAGAGCAGTTTCTTGCCCAAATGGCTACTTTTGCCATAAAGAATGCAAACTCCATATGGAGTTTCTTCGATGCCCATCATCCTCTTTGAAGTAATTGGTGCTGCTAGGAGCAGACATGTCTCACTATTCAGTCTAAGTTCTTAAAACATTTTAAAATTTTAAATTTAAAAACATTTAAATTCTGTAGGTCTTTAAAGCGTTTAAAGATTATCTAATTGAAATATATCTATGTATACCTAAAACACTTAATTAACATGACTATAAGTTTGATTATCATAAATGACTATTAATATGGTGATATTTTATTTGTATTAAAATGTTATTTGTAGGTTAATAAATAAAGTTGCCTGGGGGTCAGAGCTATTAGCAAGCCATAGGAAAGCAGGGCAGTGGTGGTGTACTCTTGTAATCTCAGCACTTGGTAGGCAGAGCTGGGTAAGTCTCTGTGTGTTCAGGGATACAGCCATTATTGGATACACATGCCTTTAATCAATACCAATCATGGAAAACCTGGAGGCCTATACAGACAGGCCGTGAGGAGGCAGTCATGTGGTTGGGTTTACAAACAATGAGAAGGCAGAACAGGAACTCTAGATAAAGACTTTAACACAGGGGTACCTCTGGTTCGGAGAGGTAGGACCACCGCAGGAGGAAGGGTAAGGTTTTAGCTCTTAGCTCTGACCTCTTGGCTTTCTTCTTTGCATTGGTTCTGTGTTTCTTATTTAATAAGAAGGTTGGTTACATCTACATATTAATCTGTATTTTTAATTATATTTTACAATTTTAAATGAACTGCATAAACATAATACCTTAAACAAGAGTAGAAATATACATACAATATAACAAAATTAACTTTAAATTTGTATCAATAAACTAAAATCTATAGCAATGTAAAATATTTCAAACAAGTTGTTGCTTTATAAAAGTAGATTCAATAATCTTTTATCCTATAATATCTATATCCTACATTTCTATATCATGTCCCCCTTTCTTCTTTTAGAAAGAGATTGACTATGACCAATAACAATTTGTAACCAATCTAAACAAAGACAAATATCCATAATCCATTTTGGGGGAATGTGGGTATAGTGTTCTTGGCTGCTTCCTGCTGATTGAGGGCACTGTTAATCTTGTGGGGATCCTGAGAAAATTCAGAATTATAGTTAAATCTTGACTGTAGTAGTCTGTGAGGCTGGAACATCTCAGCCAGTTGCTTTGAAGCTGTTTTGGATGTTGGATCATCTGGGGTATGGCTGTCATTAGAGACCTTTCAGGGGGTCTTGGTTAATCAAACCATATTATCCTGGAAGCAATCCATAGGTTCTCATCTTCTGTGGAAACAAAAACAGAATCTCTTTTCCAAAGCAAAGTATCCTTAGACACAAATTTTGAAGTCAAGACACTTTTAAAATACACATATTGGTTTAACTTAGTAGCCCCTACAATCAGATGTCTTTCTGCAGTTAAAAATCCCAAAAACAATATGGAATATCCAGATTCTTTGTGTAATTTCTATCCTTACATGGCTTAACTTTTATATTATTCTGTCTCTTTAAAGACTTTATTTTTTAAAACTATTTCTTTATATAACTGCCTATACTCCTTTTCCTCTTTTCCAAGCCTATGTATATTTTTAAACACAGTGTGACCCATTTAGAGTTTTTTTTGCATCTGAATCTGTTTTATTGTGTATCTAATCATTTTCTGACCATTGCTTTAAACTGCGGTGTGGCTAGGATGAACGCGGCAGCAGCCTGGCTGTTGGCTCCGCCCCATTCAGCTTCCCAACATGGTGGAGGTACATTTACCACCAGCTCTGGGAGCCATACTCACTGCCAACTCTGGGAAACAGTGGGTCTATGCTTTCATCAAGCAGCATGGAGCCCAGAAACCTTTTGTCAGTACTAGCAAAAGCTAAATCTGCCATGCAGTACGCTGCACGGGTTGGAAACGCCTCTGTGTACTGTGGCGGGAATCTGCCATGCTGGAGGTCAAGCCCACACACCAGGAACCCACCATACTGTTAGCGCAAACACTCACAACATGGTGTTTCTGTATCACAGCTGGTCTGAGAGACACCACTAGGAAGCTGTTTTTAGCTCTGTTTTAGAATCTTTATGTAAAGCTTTCTTAGCTTTTGGGTGGAAATTCTTGCTACCACATCTGGGCGCCAAAATGTAGCTGTAAGTTTCTCTGGTTCTACCCAGCCCTGCGGTCCCACAGCCGCTTATAAAATAATCACTCAGGAGCCGGGCGGTGGTGGCGCACGCCTTTAATCCCAGCACTCGGGAGGCAGAGCCAGGCGGATCTCTGTGAGTTCGAGGCCAGCCTGGAATACCAAGTGAGTTCCAGGAGAGGCGCAAAGCTACACAGAGAAACCCTGTCTCGAAAAACCAAAAATAATAATAATAATAATCACTCAGAGGCTTAATATTAATTGCAAATTATATGGTCTATGGCTCAGGCTTCTTACTATCTAGCTTATATAACTTAATTCAACATCTATGTATCGCCACATGTTCCATGGCTTTACCTGTGTCCCATTACATGTTGCTCCTTGTATGTGAGCTTGGCATCTCCTCTACCTCTGCCTTTCTTCTTCCTGTCTCTCTCTTGGATTTCCTGCCTGGCTATAACATGACTTGCCACAGGCCAGAGCAACTTCTTTATTAACCAATCATAGCAACACATATTCACAGCATCAGAAAGACACCCCACAGCAACACAGAGCTTCATATAGACCAGGGTACCTCTAAGTTGATATGCAGCTGAAGATGACCTTGAACTCCTGATTCTCCTGCCTCCACCTGAGATCATAGGCATGTGTGTTGCCATGCCAATCTGCCATATGTTTATAAGCCTGTAAACCTGTGTAGTACACTGTGAAGTAATGTTCCCAGAAAAAGCCAAAGCCCACTATGAGCCTAACTTCCAAAAGAAAACTTCTTATCAGTAGTTTTCAACCTTCCTAATGTTGAGACCTTTAATACAGTTCCTCATGTTGTGGTGACCCCCAGCCATAAAATGATTCTTGTTGCTACTTTATAACTGTGATTTTGCTACTGTTAGAAACTGCAATGTAAACATTTTCTTGGAAATAGAGGTTTGCCGAAGGGGTCACAACCCACATGTTGAGAACCACTGGCTTAGATACTAAGTATACCAAAACAGTCCCACCTAATCTTTTAAATTCTTTGAACAATGCAACTTGGGAGGCCAAAGTCTGCCTGCCTGCCTGCCTGTCTGTCTGTCTGTCTGTCTCTCTCTCTCTCTCTCCTCTCTCTCTCTGTTTCTCTCTCTCTCTCTCTCTCTCTCTCTCTCTCTCTCTCTCTCTCTCTCACACACACACACACACACACACACATGCATACATCATTATTAAAACAGTTACGTGTGACTTAAGTCTCTCTCTAGAAGGCTGCACTCAATCCAGGGCATGTACCTACTTTCCTTTTCTTCTCTGTTTCTCTTTCCCTCTCAATGTCCATACTGACACCCACATTAAAACCCTTTTTGTAATAAACTTCAGCTCAGGTCATGTTAACTTATCCTGCAGTTCTTTTCTGGGGTATAAGTCAACAACCTGGCTTCCTCTCACCAGGAATGGTGGCCTCAGCTGCTTGGGAGGCTGAGATAGGGGACATGCCAACTCAAGGCCTGCCTGGGCTATAAAGAATTCTCATTTCACCGGAGTAGAGTATGGCTAAACCGTACTAAATGTGAGACCAAAATGAGCCATCTTAGAAATAAGACCAAAATGCTTTCACCCTAAAATTAAAGCCTAAGATTTCTCCTTTTGGGAATAGGCCATTAGTTACTGAAACAAGTCAGTTCAGATTCCAGAAACCAGGAAGTGTAAAAGTACAGGGTCACAAGGTAGTCACACGGTAATGCCTGCCAGACTATGGAATGTCCTCTCCCTGGTTTCCAGGGTAACTGACCATAAAAATGCCCCCACCTGAGGGCAGCCAATGAGAAATGGTGGCGGGCAACCACTCCCTTAGAAGTAAGATTAAGCCATGATTTCTAGAAAGCCCCTAGAAGTGAGCCAATCAGAATTGTACCCGTACTAGCACCCCTAAACGATGTAACCTTGTGATTTTTCCCTTTAAAAACTGAGCTTGCAGACAGGCGGGCGCTTCCTCCAGCCTCCACTGCGTTGGATGTATTGGACAAAGTCCCTGCCTAGGCTTGTATTGCTTTTGGATATCCAAAATTAAACCTTGCTTTTGCATTCCGGCATGCTTGTCTTTGGTGGTCTCTCTGGGGGTCGCGATCTGGGCACAACACTAAATACTCCTTGGCTCATCTGAAGAGAAGACCTCAGGCTGTAGGTAGCCTTGTGTCTCCTGTTCGTGATACAACATATAGAAAGGATAAAGCAGAAATCAACATGAAAAAAATGAAAGTCATATGACTGAGGAATGAGTGCCAGGTAAGAACTGGTGCTTCTCAAAAGAGGGAATGGCCAGTAGAATCAAGAAGCTGTTCTTCATGACCACTAGGCATCAGAGACATGCAAACCAGAGCAACACAGCACTCTGACACTAGAACAAAGGAAAGGCTCTAAATGCAGGCGACACTCACCATCAGAGTGGACCCAAGATGCAGGCGGCTATGACAATTAGCAGGAACCACTTTCATTTGGATTGAAACTAAAGTATCCATACCTCACACACCAGCAATTTCTTCCTAAATTTACACATTCAGCAGGACGCATTTATAGGTTTGCACCCCCATCCCCCAAATCTGCATAAGAATGTTTAACATTCACAAACTGGGAAAGACTCAAATGGCCAATAAATAGACTGACTTATGGTCACACAGTTGGTGCTTAGAATAATAAACAATCTGTAGACCTCACAAAATATTGAACAAATGAAAAGACACAAGATTCAATTTGTGATTCTACATGTCTAATGATGAAAACAAGCTAAACTAACCAATGCTGTGAGAAGAGAGAACCCACCGCAGAAAGAGTGACTGGAAAAGGAGATCTCGGGACGCCATATTGTAGTGTCACACTTGACCCAAATGCTGGTTAAATGGGTGTGTCCCATTTATGAATAGTCATAGAACTTTGTACTGACAGTTGGCACTTATCCATGTCAGTATTATGCTTCAATAAAAATGTTTGTGAAAGCAGCCAAGGTGATGAGTCCAGTGCTTGGATGCACCATCCCACGCTGAGCTGAGTGAGAGACACTTGGAACAAAACACATTGTTGAGTCAAAAAAAGAAAAAGGTGATGTGTTTTCTCAATTCACAGATGCAGTTTCTACTGACTGTTTTCTCAGACACAGGGTCTTACGATGTTGCCCAGACTAGCCATGGGCTGCGGAGCTCAAGGGATCCTCCTGCCTCAGCCTCTGAGTAACTGGGGCTGCCGGCCTTCTCCTTTGTACCTAGCTTCATTTCAAGATGCTGAGACTGAACGAGGAGCTTCTAAAGCTCTGGGAAAGAAAGAATCTACTCTAAAGGAACCCGGCAGACTGCGATCACCCCCTCTGTGCTTAGTCTGATACTAAAGTAACTTTACTGTGTCATTTTGTGTCGCAGGGCTAGTTAAACCGTGGCGTGGCTTTGAAACCCAGTGTTTTAAGTGCAGCTGCTCTGAAGCTCTCTAAAAGCCAAGCCCTGTGGCACCGTTGCAAGCTTGGAATGAGAAGGGCATTGAAGAGTCCTACAGGTTGTCACTTCTAATAAGATCAACATTGGTAATCAGAACCCACATAAAAAACAAAAGCTCTTTGGGACCCCGAACAATTTCCTTAGGAGAAAAGGGCTATTTGAGAACTCTACTATTGATTAGGGTCACTCTTCCTGTGACCTTGGATGAAGCTGTCATTTTACAGTCCCAAGCACTTGTGAGTCTCTGGCTGGGACTAGTTTATTGGCTCTCTTAGTGCTCTTCCTAGTTTTATTCTTTTAAATTTTTCTCTTAATCAATTTTTCCTTTGAAAACTATTTTGTAATTTACGTTTCATCCAGCATTGTATTTTATTCCCACTGTAAAGGTAAATTCACCGGGTGAACTTCGGGTTTTCCCCTGAGGTGGCTTGAAACAAATGCTTACTTTTCTCAAATTTAAGCTGACGCTGGGGGGCCTTGACTCTGAGCCCTTTGTCTGTAAGGACAATGAGCTTCTGGAGGCCGCAGCATGCACATCCGACAAGCTGCAAGCCCCCTCAGCCATATCTGCTGAAGAGAGATCCACACAGGCAGCTATGCTTCTGAAGATCCTTGACAAAGATAACCCAGCTGAAGTCAACACAGTGCCTCCTCACGGCCAGGAACGCATCGACCAGTTAGAGAACACTCTGTGGTGTAAGCTGCACAAAGGCCCCGATAATCCCAACAGAATGGAATGTTTGAAGTGGCCTTGTTACGGAGCCTGCTAATGGGTGAGTGGTATTTGGATACCTAGTGCCTCGTGGCAGTGGGAGAGAAAACAGAGGCCCAAAGCAAATTCCAACAATAGCGTCTAGTGTGCATGCTGCGGCCCCCAGAAGCTCATTGTCCTTACAGACAAACCCTCGGATGCTGGCGTGAACATCAAGATTGCAAACTGTGGCTTCAACAGCAAACGTGTCTTCTTCAACAAGCTGGATGCTTTCTGAGACAGTCTGGCGTTCTCCTAAAGCAGCTGTGCAGAGCCTGGGACTTGCATGCACTGGTAAGTGGGGTTCCCACCTTCTGACCTCCAGAGGTTGAGGAAATTGCCAGAGAGGTGCTAAGCAGGAGACATGGCATCCGTCCTATGTAGCTCTGGTGAGAAGAATACATTCAAAGACCAACTCATTCATTCTCAGTCCCAGTGAGGGGAACACTGCGATGGACCCATTGATAAGTGTGGGTCACCAAGGTGAGGAACTGAAGCAGTATGTCAGGGGCACATCCTGTCTTCAAGGCTACACACAGGACTTCGTAATGGGCTGGAAATTCAATGAGATAATGGCTTCCTATGTCTTCTCCTGAGCTCTTCTAAACTCTGAGCTGGACAGCTACCCTGGCACCTGAAGACGCAGCCCAGGTGATGGGGCCAACAACAGCGTACCTCCCCCAGCCCGTCGGGTACAACTCGGGCTGCCTGCTAACCTCATGGGGTATGGTGTTAGCAGCCTGCCACCCATCTTTTATTGCTCCTCCTAGAATCCTCAGAGGATCAACACAGATCCCAATGACGAGGAGATGGAGTGGAAGACAGCGGCATGACTCTGCCTGCCAGCTCCAAGCCAGTCTGACAGAAATAAGACATCCCTCCCCTCCCATCCATCATCTCCCACCATCTCCTCTAGGAATGGTGGCCCTTCCACCAACACACATTACAACAGGAATCCCCCACTTGTGGGACAGCCAGCCTTGATGAAACATCCATTCAGGTTAGCAGGGCCTAGGATGCTCCATGGTGAACAGCTGTGAGGTCTGTTCACACAGCTACAGCCCTCCCTGTGGTCTCTCCCTCCACCCAGCACAAGTGTTAGAGCTCCAGACAAACCGGCTTCCATGAGGTATGTCCAAAGGACCTGGCTACAGCCTTATCGTCTAAATACTGGCCAAGACCACCAGGGTCCAATCTTAGCTTCTTTAGGAAGTTCAGGTTCAACTGCACAGGAAGAAATCGCTGCTTCAAGGTTTCCAAAAGCAATCTGCATGACTTTAAGACAAACACGAAGTGAGGATTCACACTCCTGGAGAAGTCAGGCGCTCTCTGTATTTTGGGTAGAGAGGACATGGAGCTCCAGGGTCCAGGTGGGCTCTTTGCTGGCAACTGCAGCTGGCTAGTTCTGGCAGCACCCTGCATGGCAAGTTCTACGTGGCCTAATTTAGGGGTCTCTGGAATCTTTCCGTCCGTGTCGGCTGGAATCTCCATGGCCTGGAGGAGCAAACATCTCCTGGCCACACCCCCTGCCATGCTGGAGCCTTCCCTCGCCTGCTGGGCTCAGTTTTCAATCGGCCTCTGTGGGGAAGAAAGGAGATGCTGTAAACTAAGATGCCAGCAGGAGAGAACAAGACAGGAGCAAGATGGGGGCTTGGGTCTTGCCAGGAGCCCTAGCACCATTTGCCTGGCAGGGATTGAGGTGGGCAGGGAGCAGGAAGATCTGCTGGAGAACCCTTCTGGGTGCTCTGAGCAGCTGAAAGCCAATGCCATCTTTCTTCCCATGTGCTTTTTTTGGGAGTGGAGACAGCATGTCTCTCTCTTGGGCCAGGGTTGTTCACTTTCTGCATTCTAGGAGAGCCAGCGTCTGAAGCACTGGCTACCTGTCCCTTTTCCATGCTGGCTATCATTAGCCAGGCCCTAGCAAGTCCACAGAATGTCTTGTCCCCACACTCCCACCTCCATCTCTGTATCCCTTCTCTTCCTGACATTCTCAAGCCTCCAGGGCCTGGGGGACCAGTGGGCAAAGCCATCCCAGTCTGCTAATCTCAAAGCTGGCGTGGGAATTGGTCAACGTATTTCTTTGCTCTGGATGTTACCTTGAAACCTTAGAGGTCAGGCCAAGGGCTCCTCCAGTCAGTGATCTCTCAGAGGAGTCTGGGAGGAAAAGGCTGAGTTCCTGAAGCTGCTAAGGACGGCCCAGCATTCATCCAGCAGGCTGATTCTTTCAGGGATCAAATGCATAATATTTGGGAGGCCAGCAAACACATGGATTTCTCCCTTTGAAATTGAGGCCAGTGAATTCCTATGATTATAAAATTATCAAATAGATTTACTTCCGTAGCTCCCATTTACACTATCAGAGAGACATTCCAAGTAAAAGAATGACCTTCCTGAGAGAATTACCTTAAATAACATTTATTTGGATTTTTGGCTAAATATTACTGTCAACTAATGTTTTGTTGTTGCTGTTTTTTTGAGACAGGGTCTTGTACAGTCTTGGCTGTCCTGGAACTCACTGTGAAGACTAGACTAGCTTTGAATTCATGGAAATCTACTTGCCTCTGCCTCTGAGTGCTGGGACTAATGGTGTGACCCAGCCAAATCATTCATTTCTTGAGACAAGGTCTTGTATAATCTAGTCTGGCCCGAAACTCACTGTGTAGCTGAAGCCAGCCTTGAACTCCTGACCCTCCTCCCTCTACTTTTCAAGTATGCACGTGGCTATAATTTTTGTGAGTCAATGTTTGCAACAGAGAGAGGTGAGTAGGTAGGTGTGGGAGGGGTGTGAAGAGGAGAAGAGCATTCAAATCATAACAACATATTCAGGTAACCTTTTTGACCTAGCGATAACCAGAGCATTGGCGTTGAGTAAACATGAACATTTCCAGGTAGTCAAACACACAAACCACCTTCAGGTGTCTATGAGCTTCACAGTCTGTTGCTGGCACCTAAGCGAGTCTGGGATAAACAATAATTTGGTTCTACATATCAGCCACGGATTCCCTTGTTCTCCCCCCCCTCCCGCCCCCCTCTCCTTCCCCCAGCCCACCCCCCATCCCCACTTCCTCCAGGGCAAAGCCTTCCCCGCGGACTGAGATCAACCTGGTAGACTCAGTCCAGGTAGGTCTAGTCCCCTCCTCCCAGGCCGAGCCAAGCATCCCTGCATAGGCCCCAGGTTTCAAACAGCCAACTCATGCAATGAGCACAGGACCTGGTCCCACTGCCTGGATGCCTCCCAAACAGATCAAGCCAATGAACTGTCTCACCCATTCGGAGGGCCTGATCCAGTTGGGGACCCCTCAGCCATTGAAAAAAAGAAGTAGATGATTGAATTTATCCCACGTCTTAAGTAATTCAACTGATGGGGAAGTGAGGAACTTTCCAGAGGAGAGAAAAACAAATTTAGAATATTTTTAGATATGAATAATGGAAGCTATAGCTCAACATTGTCCAAGAGACAAGTACTCCAGTTTCTCTTTATAAGACTAATATTTTTTTTCCCTCTTTAGTCACAAAGATCTGGGAGCACCAACCTCCTTCTGGGCCAAAAAGCTCTGATCTGGACTAGGAGAATACTTTTTGGATTATTTGGAAGATAAAGTATGGACATTTTGGTGTGATTTGTTCAAACATCAATAAAACAAGACTCCTAAAAAAAAAAAAACAATAATTTGGGCTTATAGAGTTTTTATTTGTTGCATTAAGGTACTGAGGAGCAAACCAATATTTGAATATAACTACACCTAGCAGGACACTATGGCACACACCTCTAATGCCAGCTAGTCCCAGCTACTCCAGATGATCACTTGAGCCTAGTAGCCCAAGGCCTACCTGACCATAACATCTCACAACACTGACTGAAAAAAATTAATTTAAGAGACAGGCATGGAACTGTAGATGTAACCAACCATCTTATTAAATAAGAAACACAGAACCAATGCAAAGAAGAAAGCCAAGAGATCAGAGCTAAGAGCCTTACCCTGTAGCTAGCCTCTTAAACCAAGAGACCTCTTTGAAAGAGACCTACTTCCTGTGTGTTTGTCTTTATATAGTCTTTCTGTTCTGCCTTCTCATTGGTTGTAAACCCAAACATATGACTGCCTCCTCACTGCCTGTCTGTAGAGACTTCCAGGTCTTCTATGGTTGGGATTGAGATTAAAGGCGTGTGTCTCCAATGCTGGCTGTATCCTTGAACACACAGAGATCTACCTAGCTCTGTCTACCAAGTGCTGGGATTAAAGGCGTGTGCCACCATCGCCACACTCTTGCTATGGCTCTAATAGCTCTGACCCCCCCCCCCCCCCCCGGGCAACTTTACTTATTAACATACAATTAAAATCACATCTCAGTACAAATAAAATACCGCCATATGGAACCTAAGACAGAGAGCCTGTGTGGCCTGGGCAGGTGTCTCCATGACGGGTAAGGTGACCTGCTGACGTCCCACGCAACCGAAGTCAGAAGCTCATTTTTTAGTCAAAGGGGGGACCTATAGGGCTCTGACCCCCGTTTTGGGTAACTGTTGCCTTGCTTACTGGCCTTGACCTTGATATCCTCCCTATGCTAATTCCCTGCCGGGTTCCACCCTCCTGAATGCTTAAGGGAAGTTCCTTGTTTGTATGTCGTGCATATTGGGCGTTAACAGCTTGGATGCAAGATTGTAAAACATCAGTATCGAACTTCTGCCCTCCAGGGTTCTCCCATTGTGCTGTAAGCCTGTATTTAAGACCCCCTCCCTCCTTCAATAAATGGCATTCGGCATTCAAAAAAAATTTTTTTTTCAGAAAAAAAAGAGAGACAGGCATGGTACTCCACATACTCTGGAGGCAGAGGTAGGCAGAGCTCTGAGTTTAAGGTCTACAGGGTGAGTTTCAGGACAGCCAGGGCTACACAGAGAAACCCTGTCTCAAATAAAACAAAACAAAACAAAAAATGTAATTGAAAAAATTTAATTGAAAAAAAAAATGGGGGGGGGGGGACTAAAGCCATCACGTAAAGAGGCAGGAGAGTCATGACATTAAGGGCCGTCTTTATGGCTACCTACTGAGGAGTCACAGGCCAGCCTGGGCTACAGAAGCAAAGGCTGGGCACAGGGAGAGCCGGAGATGGCTGTGAGTAAAGGGCTTGTTTCAGGAGCGTGAGGACCTGAGTTTGGGTCCCTGACACCCATGAACAAAGGCAGGTGTGTCTCTAATTCCAGCACTGGGGAGGCTGAGGCAGGAGGATCCCAGCCTAGCCAGATTGCTGACTCCAGTGAGATAGCCCAGTCTTCAACGTTAAGGTGGAAGGGGGTTACGGAAGATACCATACGCGAGCTTCAGACCTCCACATATATGCACATGCCCACGTGAACCACATACAGCAGGATGTCAGGGTGGGGCTTTTGTTGACTATACATGTCGGGGCTAGAAATGGAAACTATATGAGGATGATATGTGGAACGAGAGTAGAAAAGGCCGTCTGTAGATTTATCTTCATAAGCCTTCATTTGTGAGTACTCCAATAAGTTACACATTTCCTGCTTTCTTCTTAGCTTTTAAGGTTTGGTTTTCCATAATGTGTGTAAAATACAAATATATTTAACAGAAACATGAGAGAGAGAGAGAGAGAGAGAGAGAGAGAGAGAGAGAGAGAGAGAGAAAGGTCCTACTTGATTTGACACAGATTTAATGCTATTGTGTGAAAGATCAGACTTGACTTCACCTATTTATAAAATGTAAGAGAGAGGTTGAATTTGTGATACACGGGGCTGGAGAGATGGCTCAGAGGTTAAGAGCGCTGGCTGTTCTTCCAGAGGTCCTGAGTTCAATTCCCAGCAACCACATGGTGACTCACAACCATCAATAATGAGATCTGGTGCCCTTTTCTGGCCCGCAGGCAGAATATTGTATACATAATAAATAAATAAATATTTTTAAAAAAGAATTTGTAATACACATAGCAGCGGCATACAATTACGGACCACCTGAGCGTGTGAGCCCAGTGCTGGGGCCCTCTTCCCTTCAGTCACAAGCAACAGAAGTGAACTGAGTGTTGGCCTAAGGGCGTCAGGACAGCAGACCAAACAGTGAATTAGATGTGCATAAGAGGTTTGAGGATGTCTCCCCACCAGTCCTCAAAGAATGAATGTGGACATTTACTTCAACTCCCCAACTAAAACCCCCCTGACATAACAGTACAGAGATGGACTCTGAAGGTCAGACTCTGCATAAGTAGGCCCTGCAAGGAGAAACAGCAGCGCAATTTTGAAAGCAAGAGCCTGATGTGTTAGCTTTCCAGCAAACATGAGAAAACCCAAGTGAATGAGCAGCCTTGGTGCCTCATCCTGTAATCCTACCACGGGGAGGCTGAGGCAGGAGGATCAACCTGAGTTCAAGATCGGTCTGGACTACATAGCAAGACCAGGGCAGTGGCATGACTCAGGCTTAAGAAAGCGTGTTGCGCCGGGTGGTGGTGGCGCACGCCTTTAATCCCAGCACTCAGGAGGCAGAGGCAGGCGGATCTCTGTGAGTTCGAGGCCAGCCTGGTCTCCAAAGCGAGTTCCAGGAAAGGCGCAAAGCTACACAGAGAAACCCTGTCTCGAAAAACCAAAAAAAAAAAAAAAAAAAGAAAGCGTGTTGCTTTTCTAGACCACAGTCTGACTCCTAGCAGCCACGTTGAGGAGACCATAACTGCCTGTAACTACAGCTCCAGGGAATCTTACCATCCTCTTCTAGCCTCCAAGGGCACTGAAGCACATACACTCACAAACACACTCTCACACACATTCATACACAGACACTCACTCATACACACACATTCACTCAGACACACATTCACTCATACACATACTTATATATACATTATACATACTCACTCATAGACACACAATTGTTTATGAACTTGAGAGAGAGAGAGAAAGAGAGAGAGAGAGAGAGAGAGAGAGAGAGAGAGAGAGAGACTAAGTCAGCAAGATGTAAGGGCATCTTGTTCCTCTGCTGAGTTCTTAAAAGCCCTGAACAGCAGGATGGGGAGAGAGTTCAGTCAGCAAACTGAGGACTCAAGTGACCCCCAGAATGCACGTAAAAAGTCAGGCTTGGTGGCACACACTTGTAACCCCAGTGCTGGGGAGGTAGAGGCAGGACAGTTCCCAGGGTTTGGTGGCCTGCCTGCCTATCTTTATTGGTGAGTTCCAGGTCCTCATGAAAGACTGTCTCAAGAGCGAGACAGACAGCTCCCGAGAAACAACACCCGAGGATGACCCCTGGCCTCCACACACATGTGCACAGACAGGCACACGCATGGACACACGAATCTTGGAGTGAACGGTTCAGGGGAAGGACTTACTGCAAGTGTGATTCACAACGCACTGGCAGACCATTGGAGATTTACTCTCCGTGGCAACTCAGCAAAGCTCTGGACTTCAGTCACCCCTGCAGGCAGGGAGGCCGGCCTGAAAAGAAGGGAATCCATGCGTTCTAGGTGGGAGGAGCCAGGCCCCTGGGACTCTTGTCAGCTTGGCATCCTGGATGGTAGCAGGTAATTTGAGTATGGCTTTCAGGCTACCTTTACCTTTTTGTGATTTCTGGTAGGAGTTCAAATTGCAATTCCTTTCCGCGTGGCGGTTTGGTAACGTATCAGAATCCTTAACCGTGGTGGTTGGGGCGCGAGGACCCCGGGGACGCCGGCTTCGTGGCTGTCCCGGGCTTCTCTGACCTCAGCTCCAGCTCGGGGGAGTATGGGAGGATCCAGAGTTGGCCAGAGCTGCAGGAGGTGTTGGATCAGGGAAAATGTTTGTACAAAGAAAAAGTCTACTGAAAATAGAAAAAAGATATTAGACGCTAGGGCCGAAGTGCAAGCGGTGTCGCCAAGTACGAAGTTTAGCGGAACAGCAAAGACGGTTTTGGGAGGTTCATGACTAAACTGTGAAGAAGAGCTAAAGAGTTGGAGGGCACGGTTTCTGACTGGACACGTGACCCTTGGTGGCTAGTTCCCGACGGCTGTCCTGTGGATCCAGCACCTCTTGCAAACCAGCCTCAGAGGCCGAAGATATCCATCAGCCTCCCAGAGGACGGGAGACTTCAGGGATAGGGCTTGAAGGGAGCAAGCTCCCAGCTTCCAGCGGCAGAGTCAGTTGGTGTGAGGAAAACGATCAGGGGCAAAGAGGAGCATGTCACGAAACAACTGTAGTCTATTAACCAAAAAGACCTAATAGTCATTAATATGATCAAGCTGCACAGCAGGGAGTCAAAATATCTGAGAGGACAGAAAATCCATTTAACCCAAACACGGAAAGGATGAGTCCATTAGAGCTGGATAGATATTCTAGTGCCGCCTAACCGTGATTGACTGATCAAGCAGAAAATGCACAAGGCCAACTGCAACCCAGCCGGCATCATTACTCATCGGGATCTGCTGACATTTGCAGAGCACCCGTCAAGTGCGGGGGAACATTATTCTCAAACTCAGAACCTTCACTGAAATCACACTTTAGACCGAAAAACACCCTTTAGCAAGTTGAAAAACAAAAGTCCTACAAAATAGGCCTCAGCGCCTGGCGTGGTGGTGTATACCTCTCATCCCAGCACTCAGGAGGCAGAGATGGGGGAACTGTGAGCTGGAAGCCAGCTTGGGCTGTTAGCAAGGCCCCGTCTGAAAGCAGACAGACATATCCTCTCAGACTATAGTGAAATTAAACCAGGAACAACAGAAACAGAGCCGGGAAACCTCCAAATAGTTGACAATCACATACCACACTTCTAAGCTGGTGGTACACGCCTTTGGACGCAGCTACTTACAAGCTTAGAGACAGGAAGATTTGTTTGAGTCCACAAAGTCCAAGATTATCTTGGGCTTCCCACTGCAAAAACACAAAGAAACAACAACAAAAATCCCAATATATTTCTAAATAGCACATTGGGTCAAAGAAGTCTCAAGAGAAAACTGAATGATGTGGCATTGAATTCTAATCTTTTTTTTTTTTTTAAAAGAGCCCTGGCAAAGTTTTATTAAAGGAAAACTTCTTGGTTTACTTTTTACTTTTTACTTCTTGGTTTTTAATAAAACTTTGTTCTGGCATGCTTCTGATAACATCAGCATCACCTGGGTCAATGCTAGCCAGTGTGCATACTCTTAGTATTTCCCACATGCTGTGCCCAACTCAATATTATTGCCACTGTAGTGATGGACATCAGTTCTGGCCAACACGGCATAGTGTTCTATTCCAGATTTCCTCAAAGCTGGGCAATTGTTGGTGAGGATAGTCAACTTCGCTTTGCCCTGTCTGTTCATCTTCAAAGTCTGTTTCTATCCCAGCGCATACTTTCCATTTTTCATAACAAGTTGGAGTCTAGAGTTGATCGTCTCCTGGGACATTTTCCGTTGTCTTTGCGGCCACCATCTTCCTGCCTTAGGTGCGGGACAGCCCCTAACCAAGACCAGCCACCAAGATGGCCAGGGATTGAGAAAGGGTCTAATTGGTCTTGATAATAAAAACCCAGAGTCAGATATCAGGGTGAAAGCTGAGAGATCAGCAAAGCAGAGCAGCCAGCCACTAGAGTTCTTGTCTCTACTGAGAATCCTCAGCCTGAAAGAGCTCGAGCTCCTGTCTCCACCCTGCCTTATCATTTCCTCTCTCTGCCCCGCCATATCACTTCCTGTTTCCTTCTCCCAAGTGCTGGGATTAAAGGTGTGTGTCACCACTGCCTGGCCTCTTGTGGCTAGTTCTGTACTCTGATCTTAAAGCAAGATTTATTTGTTAAAGCACAAACAATATTACCACAGAATATTTTAAACTGAATGAAAATACAGTTTATTGCAATTTGTTTGGTACACCAAAAACAGAGGTAGGGAGGGATCTGCACCACTGAACAGCACATGCAAGAAAACAGAAGCCTGGCCATACAGGGGCCTGCAGTCCCAGCATGCACTTGGGGAGGGGGGAGGAGTATAGGAGAGAAGGCTAAGGATGTAAGCCTTGCTTAGTATGCCCAGAGCCACCAGGGGTTTGATCCCCACTGTGACACTAACTGGACACGGTGGCACAGGCCTGTTATCTCAGCACTCATCTACATAGCATGTTTGAGACCTGCCAGGGCTCCATAAAATCCTGTCTACAAACGAACAAAAACAACCAAACCAACCGATCGGAATGTAAGCCCAAAGCCAGCAAAAGAAAAGAAAAGCGAAAATCGATGACACAGGAAACAGGAAAGTGATAGAGAAATTCGGGCTCTCTGAAAAGATAAAGCAGCCCTCTCTCCTGGTTAACCAAGAAAAAAAAGATGCAAGTCATTAATACCAGAAAGGGAAGAGAGTTCATCAGTCCTGACCACAGCAGAATGACACAGGATGTTTTCCTTAGTGTGGTGTGTGTGTGTATGTGGTACATGTGTACCATGGCCTGCATATGTAGGAACCAATTCTTTCCTTCTACCATATGGGTCCTGGGGATCAAACTCAGGTCACCAGGTGCTGAGATATAGATGAGGAATGTCACAAACAGTTCTACACTTTCAGCCTCAGGTAGAGGAAATGGGCCTTGGCTGGCTCTGCCTCCCGAGTGCTGGGATTAAAGGCATGCGCCACCACCGCCCGGCTCATAATCCTAACTTCTAATTTGTGTGTTGGTGTATTTATGTGGAAGTGTGAGTAGAAACTAGAAAGGGGCCCATGAAAGGAGAACAAAGGCTTTAAGGGGGAGTGAGAAGGGTAATAGGATACATGTGGTATGCAAGTAAAGGTGGGAATGCAAGGGATGGAAGAAGAAAAGGAGGAAAACGCCAGTACTGGGGGCGGGCTGCAGCTCAGTGGAAGGATGTTTACCACACCAGTCCTTGTGTTCAACGTCAAGCACCAAATGAATAATGGAGGGAGCACGCCAATGCAGTGAAGGAGAGCCGAGAACTTTGGAGCTCTCCTTCACAATGGAGGGGATGGAGAACTTTGGAGCTGTCCTTCACAATGAAGGGGGATGGAGAACTTTGGAGCTGTCCTTCACAATGGAGGGGGTGGAGAACTTCGGAGAATTTCTCCTTATGGCTCAGTTTTGCTGTAAACCTAAAGCTGTCCTCTCCAAATGCAATTTATTAGTTTTTTTAAAAAATGGGGTTAGGCCTGGAGAGACGGCTCAACTGTTAGGAGCACTTACTGCTCTTGCAGAGGAACTGGGTTTGGTTCCCAGCATCTACATGGTGTCCACAACCATCTATAATTCCAATCCCAGGGATCTGCCACCACAACATGCATGTGGTACACATACATGCATGCAGGCAAACGCTTGCACACTTAAATCTTTAAAAATTTTAAATAGGGTTGACTCATTAACATAAAATGAAAAACCTCTAGAAAGTCTCCAGGCAAAAAAGCCACATGGTGAGTCAGGCATGGTGTCGTAGCGGGTGAGAGGCAGATGCAGGAGGATCAATAGTTAAGGCTAGCCTCAGCCGCAGGGTGGGTTCCAGGTAGCTTCAGCTACATGAGACCGTGGTGGTGTGGGGAGCCTCACGGTCAGGTGGAGGTTTTAGATAAAGTTGTCTAGTGGCTGCATGGAGCGGGCAGAGTCAGGGAAGTGTACAAAGCCTGGCATCAGAGAGCAATGCAGGGCCCAAGCAGAAGATGCTGGCAGCCTGAAGGAGAGGAGGAGGAGGAGGGGGAGGAGATGGAGGAGGAAAGGTTGAAAGACCCTCAAGTAGGTAAGTAGGTAAGATGGGAAATTGTGGCCTGATGACCCTCAGTTTTCCAGCGTTAGTGTCTGGGAGGACACTGTGTGCTGGGGTGATGACCCTCAGTTTTCCAGCGTTAGTGTCTGGGAGGACACTGTGTGCTGGGGTGATGAACCTCAGTTTTCCAGCGTTAGTGTCTGGGAGGACACTGTGTGCTGGGGTGATGAACCTCAGTTTTCCAGTGTTAGTGTCTGGGAGGACACTGTGTGCTGGGGTGATGAACCTCAGTTTTCCAGCGTTAGTGTCTGGGAGGACACTGTGTGCTGGGGTGACATGTATCACTGCACTGCACCCAGTGTAGGCTGCTCTTGAGGTAGATGCCTCCCCGTCCTCAGCTGTCTGTGCATTTGGTCACAGCAACGGTCAGTGGAACTTGACCTGGATCCTACCTGGAAGAAATCACAGGCTGTGATAAGGTAAAATAAGGGAATGGTTTAGGGTTACTTATTTTCTTTGAATAGTTCTGCTTAAAAGAAATTCACTCTATAATCAATGGGCTTCATCAAACTATGTTTCTGCCCTGGGACCCACATGGTAGGAGAACCAATTCCCACAAGCTGCCCTCCGAACTCCACTCACGAATGTTTCCTCCCCAAATATAGTTTAAAAAATAGCCAAAAAAATTAATAATAAATAGCCAGATGTGGAGGTGCACACCTTTAATCCCAGCACCTGGGAGGCAAAGGCAGGCAGATTTCTGTGTGTTCAAGGCCAGCCTGGTCTACATACAGAGTCCCAGGCCAGCCAGGGCTTCACAATGAGACCCTATCTCAAAATAATTAAGATATTCTTGCAACACAAATTTCTATTTTAAAGCTCATCCACCAGTTGTGGCATTAATATTTGACAATACACTTAATTGGAAATCAAGGTCCAAAGGTCAGAAACTTAATCCCCCCCCCCCAAGAGAACAAAAGGAGCCACCTGAGGTTGGCAGCAGCAGTTTAGGTGAACACACAGGAGAGAGAGGAAGATTGAGCCGAGGTGTCAAAGTGAAGCAGAGTTACCGGACATTTGCTGCGCTGGTAGAGGTCGACACGGTGTAGTGGGCGTCCCGAATACCTGCGCATGTGCCCTGAGACACCAGAGTCCTCAGCCGCAGACACAGGAGCAGAGAGCCAGGTGAGAAGGCCATCTGTCATCCCGGGTTTAGAAGTTCCATGTGGTTCACGGTTGGGCAATACTGGGTGGCTGTGTGTGTGTGTGTGTGTATAATTATGTGTGTGGTGTATATGATATGTGTGTGTCCCACCCTCTGGGCCACACCTCCCCAGTCCTGGTCACCTCCTGTTGGCTTACCATAAACTTAAAGGTCTGGTTTCCATCAGGGGTTGAAATGTGTAGTTTCTTTCCATCTGTTAGCTTGCGGGGTGGGGGAGATGTACCATGCAGGACTGGCTGCTTCTGGAAGGCACGCCTCTCTTAGGGAGGTCGCCACCTGTGCTGACGCATGCGCAGCCCAGACCCTCGATGGCTCTGCCTCCTGTTTCCTGGGACCTCCTGTTTCCTGTGGTCCCAGGTAGGCGCTTCGCAACAACACATTCCTCACTCTGCATGCACACCGCCCTGCACGGAGGCAACCCAACGTGCTAACATCGGTGATGGATTGCGTAGGGATAATTTTATCCGCAAACAGAAGGCTGCCCAGCAGTGGCTCTCATACCTCAAAACCAAGTTCACACCTCCATAATCCCCACAGACATAGTCACTGCGCAGAGTGGTCACCAAGAAGGGACCCCTGAGCCTCTCTGCCTGCCTTAGTGGTCTTTGTTCTTACACTTGTCATCTCAGGGACAGCGACAGCTGCTGCACCTCGGGAGGATGGGGCAGAGGACAGGAGGGAGGGTACGGGAGCAAAAGTTCTTGAGCAGAGGCTTTTGGAGTGGCTTTCACCTACATCTCTTTGGCCATCTCCACTTACCTACAAGGGGACAAAGGGACAGAAAGATCAAGTTACCAAGGAGCCTGGAAAGGGAGTGGGGATGGGCACCTTAAAAAAGCATGGAGGTTAAAACGTGAGCACGTGCTTAGCCTACATGAGCAAGACCGTGGGTTCAGGAGAAAGAGGGCGGGGGGGATGGGGGTGTGGGAGTGGGGGTGTGGGGGCGCGAGGAAGCCACACATAGGGTCCCATTTGTTTTTTATTCATTTTACATACAGGGTCCCATTTTAAAGTGGGTTTTTCTGGTCTGTTTTTTGACAGCCTAACAAGGAAAATGATACCTGTAGACAAAATTTCACTTAAGTAGGTGAATTAAGATACAGCTGTAGCCACGAGTTATTTTTAAGCCAGTTCCCGGCATGATGATAAGAATTTCTAACGGAGGGCAAGCAACAGGGTCAAGAATAATTTCACCTACTGTTTCCTTTTTTGGATAGGGTCTTGCTGTGTAGTCCCGGCTAGACTAAAACTGGCAATCCTTCTGCCTCAACCTCCTAAATTCTGGGATTACAGGTGCGCATGCTTGGCTCTTGCTACATTTTTGTCCCGATTGGTCTATTACGTAAGTTGGGAGTTGGCATTGAAATCGGGGTTTGTGTGGAGCCCTTTTCACTGGAGTGTTTTGTCTCCATCTGGTGGACAATGCTGGCTTTGCAAGTCAGCAGCGCTCTGCCCCAGAGCAGGTCAATCATTAAGGGTGACAACAGGATCCAAGATCAACATCTAAGAAACAACAACAAAAAAAGGCAGGCACGGTGGCACACGCCTTCGATCCCAGCACTTGGGAGGAGGCAGAGACAGGCAACTCTCTGCGAGTTCGAGGCCAGCCTAGTGTAAACAGTGAGACCTTGTCTCAAAAAAAAAAAAAAAAAAAAAAGAGAAAAAAGAAAAGCGGCAAGATGGCCCAGGCAGTAATGTGCTTGCTGTCAAGCCCAAGGCCCTGGGTTCGTTCCCCGGGACCCACATTGGTGGTGTAGCCCCTCATACACACAATTTTTAAAAAAAAAATTTTTTTTAAGCTATGGGGGCTTGCTGGCCAGACAGCATGACCTAACCTGGGAATCCCAGGACAATAAAGGATGTTTTTAAAAACGAGGTGGAAAGCACCTGAGGAATGACACCGGAAGACCTCTGACAGACACACGCGCACTCACATGAACACACCCCATTTCTTTAAAATATTAAAAATAGTTAACATTTCATAATTGATCACAGAGTCCCAAGAGATGAACAACAAAGACAGATGAATTCCCTATCGGTAAAGACGCCAGAGTCGCCCCCCAGCCTCCGTGAAGCAGTGTGTCCATGTCCACATGCGCCATAAAACTACAGGGTAGGCTCCTGGAGGTTTTGTTTGCTTTCTTTTTTTTTTTTTTTTTGGTTTTTCGAGACAGGGTTTCTCTGTGTAGCTTTGCGCCTTTCCTGGAACTCACTTGGTAGCCCAGGCTGGCCTCGAACTCCCAGAGATCCACCTGGCTCTGCCTCCCAAGTGCTGGGATTAAAGGCGTGCACCACCACCGCCCGACTTTGCTTGCTTTCTTAAACATAGCCATCACTACCCTTGGCTCTCATGACTCATATCCCAGTTGCCGGGATGACAAGCATGCGCAGCCAGACCCAGTTGGGGACCAGCCCCAGGATTTGTGTTTCTCACCTCAAATGTGTACCAACATCTCAAGACACATCCATGTGAACTTTAGAAAAACTGATGATGCTCGTCTTTGTGTATGCCAACCATTAAAGAACCCTAAATAAACGAACCCTCAACTCCTCTTTTAGAATATACTTCTTAGCCACATGGTAGCACAGGCCTGTAACCTGAGCACTCGGAAGGTGGAGGTAGGAGGTCAAGGGATTGAGGCCAGCCTGAATTCCAGGTCAGCCCTCATAGAAAAGTATCTCAGTTTGGCCACACCTCCACCCTCTTAGAAACAGGATCTCAATGTATAGTCCTGGCTAGTTTGGAATTCACTACATAGACCAGGCTGGCCTCAAACTCAGAGATCTGCCTGCCTCTACCTCTGCTGGGCACAAGCCACCACACCAATTCCATTTGCCTTTATTATTTTTGAGACAGGGTCTTGCTGTGAGGTCTAAGAATAAAATCTCCACGCTCCCCTTGTTTGAAGGCTTCTCGTAACGTCCATGCTCTCCCTGCCTGAGTCATGACCTGGTTGTGAACTTGCTGCATCTGGTTACAATTTTAGTATGTAAGTCTCCACGTTCTTAGAACTTTACCCTTAGAGTCTTCAGACTTTGAGTTACCGAAACATGGAAATCCCGTTGTCCATATACACACAGTTGGCTTGTTAATGTTGCCCTGTCTTTACCATCTTTTCTTCTTATCCCATTATCTTGTTAATAGAACTCCCAAGATTCCTAATGGTTTTCTGTGTTTGTGATCGTGTTGCCCATGAACAGTTTGACATTTTTCCCAGTGCTGATGCCTTGCTGCACTGCCCAGGCCCTCAGACACAAGTCTGACTGGAGGTGTGCAGTCAGAAAATTTCCTGTGTCTCGGCCTGCTGGCCGTCGGGACAAATCTCTCCCACTCGCGTCCCCCAAGTAAACACACAGAGGCTTATATTAATTATAACTGCACGGCTATGACTCAAGCCTTTAGCTTGAGTCTTACAGCTCTTATATCTTAAATTAGCCCACAACTATTAATCTATGTATCGCCACGTGTTCCGTGGCTTTACCTGCATCCCATTACATGTTGCTCCTTCAGCGGCTTGCTGGCATTTTTCCCTGCCTTCTTCCTATCTCTCTCTTTGAACTTCCTGCCTGCCTCTAAGCTGCCTTGCCATAGGCCAAATGGCTTTATTATCAATCAATCAGAGCAACCTATTTTCACAGCATCCAGAAAGACATTCCCTTATCAGAGGTGTTCTCATAGGGCCTTAGGAGAAGTGTCTGAACTCCTTCATTAAATGCTGGCTGTATCTATTTCATATGGTCCCCTAGTGGGGCGAAGGTAGGTTCTTCGCTTGCTGACACTTCCGTCATAAGCTCCCTAAAATGCTCTTATTAATCTACTGGAATGATCACAAGCTGTTTGACTCTCCATTTTGTTACTATGATAAGTAATACTAACTGAACAGAGAAGGGTTCCCTTCTGTATCTCCTAGAATATTCATGTAAACTGGTACAGTTTCCTGCTCTAGTTGAGTGTGTCCACTGGGAAGAAGAGTTTTAACTATGAACTCACCCTTTGATACAGATAATCAAACCTTCAATTTCTTTTCATCTGTCTGGGTGACTTGGTTTTGTGTCAACCACACTGCTCAACAAGAGTTTGGTCTCCAACACCGAGCTCCTATCTTAGAGAAGTTATCGATTTGTAAGAGTTTGAAACTGAGCTGCTTTAGCAAACAAGATACCTACACATGCACATATATGTGTATGGACACAAACATACACGAATCCACTGCTTTCTGCAACAGAATAGCATAAGCAAGAGATCCTGTCAGATCTGAACACTGAGGGGAGGCTGAGGGTGGGCACCATCCCATACAAACTATAAAATCATCCAGCACACAGAGGTTGGGTTCAGGAGATTTATTGTAAACAGGACAACCCTAGGACCCCACCATCCTGGCAGTGTCACATGCTCTTACACATCAACTGATTAAAAAGACTCTTCGAAGTCTCTGGTAACATGACTTTTTCACAAATCTCACTTGCTAAGCGTGAGTACATGGCAGTCTCTGGGCAGTCTGTTCTAGTTCATGGACCACAACCTGGACCCGCTGCAATGAACCTGTCAGGATGCCAAGTGACACAAAGGAGCTCTGAAGCACACTCAACACCACGTGCAGGTTCATGGAGGATGACATGGAATTGTTTTCCAATTGCTTCAAGGGCCTTTTCTCATATCAAAGACATGCTTTTAACTGTACCCATCTTTTAAAAAAGAGCTAAGTTACCCGACGGCATGTAATCATTTACAGAAAAGGTAGCAGACTGTTATTTGCTTTTACAATGATGGATTCAAACACTCAGGACTAGTGTTGGATTTGTCTTGTATATATTTTGCAGTTCGATGAAAAGCTGCATAGTCAAGTTGGGCAGGGTGGCGCACGCCTAATCCCGGCCCTTGAGAGGTGGAGGCAGGAGGATCAGGAGTTCAAAGTCAGCCTTGGCTACATGGCCAATTGCTCAGACGAGAAGGAAATGGTGACTCAGACCTTCTGATGGGACGGACAAGGACAGGATTTTCACCGGGAGGCTCTTAAAACACATGGATAAAAGACGTCGCAGCACCACGGGGGAGCAGCCTCCACGGCCGCCCAAGTTCACAAGTTATTTGGAAATGGCAAATATGAAAACTTAAGCTGTGAAAAGCCAAGACTCTAGAGCAGAAAATCCTGGCAAATCAAGTCATATGGGGCAGTAAAACGTCACTTGGAAACGCCATTCTGTACCTTGTTTGAGTCAGCGGACAAACAGGAGCACTTTCTATCACTATTGCCGGTGTGTGGAAACAGCCACGCTTGCTCTTGAAGCAAGTCTTAATAATAGCAAATATTTTAAAACAGCTGTTAAATCTACAGTAACATTTTCACCTAAAATAGTATCTTGTGAAAAAAATATTTTTTAAAAGTCCACTCCAGTCATCATCTGTATGTTTATATTCATATATTCAAAAAAATAACACTTAAGGCAAGATGAGACCGGAAGCAGCGAGGGCATTTAGAGTCTGAAGGAGACTGGCTATTTAAGAACGTAACCGTTTTGTATCTCCAAAGAGGTGGCTTTGTATTTGCTGCCTTTTGAGACCCTAAGGGGCAAATGATTTAGTTCACACACTGATCGCAATTTCACCCTAGCAATTACAGGGAGTTACAAGAGCTGATGTTAGCCCAGCACGTCTCACACGCTATACAGCAGCAAGCATCTGCTGACGGAACACCGCAAACCAACTACAGAAAAACAGAAATGTCAACAGAATTCAATGAGAGAGAACCCACAGGAATCCTGAGAAATTCCCAACATGATGTAAGGTTAATCTGGGTTTCTAGCACTGTAAATTGGGTGTTCTAGGGCTTTCCAGCATTTGACTAAGAAGATTAAAAAACATACCCAAATTTTATAAAAACATTAAAACCATGCCTTAGATAATCAGCACGTTCACTAATAAAAGAAAATGACATTGCTTTGTGCGTTATCTGCCAAATGTAATGTTTTCGGTTGATTTATAGGAAACTATCAAATAGAAAGCAGACTTGAGGATCGGTTCTTTAAAAGGTAACCCTTTCTAAATGTTTTTGAAACCTTTTAGAAAAAAAACTTATTATCTTCGGACAAATGACTATTTCACAGAATAAGGAAGAAGGATTCTATTGGGGTAGCTTTCTTCAGATTAAACAGTTAATAGAAGGGAATTTCTCTGAGGACTAAAAAGGAACAAAATTAGGATATTTAAGAGGCATGTGTTTTAAAAATATTCTACATCTATAAGATTTTATAATTTTATTACTTTGGGTTTTTAACATTTCTACATAATAACGTCTGATAACTCTTTTCTGTTTGTCTGTCTAATAGCAAGCCAGAAACTACTCAAGTGGTTAAGATTGCTTTCCCAGGCCTTGGGAGACACAGGAACGAATCCATTCTCTTCAGAGTTTTGCAGCCATGAAGTTAATATGCGGTTTCACAAGAGGAAACAGTGGCAGACCACGCTTGAACTCTGTCATGTTATGAACCACTTCGGGCTGAAAAGGAAAAAAAAGTTTTCTTTAGTGTGTTTAATTTAAAAATTAGACTGAATAGCATATCAGCTGTTGGGGGAGGAGGCTAAGGTGGCGGCTAGGGGGCGGTGTTTCTAACAATGAAATACCCATATACCGCAATCGGGCCAGAGGGTCATGGATGAGTGGGCCAGAAGATTCCTGGCTTTCACCGGGCATACGTGTGCTGACTCGACCACCCAGCAAAGGCCTGATGACATCGCCCATTTTCTCACCCCTTAAGTAAATGCTAGTATGGAAAGGGGCCCGCACACACTGTCACTCCAGAAGTCAACAAAGGTGTGGCCAGAGGTGACCTGGTGCAGAGTGCCGCAGGCCAGGCCAGAGGCCCAGACAGGAGGAGCAAGAGCACAGAGCACACCTGTGTTCCTAGTACTCGTGGGGCTGGGGCGGGAGGTTAGGAGTTCAAGGCAGCTTCGGCTACACAGTGAGTTCCAGGCCAGCCTGAGCTACATGACCCCAAAACAAAACAGAGGCCAAGGCAGACCAGGGCTGAGGCCGAGAAATGGGAGCTTCGAGAAGACCTGAAGTAGCTTCGACACTTGTGACTGAACCTCCAGGTTTTCATGCGTTCTGGTGAACGAGCTCCTTCAAGTCCTCAGACAATGCCCACAGTTTCTTACTTGTGGCAAGGCTGGTGCTTCTGACAAGTTTATATCATTCTGAGAGGGGAATTCTCCAACAACAGGACCTGTAAGGAAACCAAAGCGTTACTAACAAGAGCAATTTAAAAAAAAAAAATCTAAGCTAGACTTTGTTCATTTAAAAAATAAACCATACCAGGCCCTTAACACACTTTCAGATCCTCCCAAGCTGCTTGCTCCAAGGCCCAAGTGCCTGTCCCAGCACCCGCTCCATGATGATGTCACTGAGGCCGTACAGCCTTGGCCCGAGTGCCTGTCCCAGCACCCGCTCCATGATGATGTCACTGAGGCCGTACAGCCTGGGCCTGAGTGCCTGTCCCAGCACCCGCTCCATGATGATGTCACTGAGGCCGTACAGCCTTGGCCCAAGTGCCTGTCCCAGCACCCGCTCCATGATGATGTCACTGAGGCCGTACAGCCTGGGCCCAAGTACCTGTCCCAGCACCCGCTCCATGATGATGTCACTGAGGCCGTACAGCCTGGGCCCGAGTGCCTGTCCCAGCACCCGCTCCATGATGATGTCACTGCGGCCGTACAGCCTGGGCCTCAGCGGCTCTAGTGCTCAGGCCTGACGTAGACTCGGAGGCTCTGGCCTCCTGAGAAAGCGGGAGGAGGAGTGTGCAGATGCCCCCACCTGCAGGCCTTCCCTACAGCCGCTTTGGAATGGTGCCCAGATGGCACCGTCACCTGGTACGGGCTTCCTCCTCCACCACTCCATCCCCCCTCCCCCTGAACGTCTGCTTCAATACAATACACCTCGTCTTAGGACATTTTGTTTATATCTTCACTCTCTGGTGCTCTGTAAGACGAGGGACGATGGTGAGGGACAGCCATCACACGGCTCAACATCAGATTAAAAATGGAATTTTAAAAGTCAGTATCCAATACTTACAAGAATCCATTTCCCTGGCAAGAACATGGACGGACACTTTATGTCTTCTCGGTGCATCCACGGCCAACATTTCCTAAGCAGAAAGAGAACCAAGGTCACCCTCTGACCCTATTAAGAAACTTAGAACGGGCCAGGCGGTGGTGGCACACGCCTTTAATCCCAGCACTCGGGAGGCAGAGCCAGGAGGATCTCTGTGAGTTCGAGGCCAGCCTGGGCTACCAAGTGAGTTCCAGGAAAGGCGCAAAGCTACACAGAGAAACCCTGTCTCGAAACCCCCCCCCCCCCCCAAAAAAAAGAAACTTAGAACGAAGTTCTCTCTGGGGCTTTGAAGAATCAGCCACCATGTTCGATATAAAAAGAGGCTTTTCTCTTTCTTTTCTTTCCTCTCACATGATTTTCCTGTAAAAAATTCAAGGAGGCAAGCAAGCCCTAATTTTTCTCTTTTTTTGGTGCTTGGAATCGAACCCAGAACCTCATACATTCCAGGCAGATGTTCTACCACTGGGCTATACCCACCCCTAGCACTGCCAAGAATTATTCCCATTTTTACAGACAAGGAAACCAAGCCCAAGGGAATAAGTGATTTGCTGAAACTCACAGTTAATAGATGCCCGGGCTTACACAGCTACTTCAGTATTTACTAGTGGTCTTTTGTTCAGACAGATCTCACTGTGTAGTCCTGACTGGCCTCAAACTCACTATGTGGACCAGCGTGGCCTGGAGAACTCACAGGAATCTGCCTACTTTTGCTTCCCGAATGCTGGAATTAAAGGCATGTGCCACCATGCCTGGCTGACCCCCTTCCTTACATTTATTATTTGTGGGGGATGGGCACACTTGTGCAACTAAAAGGACAACTATACAAAGTCCATCTTCTCCGTCTACCGCATGGGGCCAGGCTGGGCCACCTAGTGATCACAATTCTTTTCTTTACCCCCTTCTTTCTTTTTTTTGAAGACAGAGTATTGCTATGCAGCCCAGGGAGGCCTTGAACTTGCAGTCCTCCTGCCTCAGCCTACCCAGTACTAAGATCATACGCCTGTGCCGTGATGCTGGCCCCTCTAGTGATTCAGGGGTCTGTGGTAAGCTGTGGCTTCTCCTCGATCACAGGGATAGGAAACTAATACTTGGTGAGTCTTGCCGTGCACATGGCAGTCTCCTGCACACGCTCCCATCATCCTCTGTAAGCTGTCACGACGCTGCTCATTTTAGTGACGTGGACTCATGGACAGAATGCTGTGCTTGAGCCAACAGCTTGTAAGCAAGTGCTCTTAGTGTTCCAGGTTCTTTTGAGGGATTCCCTTTGCTGACAGCCCCCAATGCCAGCAGAGCTAGGAGAAAGTACCTCCTGCCTTTCCCTAACGCTGGACCTTTATTGCTACTGACAAAGGAATAATCACTGTGACGAGGCTTCCTTCCGCTGACGCCTTAGCTGATGGAACGTGCCATCTTCTCTGAGGGCACAGATTACAACACAAACCAAATCCACTCAACACTTGTGAGTGGACAATTATCATAAAGCTGGCTCTGGGTATCTAACAGGAAGCCTTGCTGCTGAAGTGTAGCAAGTCCGACCCCAGCTCCCCAGTTCCTGACAGAGCCTGGACTAGACTCCCAAGGCTGCTCTAACCTTTCTTTTTAGAAGCTTACAGACCTGCATCCAGTACCATGGAATACCTCCTCTGAGAACTTCTTACTTTAGTAAAAAGTTTGCTTCCAAAGATCATTTAAAAAAACAAACAAAACAACAGCAACCACAACCATAGGGTCTGAACCCTGTGTAGTGGCCCACACCTTTAATCCCAGCACTCAGGAGGCAGAGGCAGGGGGATCTCTGTGAGTCAGAGGCCAGCCTGGTCTACATATGAGTTCCAGAACTACACAGTGAGACCTTCTTTCTAAGCGCCTCCTTCATCCCCAACCAAAAAAAAAAAAAAAAAAGATAGGGTCTCACTGTGTAGCCTTGGCTGGCCCAGAACTTGCTATGTAGACAAGGCTAGCCTTGAACTCAGAGATTCAGCCATATGCCCCTTTTACTAAAGACGTCTGCTACCACACCTAACATCAAAAATCTATTCTTGATGGGTCCCTCTTCACTGTGGATTGTCCCCTAAAACAGCAGACAGAACACTCCTTAGTTTCACAGTTTTCCATTTCCTTACTAAGCCCCACCCCCTACTTTTTAAAGAAACAAACTGCTCCAACTTTTTGTAAACCAGAACTCCAGAGACACACTTTACAAATTCCATGCAAAAAAGGCTCCATAGTGAGAAGTGTTTAGGAATCCTTTATTAATTGTGATAAAGCAAACACTGGCTACTTTAAATGCTAATGCACATGAAGCCTTTTCTCCCAGATGTGGCTTATTAGTACCGTGCAGAATGCCAGCTGGGGGGCAGTTAGAGGAAGACTCTTCTGCGTTTAGTCAAGCTGCTATACTCTCTTAAATCCAAGAGTGAGTCGGTGCTATAATCACTATTTTCAAACTCAATAAGCATGCCTTGTAATTTTAAATAAACAACAGCATATTGTAGAGAAAAGCAATACTCCATTCCTCCTGGAGGCATTATAGGTTATATTGGGATGCCGAATGTGAACAAGTGTGATTAGTAATACTTTAGGATGATGATCTCAGAACCCAGACAGAACTGAACGTGACTGTCCAATCTGTAAGCGACTGAGAACAAATACTGTCCTCAAAAAGTGAAACAGCTAGAACTTACTCCATAACATTGAGAAGGAAAACACACTCTGATTTAAAGTATCAAAAGCCCAAGACAATTTAACAAATGTCGCCAAGTGGCAATCACACACCTCATCCAAATGAAACTCTATATTGTAGATCAGGAAACCGAGGCTTCAAAGCTTAGATGACTTGGTTGAACCGAGTCACAGATCCACCAGTTTGGGGTGGGGGTGGGCATCTGAGTCCTAGTCTGCAAAGACCCTAGAAGCTCCTGCTGCTGCCCTGTGGATAATGAACTAAGGACTGAGTGCGCAGCCTCAGTGAACACACACTCACCACACAAAGGCCACTTGGGGCTATTGTCAGGCCAGAATTCTGCTTTTATACATGCAAGATTCAAGGCTGTTACTGAAAAGGAACAACAGGGGGTTGGGGATTTAGCTCAGTGGTAGAATGCTTGCTTAGCATGCACAAGGCCCTGGGTTCGATCCTCAGCTGCACCAAAAAAGAAAAAAAAAAAAAAAAGGAAAAAAGAAAAGAAAAGAAAAGGAACAACAGTAGTTCAGGGGCAATGAGAGCTTTCGTCCACACAAGGCAACAGAAGTGACTACTCACCCATTTCTACCCCCAAACGGCCCAAATGTCATCACTCAAAAACACGAAGTCAAAACAGGTATGGGCCAGGCGGCGGTGGTGGCGCACGCCTTTAATCCCAGCACTCGGGAGGCAGAGGCAGGCGGATCTCTGTGAGTTCGAGGCCAGCCTGGTCTGCAGAGCAAGATCCAGGAAAGGCACCAAAACAACACAGAGAAACCCTGTCTCGGAAAAAAAAAAAAAAACAAAAAAACCCAGGTATGGTACACACAGTTATTATCCCACAGCACTGAAGAGGCAGAGGCAGAAGAATTATGAGTTCAAGGCTAACCTGGGTATAGAATGAGTCCTTCCTTAAAAAACAAAACAAGGGCTTGAGAGATGGCTCAGTGCTTCAAATGAATTCAGAGGACCTGAGTCTTGTTCTCAGTACCAACATCAGGCTGCTCAGAACTGCCTGTAACCCCAGTTCCAGAGGATTCAATGATCTCTTCTGGCCTCCATGAGCACCTTCATTCACAAGCAAATACTCCCTCAACATAATAAAAAATAAACCTTGTTTGTTTGGGGACACAGTTTCCTTCTGTGTGTGTATGGGGGGTGGGGGGGTCTTCAGGCACTCACTGCCACACTCAGCTTACTACATGGGTGCTGAGGCCTACACTCAGGTCCTCTTGCTTGTACGGTAATCACTTAACCAATAAGTTCCCTTTCCAGCTCCACAGCCCCCTTCTGTATTGTAAAGGTGATATGAACCTTTTGCACACAGAAAACAGCAGCTTTTTGATTTTACAGATGAGGGTGATAATAACTGTGGACAGTATAAACTAATCCGTTTCCTCTATGAAACTACCAAGTCCGGGTCTTGACTCTCCTCCTGCCACAGTGCCACTGGTGATGGACTAAAGGGGTGTGGACAGTCCTAGTACAGTAGGAATATAATTAGTCTGTCCTCACTGTCCACACAACCATTCTAAAGAGAACTGCAAGAGCTGAGTTCTGTGCTGGCCTCCACAACAGAGCACGGGAAAATGGCACTATAGATGTCTCTCCCGTAAAAGATCCGAGCATGGGAAGAGCACAGTTCCTGAACAGACAGCTCATAATCACAAACATGATCCAGGCTCTGTGGCTAGAACACGGACGGCAGTTCCATGGTGCTTAGGTAATCACAGAGTATCACTTTTTCTTTATCCTAAATCAAGCACAAAGTGCTTTTAAATTAGAGGTCCCAACAAATTACAAAGAATATGTAACACTTCAAATAAGTACAACTCTATTGTGGCATAAACTTTGAAATTTTTAGTTGACATGTTGTGCTGGCTTGTTTTATGTCAACTTGACACAAGCTATAGCCATCTTGAGATGAGGAAACCTCGACTGAGAAAATGCCTCCATAAGATCAAACAGTAGGAAAGCCTGTAGAGCATCTTCTCAATTAATGACTGATGGGTGAAGGCCAAGCCCATTGTGGGTGGTGCCATCCCTGGGCTGGTGGTCCTGGGTTCCATAAGAAAGCAGGCTGAGCACACCATGGGGAGCAAGCCAGTAAGCAGTCCCCCTCCATGGCCTCTGCATCAGCTCCTGCCTCCAGGTTCCTGCCCTGCTTGAGTTCCTGTCCTGACTTCTTTCAATGATGAACTGTGATGTGAAAGTGTAAGCCGAATAAACCCTGTCCTCCTCAGGTTGCTCACGGTGTTTCATCACAGCAATGATAACCCTAACTAGGACATGTACTTGTTTTATACACTACTCTATGTCATTATGGAGGGGGAGACTTAGATGCAGCAAGGATTCTCTTAAAGCTGTGCTGGAAGACCCTAACAGCGGTGCCTCTCCGTCCTCTGGAGCTTTTGTAGGAAGCACAGACACTGGAAACCCTGAAGCACTGGTCACAGTCAGTCTGGGAAACAAGCTGTCCAGTGTGTTGTTTCCTTTGCTCTCTCCTGCCCACTGAAAAGCTCGGCAATGTTATTTAAACAGCATGGCAGAAGCAGAAGACAGAAAAGGAGCCTGGAAACGGGGCCTGGACACCAGAGGAGCCACGGTGGCCTCCAAGGTGCAGAGGGGACTGTATCTAACAGTAACAGGTCAAAGCGTCAAATCCTTAATTCTACAAAAGCGCCTTCACCTGAACGAGTTCGAATACACAGTACAGCAAGTAGTTCCCTACGAACCAAAACTCAGGAGCCAGTGAGACGGCCCGACTGGAAAAAGGCCTTGCTGCCCAGCCTGACAACCTGGGACCCATGCGGTAGAAGATAACCTACTTCTGCACGCTGCTTGACCTCGCTCGACATGCATGCACCCACACACACTAAACACAAAAATACTAATTAGAAAATCAAATCAAATCTAGATAGCAAGTCCACTGACCTTGTAGAATTTGATGATATCATCCTTGGTAAGTGTCTTTAAATATGCAACTTCTATGTTATCTGAAAAGGTAACCAAGCAGTGATTTATTAATATCTTACATTAAACAGTCTAAAACACTGCACGGAAAGACAATGCATTTCACGCTAAGCCTGCTGAGTACCCACGATCTGAAAGACTTTACTTTCATTTGTGTCTGTGGCTGGGCCTCTCCTTCCACCTCTGGCTTTCAGGGATCAAGCTCAGGCTAAGACACCTGCCGCTCTTCCCTCCAGTCCAGGTATCCACATTCGAAAGCCACCATCTAAGTAGGCAGGGGATAGATTCCAAGTAAAGGAATTGCCTGTGCTATAGTAGTTAAGACTTGGCTTGGGAACCAGGTTCGACTCACCCCCAGTGAGATGCTGGATCTGAGACCAGTCACTTTGAGTTTTCTAAACCTGTTTCCTTATCTGGAGATTGAAGGAAACAACCACTCAGTAAAGTTATAATGACACCCAAGAGGATGCCATATGACAATGATGTCAGGCATATGGTAAACGTTCAAACATGATAGCCAACACTATCACTAGGAGTAGATCGAACTGCTAGAAAAACCACAGGCAAAGGTCAGGCAAGGTAGTGCATGCCCTTTAATCCCAGCACTTGAAATGCCAAGGCAGGCAGAATTCAGATCTCTGTGAGTCTGAGGCCAGCCCCGTCTTCATAGCCAGCTCCAGACCAGCCAAGGCTATGCAGCGAGACCTTGTCTCCGTAGGACAAAACGAAAACAAAAACCCCAGGTAAGTAAAGTGAGGCAGCAGCCGCGACTGGTGGAGACCGGCAGCTTGGTGGTGCCAGGAATAAAACCTGCCTCGGACGTCCAGTGTGCTTCGGCGTCATTGCTCGACCTCTTCTGTATGAAATGGGGACGGAATGGGACACAGGACACTAACCCATCGCTCTTTTACATCTGAGAGCAGTGGAGGTCTTTGGAGATTCCTCAACTGTGCACCGGTAGCATGCCTTATGAATGTTTAATCTGCGTTTTTATCCCCCAGTCACGGATAGGAAAGAGATGCTCATGTATCAGTGCTCAGTCTCAGGCTACACTCAGAGCAGTCTCAGAAACAGTGAAATTAATGTGAAACATAGAGACCAGCTTTGGTGTTGGAGAAGATAGTCTCTAGCAGGAAATGGTTGTTACATTATATAAATTGCCCAATGACTACTGAAACACTTACAAAATGAACACTGCACAAGGCGGCTGTGATGCTCTCAACTGCACACTCGCATGCCACAATGAGCTCTTTTACATTACCTCTGTCGTAATTGTACTGCTGCGAGATGATCTCCCCCCAGTATTTAGCACACTCTGCAGAGAGCTTCTTTGGTTTGTCGAGTCGACGGATCGCTAACGCTTGAATGTGTTTCTGGAAGGCCTCCTCTGTCATGTCCTCTATGGCCTTTTCCATGGTGAGTAAGAAGGCTTCTACTCTGCTCTCCAGGTAATGAGGGGGTTTTTCTGACTGGATGATGAAGCGTAAGCCCTGGATGCCATTGGCTCGGCGAGGTCCACTGAAGACAATATAGCCTGAAGGACACACACACAGCCAGTCAGGACCTTGGCACTGGACCACTTTTAGTCTTTCAGAGCAAATAAAATCTATTTTAGCTCACTCACATCTGAGGAAACACTGCCATTTACGACACTGTCCTCTTCCTCAGGACAGAGCTGAACCTCTGACTAAAGAATAGAAACTGGAGGCTGACCATGTTCATCCTTCAAATTCGCATTCTGTGACGTTCCCGGAGTCTGCTGTCTAAGCTCGTTATCCCCCTTCCTACAAACTGCTGAGCCCATTTTCATGCCCTAGCCAAGTCCTAACTCCTTTGCTTTACCAAGTGCCTCACATGACCCTGGCTCTACAAGGCATTTACTTGATAATCTATTCCTGGACCAGCTCTGGGTAACCCGACTCTAGGACAGGGCTAACTGAAGGTCACACAGCTTTATCAACATCTTGTGTGCTTACATTCGCCCCTCCCCAACACAGTTTCTACCTCTCATCTCCCATCTTTTGCACTCACATTATTTTATTTTGTTTTGTTTTCTAGTTCAAAGCCACTCTAGCTACGTCTCCCTACTCAAATTCAATAGCGAAGCCTACAACATCAAAATCACCGTGGGAAAGTTTTAGATGTAGACAAGGCTCTGATAGCCAGAAGAAGGAAAGTCCATGTGGATGGGTGCTGCCTTAAGGGGAACCACACTGGGGTCCCAAACACCTGTATATGGCAGGGTCTGGAGGAGCTGCCCACCTGAAGCAAGCAGTGTTATCACTCACTCTCGGAGCAAGGCGGGGGTGATGATCTGGGCACAGACCTTCAGTTACAGGGGCTGCTGTCCCAGGCACCTGTGACTCTGTGGTAGTCAACAGCACCGTATTTGTTATGGAACACAAAGACGGGGCTACCGATCAGGTCTGTGGGGAAGAGGACTCCATCTCTAAGAGGGACAGTCAACTGCCCATTCACCTCGGCAGTCACAGACTTCCCACTGGATGCTTGCTGTGTGACGCACCAGTCATCACATGCTGTCAAAGCAGCATCAGGCCTCCTTGGTGCATAGCAAACTGCATACCCCTGGTGGCTTTTAGCATCCAATACTTGCCACTGCACATGCAGAAGGCACACTGAAAGTGTCTTAGTCAGTCTCAGTCTCTTCATTATGATTAGTCAACAGTTCCATGTTCTGGCACAGGGACATGCCCCTCTAGCTGGGTACAGCTGTTTCCGGACACAGATCTTGTCCCTGCCCACCCTGGAGGTCTTTCCTGTTTCATGTACATCTCTGGGTCTAGATGACGCCAGATAGCAGCCTTTGCAGTCACAGGAAGCCGCCTTGTCAGAATGGAATCCAGTGTCTAACCGATGGCAGGATTAGTATGTGCCACGAGGCACCCACTGTGGCCCAGGAGCAACAATCACAGTCTGTGGCTGTGACACCAGGCCAGGGGAAAGTGATTTAGTGCTTCAGAGCGTGCCCAGGTCTCAGGCATTCTCATCTGTCAACCATGTGGGCACAGTGCTCTGAGGAAGCAGCAGTCCTCCCAGGGTGCCAGTCACCTTGCCCTCACAGTTAACACCCCCAACCCTTTTCTCCATTTAGCTTCTGGCTTTTTCCTTCAGCAGCTCTGCACGGATCTACCACTAAGGACAGCCCAGGACCCTGGGGCCTCTGGGGAAGCTGCTATCTTCCGGAGCTCTGCTGTATGGACGCTGTTACAGGAACAATTACCACACCGAAACATACATAATTACCCCTTTATAGGTCAGCCATTGTGAGCCCCTTAAAGGGAAGGACTATCCATAACACGTCCATTTCCATGCTCAGCACCTAGCATGGGTTACTCTAAAACGACAGGGTATGTGGAGAGACACATCCATATCCTGTCAAAATATTTATTCCAAGCTGTTATGGGGTTCCTCTGAACTTTTTTTTGTTCTTGTTCTGTGGTTTTCTGAGATGGGTCTCATGTTGCCCAGAATGGCCTAGAACGGTCTAAGCAACGGAGGAGGACGCTTCACCTTCTAGGTGTGAATGTTCCTCATCCATCAAACCTGCCAGCATCTCCAAGACTTTTAGCCAAGTCTAAAACTGCAAGCACTTAGCTCCTCCTGTGCTTGGGACACAGGATGAGTAAGAGATAATATTTCCCCTCAGATAACTCCAAGTTTGGCAAAGCTAAGGTCCTCTGTACAACTTGCTTCCCGCCTCCCTACCTATAAGCCCACTCTTTGCATTCTTTCTTCCCTCCCTAAGACGTAAGGTGTCCTCTGCACGGCATCCAGTGGAAACCCAGCATCATCTCATCAAAATCGCTTCAACACTAGGGCTAAGGATATAGTTCAGCGGCAGAGGACTTGCCTAGCCCCCACAAAGAGGAGACTGGGTTCAATCTCCTCACCACAAAAAGAAAGGAGGAGGAACTAGAGGAGGAAGGAGAGGAGGAGGAAAAAGAACAGCCAAGATATTAGCTGTGCATCTTTTAGAAGCAGTCCCTGTAAACAAGGTTTCCACAAGTCCCTCTAAATATGGCAGGCTCGACACACAATGCCATGTGACTGTGAAATGCTTGCTGGGAAGAAAAGCTGTTCAATCCGGTCTCCAGGACTCCGCAATCCCCATGGCCTTCTCACCCAGCTGCTCCTTGGTGCGCAGGGTGTTGAAGCAAGGCTCAGAGATAATCTGACAGAAAAGCTCCAGGAACATGTTCTCCGAGGTGCTCTGCATGTCTGTCTGATAGTAGATCTCGATGCCACAGTTATTGTGAACTTCATTCCTCTGCTGATAAACAAACCATCCTCCTAAGAAGATTCAAGAAGAAAAAAATTATCTGTGATTTAATAAAGTCAATGGTTTATCTGCTTACTTTCTCTCTCTCTCTCTCTCTCTCTCTCTCTCTCTCTCTCTCTCTCTCTACCTACCTACCTACCTACCTATTTATGTCTTAGTGTTTTTGAGACAAAGGATCACCATGTAGCTGAGTCTGGCCTTGAACTTTCTATTGTCATGCTGGCTAGTTTTCATCAATTTAATGCAAATCTAAACACATCTGGAAGAGGGGATCTCAATTAAGGAAAGGCCTCTGTCAAACTGACCTGTGGACGTGTCTGTGGGGCCTTTTCTTAATAGGTTGTTTATATAGGAGAGTACAGCCTATCCTGGCCCACTGTAGCCCACTGTGGGTAGTGCCATGCCTGGGTAGGGAAGCCTTGGCTGTATAAGAAAAGTAGCCAAGCTGGGTGTGGTGGTGCATACTTTAATGTCAGTACTTGGGAGGCAGAGACAGTCAGATCTTTATGAATCTGAGGCCAGTTTGGTTTGCCTAGTGAGACCAGCCAAGGCTCATTGTGAGACCTTTCCTTAAAAAACAAAACAAAACAAAACAAAAAACCAGCCAGGCAGTGGTGGCGCTCACCTTTAATCCCAGCACTCGGGAGGCAGAGGCAGGCAGATCTCTGTGAGTTCGAGGCCAGCCTGGTCTACAGAGCGAGATCCAGGACAGGCACCAAATCTACAGAGAAACCCTGTCTCGAAAAACCAAACCAAACCAAACCAAACCAAAAAACCAAAAAACCAAAACAAAACAAAAAAACAAAAAACTCCCAGAAAGTAGCCGAGTAAGCCACAAGAAGTAAGCCAGGAAGCAGTGTCCTTCTCCCACGGTTTCTGCATCAAGCACCTGCACTGATCCTGCTTTGGCTTCCAGGGATGATGGACTGTAACCTGTAAGCGGAAATACACCCTTTCTCCCCAGGTTGGTTTTGGTCAGTGTTTACTACAGAGACAGAAATACAGCCAGGCTGGCCTTGGAACCCTTCTGCTCACAGTGCAGAGACTCTATGTGTGCTCCACCACACCCTCTTTACGTTTGTCCACTTGACAATTTTTTTTTCCTTTAAATAATATTGTTTTTTATTTTTTGAGACAGGGTCTCACGCTGCCCAGCCTGGTCTTGAAGCTGCTGTGGCCTCCTGCTTCTCCTGTCTCTACCCACCGGGTGCTAGGAGTCCAGGCATGGGCCCGGTGCCTGCTTTATAAACCCTTTCCTGATGTACACTGCCAACACTGTTTCTCCTCAGAAGAGGGAAATGCTCATGGGCTCTGAGACTCATTTATCCCTCTTTCAGTTTCTCACACATATCTCAAAATATTTCCTTCCTCACAGTGCATAAGATCCTGCTTTCCAGCTGCTGACACCTCCCAATGCAGCATCAGGTTACTTAAGGTCTTCACATCTGACCAGTCAGCTAAATCAGAGTGGGTTTCTAACACCTTCATTTTGAGAATGACATGTGAACTGTGCTATTTCTGAGCTTGAGGGAATTTGACAGAACAATCAGGGGGCAAAAGACAGGGTCCTAAGAGAGGAAAGTAAGGAAGAGGCATGAAAACTCCACTTTGAAATTCTGTTTTTAAACTGATCACTTTGAGTGAAGGTAAATGCTATAGTTTCTTCTTCCTTCTTGTTTGAGCCTGGAACCACCCCACTAGTAAATATGTGCTCAACCTCAGAGCGTCATGCTCAGCCCAATGGGACGGCTCCTGTTCAGCAGATGCTAATTCTTCCTCTCTGCCATCCATGCCCTGACTGAGAACACACTAGAAGCAGCAGGTGATGATTGGCCACGCACAACAGAGGAACTAGCTGAGTTCAACAGAAGTGGCGTGAAGGAATAACATATTTAAGTTGCTTTAGTAGCTACTCAAAGCAGAAACCCTGGCTTTAAAGGAATGTATAATCTCATAAAATGGTGTTGCCTTTAATTAACATGAAAGAGTAAAAGTGCTGAGACCTTCAAAGTATTCAGAAAAACTCACAGGTAGTTATTCCAGCTGAGTAAGTCAGAGAAAGTTTAGTGGATGTTAGAGTTTGGCCCAAGTCTTGGGGATTAAAGCAGGGCCGTACACATGCTGGACAAATGCTCTACCACTGAGTTGCATCCCTAGCCCACAGAGTGTGGTCCCCAGCCTTAGACACTATTGGAAGGTGGTAAAAGCTTTTTTATTTGGGGGGATGTGATGATATATTGTGTACCCTAATAAAATTTGCCTGAAAATCAGAGAACAGAACAAGCTACTAGATTAAACATAGAGGCCAGGCAGTAGTGGCACACACCTTTAATCAAAGCACTAGGGAGGCAGAAAGCTACATTTTATACTGATGCAAACCAAAAAGGAAAGGCAGGTTACAAACCAGAAAATTTAAGTAAAGTGGTTCAAAATCCTTATAATTCTGCCCCAAAATAGGAATTATATGCCATTCTGATGGTATTACTAGATTTTTTGGAAACTCTCAACATAGTTACTGACTCTCAGTATACAGAAAGAGTGGTCTTACACATTGAAACTGCTGAATTTATCCCTGATGAGTCAGAATTAACTTTGTTATTTATTCAGTTACAAGATATAATCAGGAATAGGAAGCATCCTTTATACATAACTCACATTCGATCCTATACTGGTCTGCCAGGCCTTCTAGCACAAAGTAATGATGAGATCAATAAACTATTGATAGGAAATGTGCTGGAAGCCTCAGAATTTCATAAAAAACATATGTCAATAGTAAAGGTTTCAAAAAGGATTTTTCTATAACCTGGCAACAAGCCAAGGAAATAGTAAAGAAATGTCCTACTTGTTCTTTTTACAATCAGACTCCACTACCAGCAGGATGTAACCCAAAGGGTACTCAGAGGAATGAAATCTGGCAGATGGATGTGCTTCATTTTATAGAATTTGGAAAATTGAAATATGTATACCATACCATTGATACTTATTCAGGTTTCAATGGGCAACTGCTCTGAGTTCTGAAAAGGCTGATTCTATAATCACACATTTGCTAGAAGTTATGGCCATCATGGGTATACCTGCACAAATCAAAACTGACAATGCTCCAGCATATGTCTCTGGTAAAATGAAACAGTTTTTTGCTTATTACAATATAAAGTATATTACAGGTATACCACATAATCCTAGAGGCCAAGCAGTCATAGAAAGATCAAATTGAACTCTAAAGGATATGCTAAATAAACAGAAAAGGGTAACAAAAACCCCCAGAAACAGATTACATAATGCTCTATTAACTTTGAATTTTCTCAATGCCAATGAGAAAGGAACAACAGCTGCAGAGAGACATTGGATAATAGAAAAAACTACAGAATTAAATCAGCCTGTATAATTTACAGATGTGCTGACCTCAGAATGGAAGTCAGGATATGTATGTATAACATTGGGGATGAGATTTTGCTTTTGTTTCCACAGGAGAAGAAAAGCTATGGATACCATCAAAATTGATAAAGGTTCGATTTGAACAAGAGAGACCTCTTAATTAGAAGAGATTCAACAACCAGCAAGACCATTCAATTTAAACTAACTTATACCACTAACAAATGCTTCTCATTTAATCAGATATAACTTGCTAAAAGGGAACCTCCCCAAAGTTAGGGTTGGGGAAGGGTTTTATTTTTGTCTTTCAGGAGAATGAAAGCATCCAGCTAAGAAATCTGAAGAACACTGGACAAATGAGACATCTGAAGAAAAAGGACAAATCATCCAGAAAAAATGTCCCAAGAAAAAGAGTAAATTGGCCTACTGGTATATCACATATAAAATTTCATAAGTCTTCCTAAATGTTTGTTTCTGCTCTTCTCTACAGACACTTATCACAAATTGTCTTTTTGTAGTCCCAATTCAATTAAAAATTAAAGCTGGCTTTGGAGTTGGAACATGGCTCTCTCCTTCTCTAAACCCAAGCATGCTTGTTAAAGGAAAATCCAAAATCTCTGTATCATGTCAGAAGAGCCACCTGATATGGAACAGAAGAAAAATCAAAATTAAGGGACTATTCTATTGCTATTAATCTCATGATCCTTTGGTTTTATTTTGACTCTTTAAAACTTTTCTTAAGGTATGAATTTTATATCAAAATTTATAAGATTAATATATATATTAAACTTTTTGTCATGATATTAATGGTCATATAGAGTACTAACTAATTCTAGAAAAAAAGGCTTAATCTAGCTTCCTGTACATGATTTTGGGTTTGAGGCTCTATTAGTTTTCTGCAGTGAACCATGTGAACCATGACCACGCCTAACAGTGACTTTGAAGTCTCCAAAAAGATGATGGGACCCCACAATGATGATTCCATCAGGACTATAACACCACCACCAAGCTGACAAACATCACCCAAAGATCCACTTTGAGGCTCAGGACAATATCAAGATGGCTAGCTGAGATGATCCAGCCTCACAGACTACTCAAACAAGGACTTGACACAAGCCCTATTATTTTGCATTATGCAGAGACTGGACAACAAATGATACAGCTATCTCTCCCAGGACTCGACAATAACCCAAAAATTTTCTTTACAGAATCCCCTAAAGATGCCTTCACCCCCAGACAGCAGGAAGTAATTTGAAAAACATGATGCCCACATTCCCAAGAGGTGGGGGTGGATGGCTTTTGGCCTTTCAATGGGTTATAGATAATTGTCATTGTTTAGGATGGTTGGGTACAAGTTGTTAATTGATAATGGTCAGGAAAAAAAAATTAAACAAAGGAGATTAGATTCAGGGTTCTTGTTTGAAAAAAAAAAGGATATAGATATGATAAAAGGGAAGGGGGGGAAGGGGGAGGGGGGCGGGAGGGGGGAGAACAAGGGAATCTGTGGCTGATATGTAGAACTGAATTGTATTGTAAAATAAAATAAAATAAAAAGATAAAAGGGAAGATTATTGAATTTATTCTGAAAAGAAAAAAGGGAGGATATGGATATGATATGATAAGAAAGGTAGATTATTGAATCTATATTTAAAAAGCAACTACTAGTTTTAAATATTTTACGTTGGATTGAATTTTTGTATATTATATACAAATTATGTATATTGATACAGATTTGAGATTGATTTTGTTAGAAAATACTGTACATATGTTTCTCATCCTGTTCAAGGTATTGTACCTACACAGTTCATTTAATAATGTAATGCAAATTTCTAGTCCTTGAAAGTTATTACCAACTAATATAAATAGAATATAAAGAAATGCAAGCTAATAGTCACCTATTATATTTGAACTTGTAGTCATATTAGGTATGTTTTCAAGGTCAAACAAATATATTTTAGATAGACAGGTCATCTTCAAACACTTCAGAGATCTACAGAATATGGCATTAAAGATGTTTTAATAATATAGATTCTATTTTTATGACAATGAGACATGTCTGCTCCTGGCACCACCAATCTACTTCAGAGAAGATGATGGGCATCAAAGAAAACTCCTTATGGAGTTTATTTTCTTTGTGGCAAAAGTTAGCCACTGGGCAAGAAAGTACCCTTGCCTCAACTGCTGACAGTATGCTGTCCAAAATAGACAAGCAGGACACAAAAGGACTGCCGAACTTTGCCAAAACAAAGGAGGACAGCCCTTCAGGAAATCCTGCTTCACAGATGAGTGTGTCAGGTATGCTAGGCCTGTAAGCCGAAGATGGATGCCCCAACATTGCAGAGGAAACAGGTGACTATACAGGCAGCCAGCTGTTTCTGTCATTTCCCACAGTTTTTGGAAGTCGTTTGTTTGCACTTCCTGCTTACTCAGTTAATATTATTTCCTTCTTGGGTCTCTGAGGCAGTTAAGATAATTATAGTTATAGTTTTCCTTGTTAAGAAATTCAGAAAAGAAACTCACTAAAGAGGTGTAAAATGTGTAAGTTTGAAAGACATCAAAAGATAGTTTTGGGTTGGTAATACAAGTTAGGATAGAAGGTGAATCAGGTACAATATTTTGGACTCACCAAAATAAGATAGATAATGGAATATATTCTCTGAATTTGTCAAATGTTTATAGCCTGGACGTTGTTAATGTAATTCTTAACTGTATACATTGTATATACTTATTGTATATAGTTTTTCTTATATTAGTTATAACCTTCTTTTATTATTTTAGACAAAAAAGGGGAAATGTGGTGATATATTGTGTACCCTAATAAAATTTGCCATTAGATTAAACATAGAGGCCAGGCAGTAGTGGCACACACCTTTAATCCTAGCACTCTCGAGGCAGAGATCCATCTGGATCTCTGTGAGTTCAAAACCATCCTGGACTACATGAGATTGACTCAGTCTAGGAGAGAAAACAGAGCCAGGCAGTGGTGGCACACACCTTTAATCCCAGGAAGTGATGGCTGGGCGGAGAAAGTTCTATAAGGTGTAAGGAGACAGGAACTAAAGGCTTTTTGGCAGAAGTATCTCAGCTAGAGGCTTTTTCAGGCTGAGGAGTTGGTGAGGTAAGAGGCGGTGGCTGTGGCTTGTTCTTTGTTTTCTCTGATCTTTCAGCATTTACCCCAATATTCTGGGTTTTTATTAAAAGACCTATTAGAAATTCGAGCAACAGGGGGACCTAGTGGAAGGAAGTTACATCTTTGAAAACATGTGCTTGAAAGTGAAACTGGGACCCTGGCCTTCCCCTTCTCTTCATCTTCTGGCAGCCATGAGGTGAGGACTCCTTCACCATGTGCTCCTACCACGATATTCTGCTTTGTTATAAGTACAAAAGCAAATGGCCAACTACCCATTACCTGAAACTTTTGAAACTGTGAGTCAAAATGAACTGTTCTCCATATTTTATATTGGGTATTTTGTCAGTTATGCAAAACTGACTAAAATAGAGGAGTATGACAGGCCATGGAGAGGAACAGAATACAGACAAAGTCCCTGAGAATTGGGGAAAGGGAACACCGTTTCAGGAGGTAAAAGAGATGTGAGCAGGGCACACAGATGATGTATGCCCAGGGAACACCAACAATGAAGCGTGGCCAAAACGTACCAGTGCCCTCATTCTTGGTCTAGTATGCTCCCTATTACAGTTTTCCACACTGAAATGATGTTCATCAGGTTTTTATATCAAAAGAAGCCACTGTTAATGTAACTATAATCGGAAACTGTAAAGCCCAACATATAAATAAAAGTATTTCCCGATGTTATCCCCTTAGAAAAATATACATGAAAGGAATATGTTGTCACCTGCACTTGTGACTATTCTAAAACTATTCCTGCCAACGATTCCAATGCTTGCAATGAGTGCCATAATCTCAGCTACTGCTTAGCGGAGTCTCATTTATCCCAGGCTGGTCTCTAACTTACAGTCTTGTTTTCTCATTATCCTGCTTCCACTTCCCAAGTGCTGAGATTACAGACGCACTACCACACCCACTTTTAGTCTATGCTACGATCAAATCAAAGGCTTTGTGCGTACTGGGCAAGCACTCTAAACCACATCCAGCCCAGCTTTCTTTTTTTCTTTTAGACAAGATTCTCAATACATAGCCCTGGCTAGCCTCAAAGTCACCAAGTAGCTCACCCTGGTCTTGAACTCACAGACCCAAATGCCTCTGTTTCCCAAGTGACCACCAGACCCGGCAAGATGTGTGTGTGTGTGTGTGTGTGTGTGTGTACCTGTGGAGGCCAGAGGGCATCAGATCCCCTGGAATTGGAGTTACAGGTAGTTTGAAGCCCTCAACTTGAGGTGCTGGGAACCAAAGTCAGGTCCTTTGCAGGAGCAGCACATGACCTTACCTGATGAGCCACTTCTCCAGCCCTCACAATTCATATCTTGTTAGCTGTATAATAGGTTTTTTTTGTTTTTCTTTTTCTTTTTTTGTTTTTTTGTTTTTGTTTTTTTGCTTTTTTTGAGACAGGGTTTCTCCATGTAACAGTCCTAGCTGTCTTGGAACTCTCTTTGAGTGCTGGGATTAAAGGTGTGTGCCACCACTGCCCAGCAGAGAGTTTTATTCTCTAACTCTTCTATATTCAAGTACTAGTGAATTACAATATCAATCTCCTCAAAATTACTGCCTACCTTCAATTTCATGAACATGGCTCACCAACCAGAGAATCCTTGAGAAAAATTACCTACTTGTAATCATATTTCTATAAATAACAGAGGCTTCCTGTAGATCTTTGACATGAAACCATATATTATTTTCCACGTGTCTTCAACTCATTGTAACAAACCACATTACTCTGTAAGAGCAGTCCATTTTCAAAGTTATAACAGCTCACTTACTGTCGGGGAGCTGGACTTCTCTGTACCGAACTAGCTGACTTGGAAGGAGAGGCTTGGTGTGAGCATGCTCAATGAGGGTGTCCTCAACCATCTGCATAATTCCTAATGCAGCCTGAAAGAGACAAAATATCACAGCATATTATAAAAAAAATACGAGTCTATCTTGTTTGTGAAAATCAAAACAGCATAATGGATCGCCCATTACAATGATGAAAACATACTTAAGTAGCTTAATGATCATAAAAATAGATTTTTAAGTATTAATTCAATCCTACGCAATGGGTAAAAATTGAGTTTGTCAATCAATATGGTAGTAGTGAAAAGAAACAGAAATCCAAGCAATCACCTACATAGTACTGATGCAGGGAATAAAGGCATTTCTGAAGATGGAAATTTCTGGTAAGGAAAAGTTAGTTCCAGTCAGTAATCTCCAGCATAGAAGTCAAACAGCAGAGATAAACCTAGGAGTGTACTGTGAGTTAAACAAGGCTGAATAAGCGATCTGATCTGGCTTGCTGTTTTGGAGCACACCTCGGGCATACTGTTTTAGAGGCCATATAGAATGTTAGGCCGGAAGGGCTCTTGAGACAGACTGCCACGGGGATTCTGTAGTGTTTCCCTTGTGCTGTTTAATCCTATAACCCATGGTGCAGGTGTTGTTACCCCTCTGGCTTGCAGAGCAGAGGTGAGACATTTTCCTAAGACTACAGATCTAGTGCGTGGCAGTGTCGGGGCTTGAATGCAGGCTGCCTGCTTCTGCATTATGCGAGTCTGCACAGAGTAGGGATAATTAGTCCCATTCCTTCATGACTGCATGGGTCCGGCAACAGCAGCAGACACTTATGAGCCTCAGCTAACTATCACAATTCGATTTCTTGCATGTCCTTCCTACCTTCTTCCAGAGAAAACTGTTAATCCTAATGTGCTCAGCATTGTCCTGCTTAAGTCTTGAGACAGAATAGAGGAAGTAACCTCTTACAGTGACCCACAAAAGACTGCTAAAGCTTCACCTGCTTTGTTATGTTGCCATGGAGAAGGGCTTCGATGTGCAGCCGAGACAGTAGTTGAGGTATGAAGGCCTTAAGTCGGGGGAGGGTAACATCTGCAAATGAGTAAGAAATAGTAAGATCTGCATATAAATTTTAAAACAAACAAAACTTTTGTATTTGAAATAATTCCAGATTTATGTAAGACTTGCAAACATACTCTCGAATTCCTTGAGACCCTTCATCCAGTTTGTCTAATGCTATCATCTTTCATTAACCATAACATGATTATCAAAACCTAAGCAATCAATACTGATATGTACTATGTTTTTTTTCAAGGTCCTATAGATCAAACCCAAGGCTTTGTATGCTAGGCAAGCACTCTAGCACCCAGCTAATACAATACTGTTAACCAAAGTACAGGCTTTATTTGGATTTCAGTCTTACTGTGTAGCGCTGGCTGATCTAGAACTTGCTATGTAGACCAGGGTGGCCTTGAACTCATCAGGATCTACTTGTCTCTGCACCAGAGTGCTGGGATTAAGGTATGGTCTTGGATTTCAGTTTTCACACTTACGTCCTTTCTCTCTCCAGGATCTAATCTATAATCTTACATTACAATTAGCTGCCACGCATCCTCACTGTCCTCTCACTGGGGACAGTTCTCCAGAACTCCTTTATTCATCCCGTGTCTTCTGAAGATCAAACCTCATCTATGCACCAGCAGGAAGAAGCACTACAGAGGCAACGTGCATAAAGTGCATGAGGTGGGTGTGCCACAGTACCAGATATGATATCACAAATTACCGATTAAGGTGGTGTCTGCCAGGCGTTTTCACTGTAAATGTACTATTTTACTCCTTAGGTAATAAAATGTACTATTTCACTCCTTAGGAAATGACTTGTGTATGTTCAACAAGCAATTTGGAAGTGCCCACTACCAAAGCCTAATAAAGCCAAATTTTCCCATTAGAATTAATGTTTGGGGGAACGTTTGAGGCTGTATAAATATAGCTTTCCCTCAAATTTTTAAATTAAATTTTTTTTTACTTTACCTATCTGTTTACCTGCCTATCTATCTATCTATCTATCTATCTATCTATCTATCTATCTATCTATCTATCTATCTATCTAGGGTGGAGAGTAGCAACTCATGTATGTGGTGGTGTTGAACGTAGGGGTCAGTTCTCTCCTCCCACCACATGGATACTGGGGATCCAAGTCAGGTCATCAGGCATGGTGGCGAGCACCTTTACCATTGAGCAATCTCACTAGCTGCATTTCCCTCAAATTTTTACTAATTTTAGCATCTGTAAGTGGACACTGCCTGTGGCAATTGTTATACAGTGTCCCAGTAGTAATTTTCCTACTTCTCACATTCCTTTATATGTGCTGGTCCTTCTTTAGGAACTAATTTACGTTAATTAATTAAATACCTATGATGGGTCAGACATTTTACAGATGTTATCTTAAATACAAAAGTATGAGCTACTATCTTAATTTTAAAGTTTTTACACACACACACACACGCATGCGGGGAAACTGTTTCTTTTCTAAAGTCACTGAGCTATAAGTCGCTGCAGAACTGGAATATGGTCCACCTCCCACTGTGCTGCCTAGGGAACCCCTTCTCTAGCTTCCTGGCATAACAGTCACTCATCCCCTCTTTATTAAAATGATCTTTCTACTTCCGCTTCCCAACTCTAGTCCCTCATCCAGAAACCCTTCTAGTCGATCCCTGTTTAACCTACAGGCAGGGCTGGGTGTGGAGGCGGTTGGTAAATGTCACTTGACCGTACTGAGTTCTGAGGTTCTTGCTACCCAGCCCGTAAAAAGCAGAATGACTAGAATCAGGGCAGAAAATTAAGCAGAAGGAGTCTCACCGTCCAGGGCTTCTTTTAACTCATCTTTAGTCCAGGCCACTTCGGTCATCAGCAAGCGGAGGTAGTACATGGCATGCTGGTGGGGCTGCTCAGCCCGGAAATTGTTAAGCGATCGCATATACTAGGGAAGGGAAGCATGGGTTCATTAATTTTCAAAATCAGCCACAACCCAGTTTCTTTTACATGAATTGAAAGGATGTTTACTTCTTTCACTTCTGTATCATTAGGCACAGTAGCTATCCTTCTCAGACTCTTAAACTGAAGGGCATGCATTTTCATCGTCCAGGCCGCAGCTTTACCTCTGGTATCTGATGTGTATCTAAATGCCTTCCCTATGGGACATCTTGCAGGCCTCAGAGAGTAATTCCCAGGGATCCCTGGATACCACACAGCTCCAAGGTCTCCATAAGCAAGTAACCTGGTAGTAGCTGGCCATTGGATGCTCAACTGAAAACTGACAGTTTATTATGGCATATAAATGAAGGTCTTCGTTGAAAGTAGCTATCCGTCCTGTACTTCCATTATTGGGCCAAACATGACATGGATTTCAGTGGAAGACACGTCAACCGGAAAGGGTGCACTATACAGTAAGAAAGCTCTCTGGCAGGCAGCCCTCCATCTACCCAAGCATGCATTTGCCTGAAATGAAGCCACTGGAGCTCCCCCAGGGTTAGTCCAACGACTCTCGTAGGACTGAGGCTGACAGTCGGGGCACACGAGTGGGCTCAGCTTTCTAAGCAGAATATGGCAAAGGCGATGACTCAGGCTACAAACGCTTTTCCCACAATCCTCTCTCCATCATTAGCAACTTTTATAATACGACAAAACAGCTGTATTAATAAAAATTATGGAAACATAAGACTTACCGCCTCTTTGATAATTTCAAATCTTTTTTTATCAATCTCAAAAGTAGCCATTTTTTCAGTAATCTTCTTTAGCAGAATTGGCTGTTTGTCATTATAACCTTTCACTGAGAGCTGCAGAGAGAGTTGAAGGCATTTTAATATGATAAGCTTAATGTTACACTAGTCATCTTCACAGTAAACAATGCCCTTTCCCCAAACGTCAACAGAAGGTAAACTCACCTGATGCCAAACTAGAGTGGCACCTACCACACCATAACATTCATGTTCTCACTGCATCAAGTTTAATTACAGAATGTGTTTTAAATTTTATCTTCTTCTTTTTGGTGTTGGAGACTGAACTCCAGGTCCATGCTAAGTTTACACTCCACCATGGAGCAACACCCAAAGCTCCTAAATTTTATCTAAGAAAGACTCTCTGATGAACAGTAGAATTAATACTTTAAAAAAAAAAAAAAAGATTTATTTGTTTTGTATACAATGTTCTGCCTGCATGTATGCCTGCAAACCAGAAGAGGGCACCAGATCTCATTACAGATGGTTGTGAGCCACTATGTGGCTGCTAGGCACTCAGGATCTCTGGAAGAGCAGCCAGTGCTCTTAACCACTGAGCTATTTCTCCAGCCCCAGAATTAATACTTTTGTGACTGTAGTAAGAAGGCAAAAATCACAGGGGACTGTTACCTAGGTCTTGGACACATTCCAAAACTGTTTAGAAATAGTTAAATAATCGGTTTGGCTGGATGTAACTAGGAGGACAGGGAGTCCTCCTAGTTTGTTTTTCTCAGCCAGTTCCAGGCCTGTCAGGAACACACAGCAAGAACTTGACTCAACTACCTGCCTCTTCTAAGGAAAAAAAATCATCTTTGGAAAAATCAAGCGATCCTAAGTTTCTATTTCATAGCCTGACACTGCTCATTCAGTGTTATTCAATAAGGCACCACAATCTTAACTAGCTGCTTATTTTATAAGTTCTGTTGATGTTCTAAATGCCAATGGCAAACTAACTGTAGGGAAAATATAGTGGACGTACTATGAGGATTTCACCTTAGAATCATTTACTTTCCCAGCCTCTGAAAGCCTCAGATTCAGAAAGCACGGCACAGGGAGGCTGTGATTACATTTCTGTGTGCAGGACCTGGAGGGACACAGGGTACCCTGCAGAAGGAATGTCGAGCAAGAGCCGCAGCTGGAGCTACAGAAAGCACGTTGTGCACCCTATGAACTACAACTATCAGGAAGTCTGCCTTACCACAAATAAATGCTAATACGCTGCTGAAAGCCACTAGTGAGAAGCAAAGTAGACTATTACTTTAATACTTGTGGTTAATTTTAATCTTTGAGTCTCAATCTGTAGAAGTAAAAATGGTTAGACGATATGTATTCTTATACATTAAACAACGGCTACCAGAAAAATAATGTTGGTCAAAAGAGAAAGGACACTAGTGCAAAATAAATGAACATTTAAAACCTTTTGTGCAAGATTTGGGACATGGGCTCATCTCAGTTTTTACTAAAGATATACTTTCAAGATCAGTGAGAATGAATGTGCGCCATTAAATGGATGTTAGTTCGAAACTGAGATATCATCAAGGGGAGGATGCAGGACAAACACGTGTAAAACAGTTAATAAGACGTGCCAGACAATAAACTGCCGGGTGGATCTGAACACAGGAACTTTCTATTGCTGTCTATAGAAATAAAAGATGCTTATGTAATTCAAGCACCACAACAATAACAAATAGCTTTTACTTATAAATAGAAAAGGACTCAAATACACTGGGAGAAAAACATGCTTTTAGGATTAATATGTTAAACATCTCAAACAGAACATGCACAGACATGTAGCACACATACATGTTCACAAGATGCACTGAGTTTTCCCAGTCGTTTATTAGTAGGCTAATACTAATTCGAATCTTTCAGTTATTTGAAAAGTGCACGAAGAAAACCATCAACCTTCCTGTTTAAAGGTGCAGACGTTAATAGTTTTCCCAAGCTCAACAGAAAGCTTTCCCAGGGTGGCTGGCGCCTTTTCTTCGGTTTGCATTTTACTTACAAGTATTGCATTCATCCCTGATGCAATGGCATAGCTCAAACCTGACAGGCGTGCTGCATATGTATACTCTTTTAAATCATCCTTCAATAACCTGATAAACAGGTATGTCATGTTGCAATGGAGAGGATCAGCATAAATGTAGCGACTAACAAAAAGAAAAACAAAAGAGATGCTTTGATACCTCAAATGGTGGCATGGTAATGAAGAAACATGACCGAAGAGTATGGATATGCAGCCTCATGGTCTGGCTCCTAAGGAAACAGGATAGGCCAACCTCATATTTTACAGAGAGATGATTTCATTCTGCTTTTCTGAAGCTTAAGATTTCAGATACAGAATGGGTGAGAGCTAAACCTGGATTGGGCACAATTTTGTTTGAGGAGGAAAAATGATATTCTGATGAAAGATGTTAAAAAAAAATCAAGGAGACTCTGCATACTATGAATGGCACATAGTGGAATATTAGAATAAAAGCTAACTTAAAAATTAAATAAAGAGGAAATATGGTAAGCCATAAAGATTTTTTTTAAAGAAATTAAACTCATACCCACAATTCAAAATGCTTCCATCAAATCAATATAAAAAACGTTGATGAGTGGAAGGCTCTGAGACATGGGTACTTACATACATCCCATAGATGGTATTTTGGAGGTCATAGCTCAGGCCCGCTAGCTCTGCTGCATATGCATACTCGTTGAGAGAGTCTTTGAGGAGCTCAAGGTACAAATAGGCCATGTTACAGTGCAAGGGGTCCACATAAGCAAATGGGCTGGAAGAAAATGTTGACAGTAAAAAAGCTGGTTTATTACTTCCCAACGTGCTGTGGCCTTTTGAGACAGGTGAAGAAATTGAGTATTGGTTTATATACTTTCCTGAGGACATGGTTGAATTCTTGAATTCATCTGTTTCTTTTTGTCATGAGGAAGAAAAGGTCTGAGAAAGAAGATGTCAGAAATATGCTACATGTGTGCACTGATGGCAGTGAAGAAAACTGCTTATCCCAGATGGTGTAGGGCAGCGGTCCTCAACCTTCCTACATGGTGGCCCTTTAATACAGTCCCCTCAGGCTGTGGTGACCCCAACCATAAAATTATACTTGTTGCTACTTCATAACTGTGCTTTTGCTACTGTTATGAATCGTGATGCAAATATCTGACACGCAGGCTATCTGATATGTGACCCATGTGAAAGGGTCACGACCCACACATTGAGAACCGCTGGCACAGGAGACCTATCCAACTAGAAAGGAGAAGCAGGTGAGAAAATGAAAAGGTCAAAGGGCATGGGGGAGGCATGACCGGGTGAGCTGATCCAGCGCCGGTGTGTCTTCTCTCCACAAGGTACACTCTTAAAGTACAGAAATGCGAGACGGGGAAACCTGTGTGCTCTAACTGTATGGCCTTAAAGAGAAAGACTGAAAAGCACTGTGAAGATGTGAGCTTACCGCCAATCAACAGAACTAGAGCACTATCAGAACATTAATAAAGAATATTTATGTGGGAGTGTGAAAGGAGAAGAAACAATGGCTAAATAGACCAGACGTCGACTTCCACCTCTCAGACAGGAAGCTCTTTTCCCCAGGGCACCTGGGTTGGCGGCACCAGAGTTTGGGATTCAACCAAAGTTAGACAACCTGCTTAGTAGACTATACAACACCGCTTACCTTTATCAGCACCAAGGAAAGAGCCATGAATTCAACAGTATGTGTCACCACACACTTACTACCGTGCTCTCTAGGCACTGAGAGCAGATAAGGAGCAATCGGGAAAAATTCCCTGAGTGCTCAGAGCTTATAGCTTAATGGAAGCGACAAGCGATATGCTCAAGCCTGATTACCAGGCGGTGTTAGGGTTAAGGGAAACAGGGAAGGAAAACTACTCCATTAGGTAAGACAGTTAATTAGGCCAGGGTGATAACGGGGCCCACTGGGCCTGCACCCAAAGCAAGCGGGGGAGCAAGCCTTGGGGAGATCTGGCAGGTGGACAGGAGAACTTTCCTGACTACTGCTCCAGACCCAAGGAATGTGCTTTCTGCCTCAGCTGGGAGCAAAGGAAAAGTTCTCTTCTATTTGTAGCACAGTAACCGCACTGCACTGCACCGCACTGCACTGTACCGCACTTGGATACACTGAGAGCAATGCCAACTATTTTATCCAAGTTAATAATAAGGTAAAAACAACAAAAATGCTTAGGCACTTGGAAAATTAAAATCAAAGAGAAGAATCTAAATGGGTGTTGCCATTTAATATTCTCTTTTAAAAAACATATTCATCTATCTGTGTGCATATCTATTATCTATTATATGGCACATATAAAATTCAGAAGTCAACTCGTGGTAGCTGGTTCTCTCCTGCCATATGAGTTCCAGGACTGAATTGAGTTGTCAGGCTTGGTGGGAACACCTTTACCTGCCGAGTTAATTTTCTTACAGTATTGCATATAATGATAAATGTTTAGACAGTAAGCAGCTTTGAATTTAAGGCAACACGCACGCACACACATTGGGGTGAGTGAGAGCGCCAGCCGATCAAAACCCAAGTAATGCCATGACAAAGTCACAGCAACGTCTTTGGCAACTGGAGTACCATCAGGTGGGGCTGAAAGTCAGTAGTGCCAAGATTGGTGGTTCAATGCCATCTGACTCAAGCTTAGAAAAGAATTACAATGTCCTAAAAAACCGAGTCACACAACTATGTGTGCAGGGCACTGGAGTAGACAAGATCCCACTGGAATATGTGAATTCTGGCTCAGATAAGGCAATCAGATACCACACATGTACATATGGGTCACTAAATATACATAATTTCATCTTAGTTCTAAAAAGGTGAAAGGACACACACAACACACACATACAATTTCTTTCTTTTCTTTTCTTTTTTTTAGTTATTCAAGACAAGGTTTCTCTTGTCTTGTCCTAGCTGCCCTGGAACTTGCTCTGTATGTAGATCAGGGTGGCCTCAAACTCACAGAGATCCACCTGCGTCTGCCTCCCAAGTGCTGGGATTAAAGGTGTCTGCCACCACCACCACCAGCCAGTGATAAATTCCTTTTTAAGAGAACAATTATTTTAGAAATATAAAATTGTAGTATGAGTCAGGTGTGGTAGTATACATCTGTAATCCCAACACTAAGGCTAAGACAGGTGAATAGCTAGTCTGTGTGTTAGGTTACATTATTCTGAAGCATTCTAGGATTCATCAGTTTAAAGCCAGTAACATTTAACTATGAAATGCACACATCTGAGGATGAGGAAGGTGAAAACCGCAGTTTGCTGACCCTGGTTCAATGTCTGTAATGAGTTAGGTGTTCTCTGGGCTTTGCCCCTCTGAAGGGTAAACTAGAGCCTGAAGAGCAACTCTGTATTTGTTAGAAGGCTTCATGCACAGACCTCTCTTAAAGGCAGACATCGTTACATGAAGTGTGTTTTTGAGTATTATTTCAAAAAACCAAAACCCCACCTCCCTCCTCTTTGTGTGTGTGTATATAAACACATTCATGTGTACATTTACATACACAAACACGTGTATTTGTTTATTCACACCTGTACACATCCCTCGGTGAAAACACACACACACACACACACACACACACACAATGCACAAACACACACACATACATACATCCCCGGGCAAGTTTCAGAAATTGAAAAAAAAAAAAAAATGAACCAAGAAAAACGTTCTAATTATTAATTCTTTCCTTAATGAACCTTCAGATAAATTTATAGCTTCTCCAGATCCCCAAATCCTGAAGGCTAAGAAGCCCCTCCTAATAAGAGCTATCATAAATCAATTCAGCTAAAGGGAATACTCATTAATGCAAGGAAGAATTAACTTTGGTTCTCAGCATTTTTTTTTTTTTTTTTTTGGTTTTTCGAGACAGGGTTTCTCTGTGTAGCTTTGCACCTTTCCTGGATCTCGCTCTGTAGACCAGGCTGGCCTCGAACTCACAAAGATCCACCTGCCTCTGCCTCCCAAGTGCTGGGATTAAAGGCGTGAGCCACCAGCGCCCGGCCGGTTCTCAGCACTTCTTAGCAGCCTTTTCTTGTCTAGGAAAAATCTAATCCTTATTATTTCAAGACTGGATGCTCAAGAAGAGAAAACTCAACAAAAACGTAATTGTTGATTTCCTAAGTCAGATTCAACTACATACCTGAAAAACTCAAAGTTGAGACAAGCTTTCGGCAAGAAAAATTTATCATCTTGCTTGAACCACAGCTTACTCATGGCTGTATCCTGTGACAGAGAAACAGCTTGGTTAGGGAAACAGAGGCACATTCCATAAAAGTATCTGCTCAAAGCACTCTTCAAGTTGAGGGGCAACGGACACTATTCTGAAGCACCCAAGTTAGCAAGCAGAACAGAGAGACTGCCAGCCCCTGTGGCAGAGAGAAGCCACCCCTCTACGTTCCTTGGATAGGGAGATGTGAACATGGTGGAGGAGACAGATGGCAGACATTGGTACCAACTGTTCTGGCACCAACTTTCTGGACACTGGGAGCCCAAGAGACACAGGACGCCTGTAGGATAGGAGTGTCAGCCAGCCTCTAGGGTGATCCATAACCCCGTTGGCTAGGATTCACACCCTTGTATAGTCCTGCTCTAATCAGAATTCATCTGCCTAAATGACAGAAAATGCCAGACTCAATGATATTCCCCCCCTAAGACTCAACTGTGAGACTGGCAGCCACCTTGCTCACTGACATGCCCCTTTCAGTCGGTCATCTGGGGAAAGCCAGGTGTCATGTCCAACAACTCTACAGAGCTGGCAAGTTCGCATGCTGAAGACCTAAGGCCTGTTACCAACCACAAAACTGAACCCGGGAGAGAATTCTCCAGCCCTGGCTTAGTCTTTCAAGGAGTAAAACCGCAGACAAGACTTCAACCATAACCTCATTACGGAACTTGAAACAGAACTACTGACTCATGTCATTTCCAGATCCCTGGCCCTCAGAAAGTGGATCTTGTGGTTTTATCTGGCTTTTAAAAAGACGCTTGTAGTTTTAAAGCTGATAAGTTTTAGAATAATTTATTGCAGTAAAATGCTGCAGTAAAAAAAACACACACACAAGGATGAACACTCTAATAAGAACTTATTTCACTTATTCCATACCAAGCATGCTCTCAAATGTTCATTTTAAACCTTGAAATCCTCTTAAGAGAGATAAACAATTTCGTGTGCTCACCACTTTGCCCTGAGAAAACATTTAAAGCAGTCCAGCCAGGCATGGGGGCATGACTGCAATGCCGGAATTCGGAAGGCTGGAGAGGACTGAGGAGGCTAGTTAGCTATGGCAGGTGCAAGGGGAGCCTGAGCTACTGACAGAGGCCCTGTCTGAAAATACAAGGCCCAAGGACATAGCTTAGTGGTCGAGTTTTTACCTAGCATGTGCAATGCCCTGGGTTCAAGCCCCAGAACTGTACAAACAAATAAATCGATAAAGAGTGAGAGGAACATAGCGCAACAGTAAATGTGTGCTTAGCACAAGTGAGAGCATAGCGCAACAGTAAATGTGTGCTTAGCACAAGTGAGAGCACAGTGCAACAGTAAATGTGTGCTTAGCACAGCGAGTGAGAGCATAGTGCAACAGTAAATGTGTGCTTAGCACAAGTGAGAGCACAGTGCAACAGTAAATGTGTGCTTAGAACGGTGAGTGAGAGCACAGCGCAACAGTAAATGTGTGCTTAGCACAAGTGAGAGCACAGTGCAACAGTAAATGTGTGCTTAGCACAAGTGAGAGCACAGTGCAACAGTAAATGTGTGCTTAGCACAAGTGAGAGCATAGTACAACAGTAAATGTGTGCTTAGCACAAGTGAGAGCATAGTGCAACAGTAAATGTGTGCTTAGCACAAGTGAGAGCACAGTGCAACAGTAAATGTGTGCTTAGCACAGCGAGTGAGAGCACAGTGCAACAGTAAATGTGTGCTTAGCACAAGTGAGAGCATAGTGCAACAGTAAATGTGTGCTTAGCACAAGTGAGAGCACAGTGCAACAGTAAATGTGTGCTTAGCACAAGTGAGAGCACAGTGCAACAGTAAATGTGTGCTTAGCACAAGTGAGAGCACAGTGCAACAGTAAATGTGTGCTTAGCACAGCGAGTGAGAGCACAGTGCAACAGTAAATGTGTGCTTAGCACAAGTGAGAGCACAGTGCAACAGTAAATGTGTGCTTAGCACAAGTGAGAGCACAGTGCAACAGTAAATGTGTGCTTAGCACAGCGAGTGAGAGCATAGTGCAACAGTAAATGTGTGCTTAGCACAAGTGAGAGCATAGTGCAACAGTAAATGTGTGCTTAGCACAAGTGAGAGCACAGTGCAACAGTAAATGTGTGCTTAGCACAGCGAGTGAGAGCATAGTGCAACAGTAAATGTGTGCTTAGCACAAGTGAGAGCATAGTGCAACAGTAAATGTGTGCTTAGCACAAGTGAGAGCACAGTGCAACAGTAAATGTGTGCTTAGCACAGCGAGTGAGAGCATAGTGCAACAGTAAATGTGTGCTTAGCACAAGTGAGAGCATAGTGCAACAGTAAATGTGTGCTTAGCACAGCGAGTGAGAGCACAGTGCAACAGTAAATGTGTGCTTAGCACAGCGAGCGAGAGCACAGTGCAACAGTAAATGTGTGCTTAGCACAGCGAGTGAGAGCATAGTGCAACAGTAAATGTGTGCTTAGCACAAGTGAGAGCATAGCGCAACAGTAAATGTGTGCTTAGCACAAGTGAGAGCATAGCGCAACAGTAAATGTATGCTCAGCACAGCACAGCACAGCCCTGTGTTCAGTCTCTAACACTTCCACCCGAAAGCGAAAATTAATAAAAATAGTTTTCCTTTGCTTAACCATAATTCATTAAAGTCATCGTCAAAGAAAACCAGATGTCTCATTAATAACTTATTAAGATAAATTAAATTTCATGTTCCTAAACAATGATTTTTGTCTTATAAACTTCATCTGGCTAGTAGGTCATTTAAAGATAAAGAAAGAAGGTAGTGTCTACAGTCATGAGTTTGTTAAGTGTAGACACAAGAATACGCTGCAACTTTTTACACACTTTATCCAAGGTGTGAAATAATGACACAAAAAGAACATTCTGGAAAAGGAGGGGAGGCCTGTCAGTCACCCTTCCCCGACTTGTAACTCCAGGAGCTCCATGCAGCAACTATCTTACTCAGAATCTTTGTATTTGGGGCAGCAAACCTAACAGCTTCCCTCAGGCAGACTCTTCCAGGCTTCTGACCTAACCTTGCGGGAAGGGGCTCACACCTACTTCTTTATCAGATCTTCAGTAGGCATGAGGTGGCTCACACCTACTTCTTTATCAGATCTTCAGTGGGCGTGAGGAAGAGGGACCTTTCAACAGACTTACACTCAATTAGAGCTGCTGCATTTTTAACTTCATAGTATTTCTTGTGTTCTTTTATAGCATTTCTGTTACCGCATAGGATGTAATAAATCCTAAGCCGACAAAGTACCAGATGTAAGAGACTGCCTCTTTCTATTTCTCCATGTAGTAGGTCTGACCTTTAAACTTAAAACTACTGATTCTGTGGTATGGTAGCTTATGCCTACAGCACAAGAAACGTAGGGGCTAAGGCAAGAGGATCACTAACCCCCCCAGGAGTTGGGTAACATAAGAAGAAACCCCCATCACAAACAAACAAACAAACTACCGAGTCAACATATTACCTTAATAAGAGCAGGGTATGGTGTTGCATCTTTTTCTAATGACAAAATCTCAAAATTTGTAGGAATAAATTCATTCTTTGTTGGAAGTTTAAATTTCCCGTTCAGTTCAGCATTTTGCCATTTCTAGATGAATAATAAAACACACACACACAAAAGCAATTATGAATATAACTCGAGTTAAAAACGCTGTCTTTCGGCTGAGGCTAGGCCCTGGTTGGATTTTCAGCACCACGCTGCAGAGCTCTAAGTGCCATCTGAGCACACAGTTCATTCACTCTGCTATCCTAGTACTCGGGAAGCAGAGGCGGACACCAGCCTGGCTGACTTCTCAGTCAACCAGGGCTAGATAATGAGACCCCAACTACAAACAACGAAAAAAGGTGTCTTCGCTCAATGTAAGCAAACAGGAAGGAGCCCTGTCATATATGAAGGGGCTACAAGCAGAATCAGTAGATGCTGATGGATTTTCATGCAACTTGAGTGTATCTTTCTGGTACTAAGAGAGATTTTACATTCATCTATACATTTTTTTTTTCTTTCTGCAGCTTCTAATCACCTGGTTAAAGAAAAATCTGAGTCTGTGGAACACTGAGAAGCTGATGGGATCATATTTGCTCTAACTCTTTAAAAAATAATCATCTGGCCGGGCGGTGGTGGCGCACGCCTTTAATCCCAGCACTCGGGAGGCAGAGCCAGGCGGATCTCTGTGAGTTCAAGGCCAGCCTGAGCTACAGAGTGAGTTCCAGAAAAGGCGCAAAGCTACACAGAGAAACCCTGTCTCGAAAAACCAAAAAAAAAAAAAAAAAAAAAAAACCAAAAAAAAAAAAAATCATCTACACAGGGATATTTAAATCCACACTTTCAATTTGTTGTTGCCTCCATTTATGGCCTGAAGGCCAGGCTAACTGGGGGCTTATTCCACTTTGGTACTTCTTATTTTTTCCACTGATTTATTTTGTATGCAGCTGCAGGCACACCACAGTGCCATTGTGGAGGTCAGAGGACAACCTGTAGGAATCAGTTATCTCCTCCTTCCATGCACCAGGTGGATTCTGGGGACTGAAGTTGGTAGCAAGTGCTTTTACCCACTGAGTACTCCCACAACTCATCACTTCAATCTTAAGGTCTGGTGGGTATTTCTTCCAGAAGACATGCAGACTATTAGGTAAGCCAATAATTCAAGACAAGGTTAAAACAAAGACAAGATTTAAGTTGAGATTGACACGTGACCTGCTTCCAATAGCTAAGCAGGACAGACCACAGGTCAAAGACTGTCGAACCCTAATTTACACACTGTATTGGCTGGAGAGATGGCTCAGCTGTCAAAGGCTCAGGCTCACAATAAAAGGCTTTTTATTATTGAAAACCTAAAGGGGTAAACAAGACGCAGTCACTTGTCACCTAGCTGAAACGCCACAGCTTTGTAAGTGCTACAGTTGGAATTTGGGGTCAACACACATGATATTTGGCACGGGCAGAGTAGAGATGTTGACCAGTTTTTAAGCTGCAATCTGTCTCCAGAAAGGCTGAGCTGAGGCTAGTAAAGACACAGCAAGCCATTTATTTCACTGCTGAACTTCCAGATGAACTTAAAAAAATTCTCCAGGGCCAGGCTGTTCCCACACCTTTAATCCCAGCATTTGGGGTCTCACGCCTTTGATCCCAGCACTTGGGAGGCACACTCAGGAGGAGGAAACAGGAAGTATTTTCTGGGTGGAGACAGGAGCTCATCCCCTTTTTGGCTGAGGAACTGGCGAGAGTAAGAGGTGGCTGTGGCTTGCTCCTTTGTCTCGCTGATCTTTCAGCATTTACCCAAATATTTGGCTCCAGGTTTTTATTATTAAGACCAATTAGAATTTATGCTACACAGCATTGACTGAAAAAAGCTGAGTTTTCTTCAGTTTAGGAACATGGACTTAGTTGCATGCCAGAGCTCCATAAAGCATCAGTGACATTTTTTTTCTTACATTCTTGCTTTTTTTTAGACCAGAGAGATGGCTCATCAGGTACAGGTGCTGGCCACACCAGCCAGGACACCTGAGCTCCATCCCTGGAACCCATGTGGAGCTAGAAGGAGAGAACTGACCATACTAAGCTGTCCTGACCTCCACACACATATCATGCACCCACAATAAATAAAAATTTAAATAATATTTCTTTTTCTGGATTGTTGCTGAAAAAAAAAAGTTCATTACTTGTAAGGTTTTCTGGTCCTTTTGAGTAATGGACCCAAATTCAATGGTCCACAGCCAACAAGGCAAGAAAGAAAAAGATTCTACATAGCTAAGTAAAGCCTTGGAAAACTGATAAATGTGGAAGAACACAGTCTAAGCACACTGTTTGGAAATAAATCACACTTCTCTTATACTGACAAAAACGAGTAATCAGACAATGAGGGTAAAACATAACGCTACCCAAAAGTCAAGACAGCGTGAGTCCCAGGCAGGACCACGGCACCAGCTCTCCACAGCTGACGCCGGTCTTCCGGTCTTCCGGTCTCCTACTCCCTCACCTCTTGCCTTCCCAGTACTGTGCAACTGTGGTCACCACACTTCAATGCTTAGAAGCATGAAGCTGGGAGTCTGTTTCACAGCCCTGCGGTTTGATAAACACATGGGAAGGTGCCAGAGCACATTACTTCATGTAAAACCCCACCCTCCAGCTCTCGGTTCCCCCTTCACTCTTCCCAGGACAGTAAGGACAGCGCTGGGCCACCACTCTCCATACTCTTGTTGAAGGTTTGAGGGAGTCCGTGTTCTCCTGGTTCCCCACACCTCAGGCTCATTCACAGGTGACTTAGCCTACCTGAATGACTTCCTCTGGGATAGCTTCTTGCTTGTACTGGGTTCCATACCATTGCTCTGTGCGGTCAGTTTTCCCTTCAAATGATTTGGAAACTATTGCCACCCTTGAGACAGAGGGAAAAGACAAACAAAAGCATGTAAACTTATGATACATATACGGACAGACTCTGACTCATAAAAATGTAAATGATGTCCAAGGACGTGTTGGGCCTTATCCTGCTGCTGTGGTAAATACCAGGCCCCAAAGCATGCTGGGAAGAAAGGGTTGATGTCATCTTGCAGGTCACAGTTCTCCACTGAGGGATGTCAGGGCAGGAACCTGGCAGGCAGGAATGGAAACAGAACCATTGCTCCTCATGGTTATCTCAGCTTGCTTTTGAAACAGAACTCAGAACCACTGCCCAGTGGGCTGGACACTCCCCCACCCACATCAACATTAGTCAGGAAAATGGCCGATCGTCTTGACTATAAGCCAATCTGATAGAGGCATTTTCTCAACTGAGGTTCTTTTCTCACACGACCCTAGCTTGTGTCAACTTAACAAAAAACAATCACCTCTTAAAAACCCAATAAATAGGCAACACATGCACAGGCTTCTGATACAGTCCACTATCCTGTGGTTACAGCCCATTGATTTTAGTGTGGAAGGGTGCTACAGGAGAGATTCTTCTAAGCATGCTATTGACTAATTTAAAACAGAACAAAGAACGGGGGTGTGGCACCTCTTTGTAATCCCAGCTGAGCTGGGAGCATCATGAGTTGGAGGCCAGCCTGCTCTGCATAGTTAGACTCTGTCTCAAGAGGGTCCATCTAACGATCACACAGGCTTCAAATGTGGGCTGGAGGTGCAGTTCAGTGTGGAACACGTGGACCAGGTGTGAGGCCGTGGATGCAATCCTTAGCACAGAATTAAAACACCAAGACCCCCCCTTTCCCCACGAACCTAAAGAAACCTTTACTAACTTATTTTCTGCTCTGTGTTCTTTTCCTAGCAGAAACTAACACCAAATTTCTCTACTCCATGCACACTCCTGCCACTAGAGGAGAGAACAAGAAGAAACACCCACCACCTGGACTCTTAAAAATCTATCTTTGCTGGGCGGTGGTGGCGCACGCCTTTGACCCCAGCACTCGGGAGGCAGAGCCAGGTGAATCTCTGTGAGTTTGAGAACAGCCTGGTCTACAGAGCGAAATCCAGGACAGGCCCAAAACTATACAGAGAAACCCTGTCTCAAAAAACCAAAACCAAACAACCAAACAAACAAATCTATCTTTGATGAGACACCAGAAACTAGCTAAAAGAGAACCCAAATGGGAACGGTCAAGAAATGTAATGTTTTGAATGAGAAATGTCCTCCATAGTTTGAGCATTTGGATGCTTGGTCCCTAGTTGGTAGCCCTGTTGGGTAGATGTAGGAAGTGTGGCCTTCCTGGAGGAAGCATTTCACTGGGGATGGGTTTTGGAATACTCAAAGACTCCTGCCATTTCTGGTTCGCCCTCTCTGCTCCACAGTTGCACTTCAAGAGGCGAATCTCAGCTTCCTGCCCCTGGTGCCGTGCCTGCTGGATGTTGCCACAGTCCCCTGCCATGCTGGTCTCTTACGCTTCTGACCAAAAGCCAAATTCTTTTGTAAGCTGCCTTGGCCATGGCGTTTTAGCACAGCCACAGAAAAGTAACTAATACACGGAGGGAAGGTAGAGGCGAAATGTCCACAGGCAAAGACTAGTCTAAGAACCACCGGGCTGCAGATGTATGTCAACAGCAGAGCACTATCATATCATATCATATCATATCATACCATATCATACCATGAGATATGCTGTAAGTTGACCTCAAGCACCATGAGGAACAGGGACAGGAGAATGGATACTTTTTATCAGCAAAATCCATAAGCTTTTCCTGGGGAGCAACATCAGAGACGCTTCTGTCTTACCCATCTACGCTGAAATCCACCAGCACAACTCACCTGGGACAAAGCCTGTTTTGAACCTTTTGGATTGAGGAACTCTAGTCAATTAGCTTGTCTGGGGTGGCATGCAGTCAGCTGGTTCTCCCTTATGGTCCAACTCAAATAACTAGGACTATGCCAGCGCTTATTTGCTTCCATCTGTCCTGAGGCATTTGGTTGGAGCCTCTGCATGCTACCCTCACAGCTGAAAGCCTATCAAAACACCCTCTGCTCAATACCATTCACTTTTGGAATCGCCCTTTCTTTTTCCATTTCATGTATTGTGTATGTGCTGTGTGTATGGGGTGTGTGCACGCATGAGACAGTCTGAGGTTGATTTGTAAATCATCCTCAATGTCCTTCCACTTTATTCACAAGGGCAGAGTCTCTTAATGAAACCCAGAGCTCAGCAATACTGTTAGTCTCCCTAGTTACAGTGCCTCGGGATTCCCTGTCTCTGCCTTCCAAGGCTGGAACTGTAAGTGGTCTACCATGGCCACCTGTCACGTACACGGGTTCTAGTAAGCACTTTAACCACTAGGCCATTTTTCCAGACACAGAATCATGAGCTCCATTCCAGACTCCTTGTTACACTTCCCAAACAGCAACAGCTAGTTGTCTGAATTACCTTCTATCTCTTATTCATTTTACAGAATAACTGTACTAGGTCTTACCAATCTGCTTTGAGGCAGACACACTAATTAGTTCAACTCACCTATCTGCCAATCTGGACTGGTCTACCTGTCACTGACCATGACCAGTTCTGGAAAACAAGCTACATAAAGAGAAACATATTCCACAAAACACAAGAAAAGAATCAGTTTAAGAGATCAAAGGGTTCTGTTAGGATGTCCTCAAGGAAATGCTGTATGCTGACAAGTCAAGAACCTCCCTAGGGGCCTGCAAGAGAGCTCAGCAGATAGAGGCCTGTGCTGTACCAGCATGGCAGAGTCTGGTCCCTGGAACCCATGTAAGGGCAGGAGGAGAGAACTGACTCCACAAAGGTGTCCTCTGACGTCCATAAGCACTCATGGTAGGCACATGCCCACTCCTAGTGGTGGGTGTGAGAATGGGAAGATCAGGTGGAAAGGTGGAGGGGAGACAGAATTGGGGGAGAGAATGAATTCAACAGCATTTGAGGGGCAGTATGGAAACTTCCTATAATATATGAAGGTGATCCTAATGAAGTCTACAAATAATGAGGGAGACGGAACCCTCCACCATCTTTTGTCACTAAACAAAACTTTCAGTCCTGAGCCTGGGTTTCATCCAATTGAGTTGTCTGAAAGGGTCCCATGGGAATCCCCGAACAATCCAGGATATTGTCAAAATAGGTTGCTCTCCACAAACTGACAGCAAGGCCCTACTGCTGAAGAAGATAACACCCACACAACCCACTGAACATTGAGAGACAGAGCTGGTGCCTACATAGCACCTTCACCCCATGTTCTAGTGCCTGTGACATGGAAAGGTACTCTGTAGGCCACCAAAAGAGAAATGTAGACATCAACTCAACCATAAAGTCACTGATCTACACTCTGTCCTGCCTGCCAAATATGCTCGGGCAATGGTGGCACACACCTCGTGGGAGTGACCACCTGATGTCGGATTTGACTTGAGGCCCACTCCATGAGCTGGAACCCATACCTGACACTGGATGGGTGACCAACAACCAGAGACTAGATAGTCCAGAGACCTAGAGTAAAACCAAATACAATTGGTCGTAAAATGATGATGATGATGATGATGATGATGATGATGATGATGATGATGATGACAGGCTGCTATACCCATAGATCTATGCCTTGTTCAGCCATCATCAGAGAGGCCTCCTCCTGCAGCAGATGGGAACAAATACAGAGTGGGTCTCTGAGTCTAGTGCCTTCTCTTGGGGCTCTTTTATTTTCTGTTGACTTGTCTTACCCAACGTCAGTACAATGGTTTTCATTTTATCTTATTATATCTTATTTTGTTATGTGTTGTCTAGAAGCCTGTTCTTCTCTACTGAGAGACAGAAAGGGAGTGGATCTGGATGGGAGAGGAGGTAGGGAGAAACTGGGAGGAGTAGACGGAGGGGAAACTGTATTTACATTATATTGTATGAGAAAGAATCTATGTTTAATAAAAGGGGGGGAGAAAAGAAAAAGCGGCTAGAATGCAGGCTGACTTCAAGTTGGCACACACATGTTCAGGAATGCAGGTACTGGAGAGGATCCATCTGGAAACAGGTTTCCTGAGTACAGATATTAAAAGACAGCATGGTTTCCAGGGATTGACTTCTCCTGAGACTTTTGCAAACAATGTCTGAAAGAAAAAGAAGACAACAGCTGGAGAATGGGAAGAGGTCTCCCAGGATTCAGTTACTGGAAGAGCACAGGCTGACAAGGAGAAACCTGGATGAGGTAGATACTCTGACTCACGTTCTTGAGATCTTGCCAAAATCTCAGTGAAGATCTAAATTAGCCAGTCTCTTGGCCTTTCCAGGCGTCAGTTTCATCAGTTTTTATCCCAAAGGAGATTCAAACTAGATTAGCTTTATTCTTTCACTAGTAGAATCCTACAATTTCAGAACAAATTAGATTTTTGTTTGTTTCTGATGCTGGGATTAAACTACCACTAAGCTACACCCTCAACCCCTCAAATTAGATTTGTAAAAGATATACACACAAAAAAAAAAAGTGCAAAACAAACCAACCAAAGTTCAATTGATAAAACAAAATCAAAGAGTAACAGCAAAAGACAAGTGCTGAGGAAATTCAGACTTATGAAAAACGCTGAAGTGTGCGTGTGTGTGTGTGTGTGTGTGTGTGTGTGTGTGTGTGTGTGTGTCTTCTTAACCACTGAGTCCCCACTCCAGCCCTTATATGTCCTTCTGAAACTAAGGAAGAATTACTTTTAAACTAAGTAAGGAAGAGGAAAAATGAGGCTAGAAGCGTGAGGAATATTCAGTCAACTCTTCTTGACCCCCACACCAGTTTGGATTCTGAAAAGAAACACAGTTCTTACCTAGAGGAAACTCATACTCAAGAGAACACATGGCTTAAAGCATTCATATCCGTAAAATACAAATAAATTTTTTTAAAAAAGGAAATTGTGCCAAGCTAATCTCATGTTAAAAGAGACAATGCTTGTCTTACTACATTATCTTTGGAAAAACACCATGGATCTTTAAACTGTGTCAGTGACCCCCACCCCCAAAAAAAGCGGCCGCTCAGGATAGGTGATCCACGTGAGTCAGATGAAATCACAGCTCCAAGCCCAGATGCTCACGCTCTGTGACATACAAGGAAGTAACAAACTCTAGCAGAGCCACTGCTCATCTTCCTTTGGAAAGGCTGGAGGACATGAAAAGAGGCAGAACAGGAGAGGTGGACAAGCTCTTGTGTTTTTAAAGAGAGAAAGGAGTAGAACCTGAGCTCCATAAGCCAGGGGATTAAGCTCGGACTACTGACAGAATTCTACAGCCAATGGCTAAGACTGAAACAGACCAGAAGACAGGCCCTGAGTGGATTCACCTGAATAACAACTCCCAAATGAATAGAATCACTCTGACTTAAGTGAGGCCCATAGAAGATAGTCTTGCTGCACCGAGGTGGAATATGGTAAACACACCAAAGGCATACAGAGGAGAGTTATGATGATGATGTAGAAACAGGTAATACCCATGGACCAGTAAACAGTACCAACACTGAAGAGAAATGTCTCTACCTCCGTACTTAACGAGTTCCCATCATTAGAGGAATTCAGACTGAGGACGGTCATTACTTAAGTGATACAGCATAAGCAGAGCAGACTGGTGGGCTGCTTCCAATAACCTCTCACATTCTTTTCATTCTGAGGACTTCCTTTCCTGGTTGCAATGGTAAACTTGTCTCAGTGGGATTTAAAAAGTAATTGTACCTTAGAGCAATACAGTTCTCGCCTGGCAGCTGGCGAGATTATCCCAGGCTGTTCTGCACTTCCTTAGTGACCGACCTGTCGCAGTTACGATGACAGCAATCACAGAGTCTAATCTAAGCCTCTACAAAAAACCACTTTCCTTTAAAGCGACGGTGAGAGGAAAAGGAGATTCTTAAAGTCTAATTGCACAAGATATCAAATTTAGAAACATGCAATTTAATCAAAAGTAAAGCACAGGCTCCAGCAGGTTCACTTCTAAAAACGCTGGTACTGACAAGCACATATTACTTTTTAAATCACAACTTTTCAAGTGTGTGTGTGTGTGTGTGTGTGTGTGTGTTTGCGGGCACGCGTGAGGGCATGTCGTGTATGTGGGTACACATGCTACGTTGTGCATGCATGGTCAGAGAACAACTTTGTGGAGTCAGTTTTTTCTCTCACCTTGGGATCAAATTCAGGTCCTGGGGCTTGCATGATAAGTGTGTTTACTTGATAATACATTTTTGGGGTCCTGTATATCCCTTTTGTGTGTGTGTGCGTGTGTCAGGGTCTTGCTATATAGCCTAGGCTGGCCTCAAACTCACTATGTAGCCCAGGCTGACCTCAAACTTGCCACACCCACAGATGTTTTGTAGTTTCTGTGTGAAGGTCTTGTTTACTTCTGGTTGAACTCCCAAGTATTTTACGGGTTTGTTTGTTTGGGATTTTTTGTTTTGTTTTGTTTTCCAGAGTTTCTCTGTGCAGTCCTGTCTGTCCTGGAACTTGCTCTGTAGATCTGCCTGCCTTTGGGATTAAGGTGTGCACCACCACTGCCCAGCTGGCTTTATTGTTTTTATAAATATTTTAACTTCTTCATTTTCTGTCTAAACATAGGAATGAGTTCAGGAGACAGGCTTGCAGCCTGCACTTGTGCTGGGTCACTTTCTAGCATCTGAATCATGCAGACTCTACCACATCCCCACCTAGGAATAAGCAACTCTGTTTACATTAGAATCGACTGTCAACTTTATTATTATTCGCTGACAAGAAGGACCGGTCCGGACTTTTCCATTCTTCAGTATTTAAGTAAATTATCTTACGCTGAAGGCGCTGCTGTCAGAGGGGAGTGACAGCCCGCAGAGTTTAGCTTCTGTTAGCATCTTGTTTTTGAGTAAGATTGTCCACATTATAATCAGAAATTGAGTAATTAAGGATTAGACAACTACAGCAATAAGACTGACTGGGCGCCAGGCGTGGTGGGGCACACCTGTAATCTCATACCGGGGAGTTGAAGGCAGGAGGCTTAGGAGTTCAGGCTTATCCACAGCTACACAGTGAGCTGAAGGCCAGCCTGGACCATGGGGGACTGTCTTTAAAAACAAAGACTGGTGTGGCTGCGCAGGCCTGGAATTCCAGCTCCTAGAAGGTAGAGGTGGGAGAATTGATGCAGCTTTGAAGCCAGCCAGGGCTAAAAAGTGAGGCCTCCTCTTTTAAAAAACAAAACCTGGTCTGGAGAGATGGTCCAGTGGTCTTCCAGGACCTAAATTCAGTTCTTGACACACACACTGTGTGACTCACAACCACCTATAACTCCAGCTCCGGGGGATCCAATGCCCTCTGACTTCTAAGGGCACCCTCACACATGTTGTACATACTACACCAAAGACATGTAGAAATTAAATCAAAATAAATCTTAAAAACAAACAAAAACCTGAACACAAGACATACTGTAATTTGTTATGATTGGATACATGAAAACAGAGATTTAATCTCTCAATGATCGTATAACTTATTTTTGATGGGAAAGATTTCTAAACTTTGACCCTTAATGTATTTTTTTTAAACTAAAAACTAAGGCATTGTATTAGCCTTTAACAAAGTCTGATAATAATCTGTACTAATCCAAACACTGTGCTGCTGGGAGAGGACACCTGCATGTGTCCACTACTGTCGCACTCCTCCCACCGTCCACCTGGTATGAGAAGTTAGAGTACAGGAAAAACTGAGTTTGAATTGCTCTTCCTTGTATGTCAGTTCTATCACTGGACTTGGAGGACGAACCAAGAGAGACGGGCTGGCATTGGCTCATTAGACTGTCATCTACTTTTGCAGTCAATTTTAGGTTGTATGTTGAGACAAGGTTTCATGTAACACAAACTGGTCTCAAACTCACTATATAACTAGGGCTGGCCTTGAATGCTTCCTTCCCAAGTGCTGGAATTATGGGTGAGCACCATGGTAACAGGCTGGTAATCAGACCTGACTGAAGAAGTTCAAAGGCTCCGTGGGGCACACCACCATTAGACACAGCACTCTGAAAACAGGCAGACATATTTCTGTGAGTGTGAGGCCAGCCTGGTCTTCATAGTGAGCTCCAGGTCACCCAAGGCTACATAATGAGAGTTTGTCTCAAAAGTAAATAAATAAAAATAACAGCGTTTTGTTCATATCATGAATTTTTAGATTCTAATCATGAGAAAAGTTTAGTATGTAAGAGTAAAATCTGCAGATAACTCACCGGACATTTTCTGGTCTGAGCTTATCAAGAACCATGTCTATCAAGTCAGGTCTAAATTCTTCCAGTAAATATTCAGCCGTGAGCACTCCATTTAGGGGATAATACTTTGAAAAAGGAAAATATAAACAGTTAATATTTGAAGGCTACCCCAGTTTATTAATGTAAGCATATTTCTAATGAATTAAGTTTGTTATTTTATATGTCCCTTTCCTTCAATTCATTTTATTCTATCAGCAAACACTCTGTGACCCAGCATGTTACTTGGCTCTCTCTACCACATCTTTATCTTCTACAGTACCAGAGACTAAACCAGGGCCTTGTGCAAACACAGCAGGCCCTTCCTCGGCGATTCCTGGTCCAGCCTGCCATATCCTTCAGTCTCATAATAATGTTATCATTCTGCCAGTACACTGTCAATCTTCATATAGACTTGAATTACTCAGTCTAAAAATCTTTTTGGGGGTGGGGAGAGGGAGAGTAGGATCTTATTCTGTAGCCCAGGCTTGCCTGGAACTCAACATCCTACCTCAGCCTCCTACAAGCATGAGCCACCACACCTGGCTCTCATGTTTCTTTTGAGGAAAAGTACAGTATTTCTGGTTAAAAATTGGTGTTTGCTAATGAAGAAAAATTGAGAAAGAAATACTGGAACCTACAGGATTGTTAATATACAGTACACATGTATTTTTAGAAATAATTTTCTCTCAAATTTCTATGAATGAAATCAAACAAACAGTTACGAAATGGATTATATTTTGGCTCGTGTATAAAACCATTATAGAAGTCTTGGCGTTTTAGTAAAAATAATTTCTAGAATACAGAGACAGACTGATTCACCATGAAAATTTTGTTGAACACCTTTTCTGTGCTAGCCATCACTTCAAATACCGAGGGCATAAGGGTAGAAAGACCCACGAAGTCCCTGCTCTCCAGGGAACATGGATTCTAATTGGCACAATAAACAACCGGTGTAATAGTAATGATAGGTACTGTGAAGGAAATCAGAGGCGCAGAGGCAGGGGCACGGCTTCAGTTTGGGAGGCCAAGGAAGAAGGTCTTCCTAAAAGCCATCTATGATAAACAGATGCAAATACCAGACGGAAGCGCTCCATGTCCAGAGGCCAGCGAGTGCAAAGGCCCTAAGAAGACAGGCAGGCCTGACGCCACAGGCCTGTGACGACAGCCACAGCTGAGGCAGGACCGCAGTTCAAGGCCTGCCAGAGCTACAAAGCGAGCTCAAGTCCAGCTAGAGCAACTTAGTGACAGCGTTTCAAAGGACAGAAACACCAGCGCAAAGAAGGAGGCTGGGGATGCAGCTCGGTGGTTCGGAGCCCAGCTCGCCTGGGAGAGGCCATGGACGCGAGTTCTACTGCCGCAAAAGGAAAGGGGTGCGACCAGTGTGAAAATCAGCCAGAAAGCCAGCCCAACCGGAGCAGACAGGAATGGAAAGGGAGGCTGGAGAGTGGCTAGGAATGTGGCCAGGGAGCATGGCACCTCCCAGACCACCTCGTAGGCCAAGGATGGTCTGGATTTTATGACCATTCTAAGGGAAAACTGTTGGAGAATTTTAAACAGAGGGATAAAAAAACAATCTGAATTTAGTTTTCAAAACCCACTTCGAGGCTGGAGGCAGAGTTCAGTTTTACAGTGCTTGCCCAGCATGCATATGGCCTCGAGTTTGACCCCAACACCACAAAATAAATAATTTTAAAGATGTATGCCTTAAAAAAAAGAATCACTGAAGCTAGAAAACTAAGTTATAGTGGAGAACCTAGGTAAGAGCATGCGATGAGAAACGGCAGCGGCTCAGACTGAAGTGGTGACAGGGAATGGGGAAAGCTGACGACACGAAATGTTCAGAGGGAGCGCTCGACAGACGCGGTAGAACTGAAAAATGCCGCCAAGAAGCAAAACGCCTGTGTAATGACAATACCAGAGAGGGTAATTTTTAGGATAAGGAGCTGTAATATTCCAAACATTCTTGTCATGAGAGGTTGCCCAGTGCTAAAAGGTCTGGTGGTATGAGTCCCAACTCTATCATTTGTGTAGCACTGTAGTAACACACAGAGATCTAAAAGATCCACACAGCACTGCAGACAGGCAAAAAACCAACTCACATGCAATTTCCCTGCAAGCTTGGATGTGTAGCCTCGTGGTCTCTCCTTATCTTTAAACCTAAAGGCAACAGCATTCAAGTCCTAAAACAGAAATTAGACGAAAGCCAATTATTATTCAGAAATACATTTTCAGTGTTTTGTTTGAACTCTGTACTCTAATTTTATCACCATTACATTTATGAAAAACTGGCAGTACTTGAATTAGGAATGTATAAGACATGGAAAAAAAAACTTAAAACTTATCAACATAGGCTTAAAATAAAAATAAGTAAACAATTCTAAATGAAGGTAAACTAAGAGGAGCCACACCCAGGCATGACAGCACAGATTTGGAATCCTAACATGTTTAGGAGGCTGAGACAGGAGGATCAGAAGTTCAAAAACAAAAAAAGTTCCACCGCCTAAATCACTGCAAGGACTAGTCCAGGCATCAGAGAACTGTGGACAACCTGCAGAATCCAATAGTCCACAGATGATGATTTGGAGACTTGTCCAAAGAAATGCTGCACATTAGAAATTATCGTCATGATTTGCACAAGCAATAATTACAAGTTTAACAGGATGTTCTTCAGGCTGGGGACATTGCTCAGTGGTAGAGTGCTTGACTAACACGCACAAGGTATAGCGTTTGATCCCCAGCACCAGTGGGAAAAGTTACCCAATCCAAAATATGTGTCCGAATTTTAATAGGTCTTTATATATAAGTATGTTTTTAATCCCCTTTAAAAGAAGTCTTTGAAAATCTGAAAACAGCTGGGTGGTAGCAGCGCACACCTTTAGTCCCTACATTCAGTAGGCAGAGGCAGGCAGATCTCTGAGATTAAGGCTAGCCTGGTCTACTGAGCGAGTTCCAGGACAGCCAGGGCTATGCAGAGAAATGCTGTCTCATATAAATAAATAAATAAGTAAATAAATAAATAAGAATAGATAAGGAAAATTTGAAAGACAAGCACTTTCTCTTTTATATATTTAAAAAAAAAAAAAAGCCAGATATGGTGGTGTACTCTCAGCACTCAGGAGGAAGAGGCATGGGTAGAGAGCTCTGTGGGTTCAAGGCCAGCCTGGTTTACAGAGTGACACAGTCTCAGAAAGAGAGGTGGAAGGAAAATGGAGCCTTTTCTAACCCATATAATAGAATCGCTTTGAAGAACACAATTATTATACATGAAACAATTTATTGTTTCTTTTAGAGTTCACTGAAGAGTTTTATCACCAGATCTAAGACCAAGAGACTTTATGCAGCTTTGGGTAAGAAATAACACAAATCCTGAAAAATGCTAGCTCTCCTCCTAAAGAGGCTACGTGATACTTCAACCCCTAAATAGTGCCCCACCTAACAAATCAGACTGCTACACCTACGCCTTAACTAACACAACTATGTACTGCAACATTTTAGACTTTAATTAGGGAAAAAACAAAGTTTAACTGGGCCTTAAAGTTAAATTAGTTCACATATATTTGTTTTTGAAAAATAGATTCCTTAAGAAAAATTTTGGTGAAACAAAAGTACCTTGCACTCTTGGAAAACCCATTCTTGAGGTCCTTCTGCACGTAGCTTCTGAATGTATTGAAACATGTGCAAAATTATATCTTCAACATGTACTGGAAAAAAGGGGCACACTTAAAAACCATTCAGTCCTTGAATCCTTCAAGCATGGTTCACTCCTAAGGGAAGTCAGGCAAGTGGAGGTGGTCCCTTTCAGAAAACGGAGTCCTCGGCTCCGAGTCTGGGTTTAGATGTCCCACACACAGCCCTCTGGACTCACGGGTATGTGACAGCATAGACAAGCACACACTTTACCAACATAACATAAAGTCAATTGCCAGGGGGTAAGGATTATCACAAGGCGAAGTAATACAACGGGGAAAGCATATGAACTAAAGTGTTTACAGCTATTCAACATGAAACAGACCTACGGCCTGAGAAATGAAAACATAAATCAATCAATACTTACATAGCCCTTCCTCAGTTAAGTCCACATTAATGATGAAAAACATAAAACCCCGGGCTCCTTCCTTCTGCCCACCAACCAGGGTATTTACCCAGCCTGCAACATTCAAAGAAAAAGACAACAAAGTTAATTGTGTGGCTTTTCTTTTTTAAAAATTCTATTTATTATTATGTGTGCAAGGAGTATGTGTGTGTGTGGTACACACGTGCCAGAATGTAACGTGGAGGTCAGGACACAACCTTGTAGAGACAGTTCTCTGTTTCCACCTCCACATGGGATGCAGGGTCAAACTCAGCTCATCTGGCTTGTGCAGCAAGTGCCTCCCTCCTGTGACAGGACACTATGCCAACCCTGGCTTCTTCCATGACAGGGATTTCTAAAATGTTCGTACTAGAGCTAGGGGTATAGCTCAGTGGCAGAGTGCTTACTTCACCTATATGGAACCTGGGTTTCAATCCTGAACATCATACATGCACACACAGACTTCCTATTTTATTTAACATTTTAAAAATATTTTTTACTTACATGTGTGCATGTGCACACGTGTGAAGTGAGCTGGTGCTCTGATAAAGCCATACCATAAGCACTCTTAACCTCTAAGGTTCTCACCCTTCCTAATGCAGCAGGCGACCCTTTAACACAGTCCCTCATGTTGTGGTGACCCCAACCATGAAACTGTCTTTGTTGCTACGTCACAACTGTAACTTTGCTACTGTTATGAATTGTAATATAAATATCTGTGTTTTCTGATGGTCTCAGGCTGCCCCTGAGAAAGGGTTATTCGACTCCCAGAGGGTCGTGACCCACGGGTGGAGAATCACTGCTCTAAGCCATCTGTTCAGCCCCAACATTAAAAGAATTTAATTTTATTTGTGTATGTGTGGGCACACACATGTGCCACAGTGTACAAGCAGAGGTCAGAGAACAACTTTTGTAAGCTGATTCTCTCATCCCACCATGTGGGTTCCGAGGTGTGGCTTTAGGTCATCAGGCTTGGTAGCAAACACCTTTATTGGCTGAACCATCTCACTGGGCCCTGGTGACAGATAGACAGGCGTGTTGGTTTTCCCATCATTAATTTTTCTTTTCTTTTTCTATTTTCATGTGTGCATGTACATGTAGGGGCCAAGGTTGAAGTGCAATCACCCTAGATCACTCTTCCACCGTATTTATTGAGGTAGCATGCTGCAATCAAACCTAGAGCTCACGGGTAGAACTAGTCTCCCTAGCCAGTTGTTCTGGGGGTCCCCGACTCTGTCTTCTGAAGCTGGAATTACAAACTGACATGTAGGTTCTCGGGAATCTGAACCCCAGTCCTCATGCTTGCATGGCAAGAGCTTTAACCATTGAGCCACACTCCCCTGCCCCCAATTTTTTAACTGCATATTATTTTTCTCTCTCTGTATGCATGTATGTGTGTGTGATGCCATTTGATCTCAGTATGCTTGTGGAGATCAAAAGGGGGCCCGAGAGAATCGGTTTTCTCCTTCTACCTTGTGGGTCTTGGGGACAGAACTTACATGGTCAGGCTTGGCAGCAAGCTATCTCATCAGCCCTGTTTTTTGATATTTCTGAGACAGAATCTAGGTATGTAGTTTAGGCTATCCTGGAACTCTCTGTGTAGCTTAGAATGGCCTTGGACTTGCTGGAATTCAGGTGTACACCACTACTACATCCAAGGAATAGCCATACTATATAGTTGAAGAAATAAAAAGAACCCTGCAGGGAAAAAAATTAGCTCAGAAAACAAATCAACCCCCAATAGCAATTAGACACATGCTTAAATGTATACAGTAGTAAGGACTTTGGAAACCATCTCCTTTCTAAGACCTACACTTTTCTGATCTGATGGATCGAAGCAGGTAAATAAGCAATATGTACACATACTGTTGTGGGGAAAAAAGTCCATCACAGGCTTTTCTTTTGTTTTGAGACAGACTGGTCATGAACTATGTGGCCCAAGCTGGCCTTGAACCAGTGATCTTCCTGCCTCGTCCTCCTGACAGGTGGGATTACAGGGATGTGCCACTACACTCAGCTGGGCTTTTACTCTCTTAACCTCTCCATCATTTAAAGCACAGCCGTGTATACGGCTCAGGGGTAGACCACTTGCCTAGCAGGTACAAAGGTCCGGGTTCAACTCCAACATGCATGATGGCACCTTTTCAAACAGCTCACCTTCACTGACCAATACATACTCAAGGGTAAAACAGCTTTGTGAAAAGGAGCTCCAAACAAAAAGCAAGAGCACACTAACAATGACCACTTTACTGAAATGACCACTTTACCACTTTAGTGTCATCTAAAGCCCTTCCTAGGTGACAATGAGGGACTGAGTAAAGACGGGGTGCCACACTCAGAGCGCTGCCCACAGACTCTTACCCTTTGACTTGAGTTCTGACAGTAGGCTTCCAGGACCTTCATGCCCAATTAGATGACCAAGATAATGACCAGGATTAGACTTGTAGTACTGCTGAAGGTCTGGTATGGGAAACGTCACATACAGATTCCTAATATCCTTAATGGGTACTATTTTATAAAGTTGCTGGAGAGGGAAAAAAAAGGACAAATCACAAAATATTTGCTACATACAACTTCTACAGAGTGAAATACTTACTAATAACAAAGACTACTGATTTTGGTTAATTAGCTGCCAGACTGCAAAGAGGTGACCACAAAGAAATAAATGGATAGGGTGGTTCTCTTGCAGTGCAATTTTATTATATGGGCTAAGTGATCCGGGCTTGGTGCCCTAGATCCTGAGACAGCTCTGGATACTTGCCTTCTGGCACTGACAACATTTTTAATAGCCTGCCAAGGTCACAGCTACACAAAATACTCTTAGCGTACAAAGATCAAAACATATTGGTGCGTTTTTATTGATATATGTTCCTAACACACATAAAATTGATTTGATTGCCATGACAATTACATTCACAAATGAACAATAGCAGAATTGTGAGCACATACTTTAAGATGTTCTTCTTGGAAAGGGTGCTCAGGAAATTCAGGCAAAGGGACATTTTTATTCTCGACTTCAGAAAATAGCTTCACCACCAGATTAGTTAGGTCATCTAAAGATTCTACAAGAAACAGAGAAAACGGAATTTAACCAAGCAGAACTTGAAGCACAGACAAGATTTCAGGCCTTAGCACCTCTGAAATGTCTTCTAGTTTAAAAGAAAATCCTAGAAAAATAAAGTAGAAAGCCCTGTATCTCATAAAGACGAAGCAGTCAGGGCCTATCCCCTCCACTGCATCGAAAGCTTCTGTGCACCACGGAGAGCTGTGACTCACCCCCAGCCACTTCCGCTGTGTAGACTGCAAATATCCAGACATTCTTCGTAATAATTACCTTGCACATATATTATTCATATATATTACCTTGCAACAAATTCAAAACAAATATCAAAGACAACAGAACACTTAGCTGTGCTCCTGGCTGGCTTGGAATTTACTATGTAGACCAGGCTGGCCTGGAATTCACAGAGATCCACCTGCCTCTGCCTCCCAAGTACTGGGACTAAAAGTATACACCACCACAACCAACTACTTAGCTGTATTTAGGAAAATGTGCACAATCAGACAAAAGGCAGACAAGGGATTGATCGAGAATGGATGGAATACATTTGATGCAAGAGCTGTCAGATGGTCAGGCATGGAGGCACACACCTATCACCCCGAATGGAGACCAACTTTGGAGGTTTTTGAGTCTGGGCTACTTATTTTAAGTGCTGGAAGGAAAAAAAAAATGTCAGAGGACATTTTTATGCACTGATGGAACATAAAATTTGAGGCATGGTGGGCTGCCAAGGGTTTTGTCAACATCAAGTAATAATGTCGGTGAAGTTCTTCAAACAAGGTTCTAGGAGATATGCTACAACTCTCTGTATTTCTACCCTTAAAGCATAAAACCACAATAAATGTTTTTTAAACATTTACTTATTTTATGAGTGTTTTGTCTTCCTGTATGTATGTGCACCATATGCATGCCTGAGGCCTGTGGAAGTCAGTGGAGCGTGTCAAGATCCCTGGAACTGGAGCTATAGATGACTGTGAGCCATCTGCGTGATTGTTAGGAACCGAACTCAGGTTCCCTGCAAGAGAAGCCAGCACCCAGCCATCTCCCCAGCACCCACAATGCAACTTTTTAAAGGTAAGGCATCTGAATAATACTGCACAGTCTGGCTTTCCCGCTAAGCTGAGAGCACCGGAGCCCAGGGAACCGCGCCTCCTAAATCTGTGACATCAGGGCTTGGTAACTTGAGCATCTATCCTGGATCAGCACTTATTTGCCAAATGTTTGGACAGTTGGTGTTGCTACGACTAGAACCACTGTGCTGCCAAAGTTAAAACAATGATTAGTATTTATCCAACAAATACTGACAGAAACCATACATTTTTACCTGCGATACAACATAGCAACTAGACAGAGACCCTTCCACACGGCTAGTCTTCCTCTCGTCCCCAAACAAAAAGGGAATCATCTAATAATCCCGTAAAAGATGGTATGTGTTCCTCACGTCTCCCTCAGAACCCTCAACCCTACAGAGCTCAGGCTGGAAGTGACGGGTACTGACCAAGAAGATGAAACAGCTGATTTTTTTTTTTTAGATCCTTACTCTATCACTTCTGTTAAATCAAAAACACTGAGGGCAGAGTTCAAGTTTAATCAACTAGTGCCATTAGCTGTTGGGGGATATTCAATCACACTATGAACCCAGAGTTTGCATTTACATTAATAAAATAAAATTAATCTTGGGTCAAGAGGCTGAGTTAGCAACTAATTGACAAAAAATAATCATAGAGCCTCAGAGGGCATCCAGGAGAGAGAGAGACACAGTACAAAGTAGTAGGGTGGGGTTTGGAGTAGCGCAGCTTTTTCTGGTTTAGCTAAGTGGAAGCATGGGCCTTTCGGAGATGCCAGTGAGGAGAGAAGGTTAGCTAATGTGTCCCAGCCTCTCTGCACTAGCAGGTTTTCACCCCAGCCTTTGAATCTTGAGTCTTATTCATAAATAGAATGAGAGAGATTTAGTTAAAGCTCCCTTTAGAGGCAGTGGCAGAGCCAGTACCTGCGGGAATAGGATTCCCATCAGGCTTCAGCCTGAGCGGCCTGGCCGCTGCTAGAGAAGCAGGCAGGTAACTGCAGAATCGAAATTGCTGGCTGAGATAACAGTAGATTAAGGTGCAGCCACTGTGTTGCCAAAGTTAAAACAATGATTAGTATTTATCCAACAAATACTGACAGAAACCATACATTTTTACCTGCGATACAACATAGCTTCTAGGTACTCATTTTCCAGGCCTGGGTTCTACATATCCAGTAATACTGAATATTCTAGGCCTATATATCTTTAGTAAGCAGTATGATAAAGTTTTTTTTCTTTAAAGTTACATTTATTTACCTGTGTGCACACACACAGAGGTCAGAAGACAACCTCTCAGGCCCCATTTCACAAATGTGAAGTCAGATGTTTAGAAAAGCTTTCACAGCCACAGAGCTAAGTAGGCAGTGGTATATTTGACCTTCAAAGTCAGGCTATTGAACTCTACAGAGTATGCATTCTAACTGCTACACCACTTTTAGTATTCTGTTTTTCCATTTTTGTCTGGTATCCAACCCAGATATAACTATTTCAATTCTGGGCCAGGATTATAATCCCAATGCTTGGGAGGCAGGAATAGGAGGACTACCACAAATTCAAAGCCAGCCTGGTCTACACAGTGAGACCCTGCCTCAAATAACCATAAAAATAAATAGCCCCTCAGAAAGACTAGGGCAGCTGAAAGTCCCATTTACCACCAGCAATCCAGAACAGCAGCCACATCCAAATCCAGCACTACTTAAAGCAAAGCAAAAACAGAACACAACAGTCTGACAGAGAAACAACATTATCACTAATTTCCACCTTAAAAATAAACTTTTGCTTACAGATACTTCCTCCCATCTACTGTCTCTACGTTTTCCTTTCATTTGCAGATATTTGTAAGATCAAATCTGTCGCTCTTCTACCATGCATCCCTTCCTTGTTATAGTTAGAGAACCTCCCAGTAATCCACGTTCTTCAGGTCTTCATTCTCTTCGGAAGACAGCGGGCTTAAGTAAACTTCTCCTACACTTCACACCCTTCTAATACTTTGTAAAGTCAAAATGGACAAAAAAACAAAAACCACTCCACTAACTGTCTGAATTTTGTTAAGAGTTCTTACCTCGACCTAAAACACAAATAGCCATCAGATTGGACGAATAATACGTAGAATGGAATTTCAGGAGTTCTTGCCTTACATCGATGCCTTCTTGGTTAGGTCGAGTCTCTAGAGTGTATTTGTTTCCTAAAAAATAGATGAAAGGTATTTCTTAGAAAGGGCAAAATTTGGGCACTTTATAGTTTCATTATTACTGACACTTGAGAAACTATAAAATGAATGTAAGAAACTAACACACACTATGTTTGAACATATAGTGAATAAACAGGGCAGAGCAATACAAGAAAAATAGAGCATTAATTTTATTTGCTTGTTTGTTTGAGGCAGGGTCTCTTGTATCCCAGGCTCATTTGATACATAGGCCAAGCCGGCTTTGCACTCAGAGGTCTGCCTACCTTTGCCTGAGTGCTGGGTCACAACCACATCTGGCTAACTAGTCATATTTTCTTCTTTTTTTTTTTTTTTTTGGTTTTTCGAGACAAGGTTTCTCCGTGTAGCTTTGCGCCTTTCCTGGATCTCGCTCTGTAGACCAGGCTGGCCTCGAACTCACAGAGATCCGCCTGCCTCTGCCTCCCGAGTGCTGGGATTAAAGGCGTGCGCCACCACCACCCGGCTCTGATATTTTCAACTGGAGTTTTCCATAAGGAACTGAAAGTGCTGTATGAAAGCTGTGCTTCTTTGGCTAGGCATGGTGGCACATGCCTATAATCCTAACAGTTAGATGGCTCAGGCAGGAGGATTGCAGCCCCAGGTCAGCCTGAGTTAAACAGTTTGTCTCAAACGACAGCAAACAAATGAAAAACTTGTTCAAATCTTCAGGAGACAGGCATTGTGACATTTTTAGACAAAACGAGACCCACTGGCTTCCACTCTCACTTGCTTTAGTTTTCAATTCCCCATGCATCCTACAATTAATTGGACAGACTCACTGGGGGATCTTTTCGGAACTTACCAAGTTACTTGTGGAAAGGAAAGAACAAGTTTACTATTTTGAGAAGAAGCATTAAATTTGTGGTGTGAATTCTCATGGGTTTCATCTAAATTGGGAAAAATAGGATGCGGTGTTATTTTTATAGCTCTCAAGTGATGTACATGGTATGCTGGTGTAAGCTCTCTTATGAGAATTAGGGTGAAACTGCATGTCAAAATCAGTGGTGTTCTGTAATAAAGACCTTGTATATTAGGGACCTGTGTACAGTGAAGTGTGGGAAGGAATCCTGGCTTATGCATATATCACACAAAAAGATGCATGTATTCCAAATGGGAAAACATAAACACTATAGCTAGAAAAGTAGAGAAGAAAGCTCAATAAATGTCCTGATGACCGTTTCCCACCCAAAACCCCACAGGTAGAGAACAATGTGAATACAGCTGAGCTAACAATCAACAGTTCACTCTGCAGACACACACTGTCCTAAATTAGTGCTAATTCAGCTGGGTCATTTGTACCAAATTAAAATGCTGCTACTCAGATCATGAATCCGACCTAGCTCTGACAATATTAAAGCAAGCCCTAGCTCTGAACCAAGGACATTAGGATGCTGACTGTGACCCTTTCACCCTAGGTCTGCTGGGTGAAATCCTACCTTGTCTAGCATTTGGGACATTCAGGAATTCTTGTCCTGATGCCATCAGGTGAAAATTAAGTAACTTTGAAAAGGCCTCCAAACATCTCAAAGGGGTCATGGATTTTATCTGTAAACTGGGTGACATGGAGACAAGCCCGGTGGTCAAGGGCAGGACCGATCCCGGACCCCTTCACTCCCCACTGTGAGACAGACAGCTTAAGCAACAGGATAAGGAGGCTGGGGAGGTAGCTCAGCAGTGGAAAATGCTTGTCTAGCATGTGCACAGCACATCCTCAACACCACAAGGAAAAGAATGTGATATGTATGTGAAGAGGGTTTTGAAAATTATAAAGTCCATTAAATGCACTTGTATTTTCATTATAACAATCATTTTAAGTTGTACTTAATACAAAAAGTGTACAAACTTGGTGCTAATGTACTGTATATTTTCATTGTAACAACTATTTGTATTTAAGACAAAAAAAAGCTTATAAACAGTATTAGTAATCCAAATTCTAATTTTTCAAGAAACTAAAATTGACTTCCCCATATATTTTGAGGCCAGGGATGCATTTCTTCTACTGTGAGAAGAAGTCAGCATGATGTTTTAGATATCTCTTAGAAGCTATAGGTATCTCGGGGCTGGAGAAATGGCTTAGCGGTTAAGAGACTGACTGCTCTTCCAGAGGACTTGGGCTCAATCCCCAGCACCCACATGGCAGCTCACAACTGTCTGTAACTCCAGTCCTAGAAAATGTGACACCCTCTACTGGCCTCTGTGGGCACCAAGCACACATGTGGTACACAGATATACATGCAAGTAAAATACCTATACACATAAAGATAAGTAAATAGAAATCAGTAATATTAAAAAAAAAAAACTATAGGTATCTCCACGTATGTGTGTAATAGTAAAGGTGCTACTACATGACCGACAGCACAGCCATGTCCTCCGTGCTCTGAAGACCCAGGGTTTAGAACATTATGCTCATGCTAACATCAGCTGCCGTTAGTTGGAACAGTATAGACTTTTTAAAGCCCTTTCTTGGGGGCTGGAGAGATGGTTCAGAGGACCTGGGTTCAGCTCCCAGACCCAAACTCCAGTTTCATGGGATCTCACACCCTTTTCTGATCTTTGCATCTGGCACACATGTGGTGTACGTACACACATGCAGATAAAACACTTATACACATTAAATAATAAATAAAGTAAAAAAAAATTATAAATCTTTTCTTCTTGGTATTCTAAAAATACTGGAAGATACTACAGTTGTTTTTATGCATATGAATTTTCCTAGAAAATATAACCAAGTATAAGACATGTGTTCTAAAAAGCAGACTTTAGGAGACCCTCCTAAGCGCTATCACAAAATACCTTACACTTGATTGATTCGTCTCTTGTTTTAGTAAACTTTCTAGCTTTCCATAACTATACAGCCCCAAAAGAAACGTGGGAGTAAAGAGTGTAACTCAATGGTGGATGACTCGTTGAGCAGGCATGGGCTGAGTTCTATACCAGCATCATACAAACAAAGGAATAATAAATAAATAAGAATGCTTTTTTAAAGCAGGGCTGTGGTGGCACACACCTTTAATCCCAGCACTCAGGAGGCAAAGGCAGGGGATCTCTGAGTTCAAGGCCAGCCTAGTCTATACAGCAAGTTCCAGGACAGCCAGGACTACATAGAGAAACCCTTTCTCGAAGAGCCTCCCCACCCCACCCCCACCCCCGAAAAGGATGGAAGGAAGAATGGCTTTTTTACAGAAATAAATGCCCTTGAGTAGTTTAGGTCTGATGGCCTCACTGTTCCCTCCCAGTGTAGCAAACCGTAATTTTACTTTGCTTCTGAATAAAATGTTCAACTACTTTGGGGGAAAAAAAGGAAGGAGGCAAAGGGGCCCAAGAACACAAGGCCCATGGAAAAGCTCAGAGAGTAGAAACAATTAAGTCAGTTCAAATAGATCCAATATTTCTACATCCACAAATGGACTGTGATACTCAAAAATAAATGAGTCATCTCCGAAGGATGGCAGGGAACCGACACACTACTTTGAAAACTGGCAAACGAACAGAATGAACGGAGCAGTTACCCTGCTTTTTGTGCAATCACTGTGCCACTGGCCCACCAAACAGTAGAAAGGGGTTTTTCTACTCACTGTCTCTACACGCTAATGAACAGAGAATGAGTAATAGAATGAAGGGAATCAGAATCGGGGAGGGAAGGCACTGAGGATCATTACTTACTATTTCACAGAGAGACAAACACCGCATGCCCAACGAAAGAACATCACATCTATTACAAAGGTGTCATGTCAGAAAGTCAAGGGCAAGAAGCCACCACCAGCCCAGAGTGAGCTCTGCTCGCCTGATTGGCCCAGGTGGCAGGAGCTGATGCTGTGTCTGCTTTAGGCTGCAGATCACCGCTGGTACAGCACTGAGTATGTCCACTGAACTTGGTGAAGAACTCAGATAAAGCACTGAGTGACCACTGAAGCAAAGATCTAGTCCTATGCATTATACATATTCCATCCACCACATCAGCAGTACCCTACCTTTGTTTGTTTGTGATAGGGTACCATGTGACCCAGGCTGGCCTTAGACTCACTATATAGCTGAGGATAACCTTGAACTCCTGATCCTCTAGCCTCCATCTCCCAAATACAGCAATTACAGGGTACACCATCACACACCACCATGTTTTTATAAATGGTTCTCAGAATACTGTTTCCTTGTTACCAGCCTGCATTGATAGGATACTTTATTCTAAGCGGCTTTTGGAAGGTGGCTTTGACCCAGATATCTGTGACAGCAGGGACCGGACAGACCTTCAGCTCACAGCAGCCCGAGGGAATGTGGGCATCGGCCAGCCAGTGTAGAAATCTGGTACTGGTGTATCTGCTGGCCACAGCTCCTCACTCTGTGGACACTGGTGGACTCAAAACTGATATCTGTAGTCATGAAGGTGCTGCCTCTTTAGTTGTGCCAAAACGCAGAATAAAAATATCATTTAACTGCTGGGCTCTCCACGTGGACAGAAGGTACAGGACCTATCAGGAAGCCTCTCATTGGAGGCCCTGTAGCCTGCTCAGGATCAAAGTGCATGGAAAGCCTTTCTCCTCCATCCCAACCTACAGCGAGTGAAGAAGGATCCTCAGAGGGCCTGGGTTCCTGGGGAGTCTTGCTCTCTGTCATTGCTACGCTGCTTCTAGGCATGACCTACTATGCGAATAAAATACAGCCTGAACTGGTACATTAAAGGAACACAGGGGAAATGAGACAAATACTTGTTCCTGGCTACTCATAATTTTTCTCAGCATGGGGCGGTAAGGGCTGTACATTTTCTTTTTGCATGTTTACTAGCTTTGACCCTTTCAGAAGAACATTTTGTTCATTTCAACTTTCTGCTACAGTCAAGTATACTACATTTGAGTGTCACCTCTGACTGGACTGGACTTCTATAGAAAACCTACTCAGCTTTAGTCAACCAAACGGGGTAAGGAGGCTGGATGTGGTAGCACACACCCTTAATCCCAGCACTCAGGAACAGAGGCAGGACGATCTCTTAATTTCAGGCCAGCCTGGTCTATGGAGCAACAGAGTGAGATCAGGTTTCAAAAGTAAACTAAAGTAGGAAAGACTAGAACAGAAGTTAAGGCAAAGGCTTAGGAAGGCCTTGTATATACCTGACCCTGACATAGGACCAGGAATTAACATCTGCGCAATACACACTGGCATCATAACCTTTATGAATGGTCACATTATAGAAGTAGAAATCTGATCCTCAGACCATATTGCAGCTTTCAGCAGTGTGACTGAAGGCCTCCTCTGTTAATGATTCTGCAATGTATAAACCATGTTCTTGGATTATTATAAAAGACCACGATGATTAAGCTGTTCATTGACTGAAACCCAAAAATCCTAGTGGTAGAGCGACTGGTTTTGATTTGTAGCACAAAGGCATTTAAGCCACTGCTAACTGGATTGCTGCCAGAACTAGAAATCACAGAGTAGAACTAGTGTGCCCATGATTAGGAATCAGAGGAGAAGCAGCATCTGTGACTGATACTCTCCACTTTGTATATATCTGCCATTGAAGCTTTCTTCTCTCACTGGTTTTATCCTATATAAAGAGCTGTTATAAAAATCCTACCTATAGGCCAGGCTATGGTGGCACATGCCTTTAATCCCAGCACTTGGGAGGCAGAGGCAGGCGGATCTCTGTAAGTTCGAGGCCAGCCTGGTTTACAGAGTGAGTTCCAGGGCAGCTAGGGCTGTTACAGAAAATCCATGTCTCAAAAACAAACAAACAAAAAGATTCTACCTATTTGTGTAGTTAATTAAAAACAAAATTGACGATGCTTGGTCCAAGTACAGCAAAGTGACAGCTCGTTTGATTTATGTGTTTTATTGAGTATACATTGTGTGGATGTGCATATGGTCAGAGGACAACCTGCAGGAAGCTACCTCTCTTCTTCTACCGTGTGGTCCCAGGGATCAAACTCAGGTCAGGCTTGGCAGGAAGTGCCTTGACAGGCTAAACCATCTTGCTGGTCCAAAAGTTGGTTTGAGAATGGAATACACTAGAACTCCAGTTCAAACTATATTCAGAATGAAAACTCTGGAACTAGTTTTACATTTCTTTGTAAATCTAATTAGATTTGGGGGCTTGAAGAAACGGCTCAGCAGTTAAGAATGTATACAGCTCTTGCAGAGAACCCAAGTTCCGTTTCTAACACCCACACCAGGTGACTCACAACCGCCTAATAATTCTAGCTCCATAGACCTGACACCCTCTTCTGGCTTCCACAAACACTCACACAAACACAGCATACATAGGACACACAGATATACACAAAAATGATGATCAAAATGATCCATTTACATAAATATGTTATATTTAAAATCAATTATTCCACCCGTCATTGTGGCACACACCTTTAATCCCAACTTTTGGGAGGCAGAGGCAAGTGGATCTCTGTGAGTTCTAGGCTAGCTTGGTCTACATTGTGAGTTCTAGGAGAGCTAGGACTATGTAGAGAAACTCTGTGTCAAAAAACAAATAGCCTGATCCAATTGTGGGCAAAGGAAGCCAGATGTAGTGGTGCATACCTGTAACCAGAGCTCAGCCTGGACTGCATGAATGGGATCGCAACAGTGAGTCTGAGGCCAGCGTGGGCCACATGAATAACACGCACAACTGTCACCACAGCCCTCAGGGGACTGAGGAAGAAAATGGTGACTTTAAGGCATGGACTACACAGGAGACCTTGTCTCAAAACACCAAACAAAAAATAAGCCAATAACTAAGTAAAATGCTCTACTTAAAGAAAAATGCTTGTTAACACAGCATTCAATAAAAACCAGCAAGGTGGAAAGAGATGATGATCTTGGAAATCGTGCCTGATCTGACTCCTGGGAAATCTTGAGTTTGCCTTGCCTCCATTCCCACCTGTTGACCCTGCTAGTGTAGACAATACCCTTTACATTCTGAGAAATAAAAAAATAACTTGACAAGTGACTGACAAAGTAAACATGGCCCCATTTATAACCTTGGAACTTGTTACACAAAATTACCTAACAATTTAGCATACAGACAATTAAAGTGTCACCCACAGCAGAAACACGGCCCCACCCAAGAGTCCTCCCACTTGCTTCTGGTCCACCGATGTGTCAAGCAGGGCCACCCACTCTTTCCCTTCCTCTTTTATTTCCTTCCCAAGTGACTACACCCAGTTGCTCTTGGTGTCTCTGGGGTTACAACAGGACGAACAGGTCATGGAGAACAAGCACAACTGCATTTTCTCCTTTCCCATTCCAAGACTGCTTGTGAAAATCCTCAACTGCTCCCACTTCAATCAAATCCCAAAACCAAACATGGAAGAACAGGGGTTTCCAATTTATTAAAACCTATAGAACTAAAACCAAAGGTATGTATAGAAAAAAGAAAAAGGAAAAGCCACGTAGACATCAAGCAGGGATTCAGATTTAAAAAGAAATAATGTGGTGGTCAGGTCTGTAATCCTAGCACTGGAAAATCAAGAGTTCAAGATCACCCATCCTCCTCCACAGAGTGTGATAAAGCCTGCCTGAGATACAAAAGACTCTGTCTAAAGGAAGGAGAGAGAAAAAGAGAAGGAAAGAACAGAAGGAAAGAGGGAGGGAGGGAGGGAGGGAGGGAGGGAGGGAGAGAAAAGAGGGAGGGAGAGGGAGGGAGAAAAGAAAGAGGGAGAGGGGAGGGAGGGAGGAGAGGAGGAGGGAGGGAGGGAAGGGAGGGAGGGAGGGAGATAGATGTCTATAAGAGTACAATTAGGAAGCCACTGTTGCCTACCTTTCTAACTAACTTCTACAAACACCTAATCTATAGTTATGTCAATTTCTCTATTATATGCTATTATGTGTCTAGGAAATAGTATCTAAACTTAAAGAAATTAATCTAGAAAATAAACATAAATGTATAAGTATACTAAATAATATATTACCATCGTTTCATAGTTTAATTAAGGCTTTTTTTTTTTTTTTTTTTTTGGTTTTTCGAGACAGGGTTTCTCTGTGTAGCTTTGCGCCTCTCCTGGAACTTACTTGGTAGCCCAGGATGGCCTCGAACTCACAGAGATCCGCCTGGCTCTGCCTCCCGAGTGCTGGGATTAAAGGTGTGCGCCACCACTGCCCGGCTAAGTAAAGCATTTTTAAAAGCAGTCACCTCGCTGGGTGATTGCTTGTAATTCTGGCAGCAGGAGAGCTAAAGCAGGATTTTAAGTTTGAGGCTAGCTTGGGCTACAGAGCAAGACTCAGTTTCAAAGACACAAAAGAGGTGTAGCTTCGTTTGGAATGTTTGCCTAGCATGCTCGAAGCCCTAGCTGGTAACCACACACAGCTCTTAACTGTTCCACTCCTGAAATATGTGGACTCCTACTTGAATGGGACTCAAAATGAAATGAGAAGTTATGCAAACGCTGTGCAGGGACCCAGGAGAGTCAGTGAGACCCAGGCGCACAGCAGCTGACGCAGGACGCTGACAAACCTGTTCCAAATTTGCTGAAGGGGTGCTTGGGATTCCCGGTAGCCTTTTCCAGCTGGAAGAGTCTCCAGGCGTCGTTCATCACGTTCTTCTCGTGCTCCGAATCGACTGCATTCACCTCTCTGTCTTTACAGCTCGCATCGAACAGCGGGCACAGGAAAAACTGGGCAAACCTAAGAACATCAGGCAGAGTTCCCAACTTGAGAGCTATGATTTTAAAAGAACAGCTTTTAAAATATTTTTGAAACTGTTAGTTAATATGAATTACATAAGACCAGAAAAAATTGGGGTTGGGGACACAGCTCAGTGACAGAATGCTTGCTTAGAATGCACAAGCCCCAGGAAAAAAATATAGGGCCAAGCTTGGTGGTGCATACCTTTAACCCCAGCACTCGGGAGGCAGAGGCAGGAGGATCTCTGAGTCCCAGGCCAGCCTGGTCTACAAAGTGAGTTCCAGGACAGCCAGGGACATGGTGAGACCTTGTCTCATTTTTTTAAAAGAGAGAGAGAAGGCCGGGCGGTGGTGGCGCACGCCTTTAATCCCAGCACTTGGAAGGCAGAGCCAGGCGGATCTCTGTGAGTTCGAAGCCAGCCTGGGCTACCAAGTGAGTTCCAGGAAAGGTGCAAAGCTACACAGAGAAACCCTGTCTGGAAAAAACCAAAAAAAAAAAAGAGAGAGAGAGAGAAAAAAAGAAAGAAAGAAAGAAGTACCATTGCTCTAAGAAAAAGGAATATAAAGAAGTTCTAAGTAATAGAAGAAAAATACAATATTGGACATATGTAAATTCAGAGGTGTTGATCTTTCCAGAGATGCTAAACTTAGTGAAAATATAAGAATATTAACATTAAAAGGTCAAAACTGATGTAAGAGACAGCTGTGGTCTACTTAAGACTTGCAGTTTGACATGTCTGTGAGACTTAAAGTTTCCTCAAACAGGGGAAAAGCAGTTGATAACTGTCAAATCTTAATGATTTATTAAGACGCCAATGAAACGTCACAGCAAATAACGGTGCCTGCCACACAAGCCTGAGAACCTGTTTGATCTCAGGAATCCACAGGAGAAAGAGAATCAAATCCCCTCTGACCTCTGCATATGCATCAAGGCATGTGCACACACACACTCTACCCCAACACACACACCACACACACTCACACACACACAGACACATTACACAAGTCACAAACACATACCACACACTTTATTACACACTTGTACACACATGCACACTCATACACACATTAAACACAGTCACAAACATATATCACATGCACACACATCACACAAATTATCACATACAAGTACATACATGCATATACACACACATACTCATACATTAGTCACAAACACATCACATGCACACACATATATACACTCTTACATACACACATCACATATCTCACATGCACACAACTCACATACACACATACTAATAATTTTTTTAAATGTTTTAAAAATCTTAAATGTACAGCCCACAGTGTGCAATCTCATTAAAACTCAGGCACCTCAGGACAAACAAATTAAGTCACTGAATTTTAAAAGGTGTGATTTGAATTTTAGAAAAACTTTAATTAGCAGGAAAAAACAGTGCAATGAAAAACCTCAAGTATGTCACAACAGTCTAAGTCATGATTACGAGCTTTTATAAAATAGTAAATAGCCTATGAATTTTTAATAAGCATCAATTCAACAAATAACATGGTATGTAACTCCAACATAAGCAACCAATATAACCTTTCTTGAGTCCACAGAACTACTCTTCTAGAAGTCCTAAGTTCAATGCCCAGCACCCACATGGTGGCTCACAACTATCTGTAACTGTAGTCTCTTGGGATCTAACGCCCTCTGCTGGTGTACACACACACACACACACACACACACACACACACACACACACACACACACACACAAAGCACCCATTAACATAAAGTGCATAAATCAATCAATCTAAAAAAGAATGTATTAAATTAGGGGCCAGCAAGATGGAGATGGCTGGACAAGCAAAGGTGTCTCCACAAGGCCTGACAACCTGAGTTCAGTCCCCGGGATCCACACAGTGGAAGGAGACAGGGGACGCTCACAGGCTCTCACTCTGACCTCTACATGCATCCCGTGACATGTGACATTACCCCCACATACACATAAAGTAAATAAAAGTAATTCTATTTGATTTATTTGTTTGTTTGTTTATTTTTAAAGACAGAGTTTATCTGTTTAACAGCCCTGTCTATCCTGGAACTCACTATGTAGACCAGGTTGGCCTCGAACTCACAGAGACTCATCTGCCTCTGAGCCCTGAGTGCTGGGATTAAAGGTGTGCACCACCACACCTGGCTAATTTACAATTTTTTAAATAAAAGAAATACACTGTCCTAACGACCCTGCTCCATAAAACACTTTCAAGACATCCTCAAAGTTGGAATAGTCTGTGTCTGAGCTGTGGAGACGGCTCAGTGAGGAAGGCCCTTTTCAGTGCAAGGCTGAAGACTTGAATTAGGACCCAGCCGCAGTCCCACGGACCTGTTTCCCAGCACTCCTGGGGGAGCTGGTAGGCAGAGAGTTAGCCTGGTGTTGTCTGTGGTAGCAAATGACAGTGCAAGGCAAGGGCACGCAAGGGTGTTGTCTAACCTCCACATGCACTCTGTGGCATCTGCATGCCTGCTCACGAACACACAGCACCAACCATGGCATGCACACTCATGCATGGGATTTTGCTTTGTTTTTAATTCTATATCCACCAAGTAAGCATCAGTGACAAGTGTGAAACTAGAGAAAGATTATCTAAGACATAACATTCCGGAACACTAACTGGGTTTAAAAGAGATCTGTGACACTGTCACAAATTATTCTTTTACTCAAGATATTTTTAAAATGTTTTTGAGTGTTTTGCCTGCATTTATGTATGTGTACCATTTGTGTGTCTAGACCAGAGGAAGGGAGAAGAGGGCATCAGATCCCCTGGAACTGGAGTTATAGATGGCGATGAGCCACCACGTGGGTGCTGGGACAAACCCAGATGCTCTGGCAGAGCATCTAGTGTTCTTACCGCTGAGCCATCCTCCAGGCCCTGTCATAGGTTACTCTTTACCATCTGCTAAAGTTACAATGAGAAGGGCTAGTAACAATTTTATAAGTCCATATAATATTTTATAGTCCTAAAGGCCAGTTCACAGCTGTGACATTATTACCCTTCTACCACGAAGTAAAAATGTGACATCTCTCATTAATTTCTCTGCTTTATAAACACAGTGTTTTGTTTTGTTTTGTCTGTTTTCTAAAGACGGGGTCTCACTATACAGCCCTGGCTGGCCTGGAACTCACTTTGTAGACCAGGATGGCCTGGGATGCAGAGCTCCACCTATCTCTGCCTCCAGAGTACCATTAGAGGCATTTGCCACCATACCTGGCTACAAAGTATCTTCTTTAAAAAAAAATACTGTATTTCATGATCTTGGGCAGGGAGGAGGAGAGAAACGCACAGGGAGGTCAGAGGATGACTTGGGTCTCCTGCCATCGTGTGGCTCCTAGAGCAAACTCAGGTCAGCAAGCGTGGGGGCAAGGGCCACCCACTGACCGCCTGACCAGCCCTGCAATATCTTTGTTAAACTATAAAACGGTGATGTCATCCTGGTAAAAACAGTAATTACTACTTTTATTAATGTGAGTAACTGTACAAAATTCTGTATTTTGCAAGGCATTCAGTGTTACCTGTCCAGGGCTCCTTCTAAGTGTTCATGGGAAACATCAAAATAGTAATTGGTATGCTCTCCACTAGTAAAGGCATTTGAACTTCCAGCATGCTCACTGAGAAACTGGCTGTATTCATTTTCTTTAGGATATTTCTTTGTTCCCAAAAACAGCATATGTTCACAAAAATGACTTAAGCCAGCAATATTTGGAGGGTCTGACAATGAACCTGGAAGAGAAAGCACATAGGTAATTAATGAAAGCACATGTGTAATTGTCCACTTTTTAATGGTAGTGGCTACCAGATGGAAATGAGCTATAAGTGGTCTGAACTTCTCAACATCACACACACCGAGAGAGGTGACTGAGGCTGCTCTGAACTGGCATTGCTTAGAAAGTAAACAAGAAGACCAGACTGCAGTCCCTGCCTGGACATCACTCAGGGGACAGCACTGGCCGACTGTGTGATGTCCCTGGTCAGCAGTTTGAGGAGCAGCAGCTCCACTATTACAAAACTTTCTTATTTCTAATGTTCTGTTTGCTGCTGTTTTGAAATGAAGTCTCTCTATGTACCCCACCTTGGTCTCAAACTTGGAGTAATCCTCCTGCCTCCAGCTCACAATTGCTAGTGTTAAAAGTGTGAGCCACCACACTCAACATAGCTGTGAAATTTTAAGCAGAATACTTTCCTTCTCTTGCCTCAGTTGTGTCTTTTAGATATTCCTATCTTAGTCCTTTGAATACAAACTAGATATTAGCAGCCTGTTCTCCATAGTGAGTTCCAGGACAACCAGGTCTACATAATAGAGACCCAGTCTAGAAAAAAAAAAAAGAAACAAAATTAGATATTTGCAAAACACTGTATTAAGGTAAGCAGTTATTTGTTCAATATTACCTTATTCCCCCAATTCTAAAATGTCACTGAATTAAAGCTTTTATTAAAGAAAAAAACCACTATTCATTAAGCATATACATGTGTAGGAGATAACAGGACTAAAGTGACACTACATATATAGAAGAAATGTACACACAATAATCTATAAAATAGCTGGGCAGTGGTGGCGCACGCCTTTAATCCCAGCCCTCGGGAGGCAGAGCTAGGCGGATCTCTGTGAGTTCAAGGCTAGCCTGGTCTACAGAGTGAGATCCAGGACAGGCACCAAAACTACACAAAGAAACCCTGTCTCGAAAAACCGGGAAAAAAAAAATCTATAAAATAAGGAGTTCAATACACCAGAGGAAAAAACTGGCTTAAAGGATGCAATGCATTTCTTTGCGGCTACATCACCTAAGCTGGAAACATAACGGAACTCTATTAGATGTGTACAGGCCAGCCTGAGCTAATAGTGAGACCTGTCTCAACACTACAAACAGGCATGGTGGCTTATGTCTATAACTCCAGCACTTGAGAGGCAGGAGGATCATAACACATTAGAGGCCAACAGGGGCAACACAGTGAATTTTAGGTTGCCTAGGCTACAGAGTGAGATCCTATCTCAAAAACAAAACCAAAACAAACAGCAAAAATAATACAAAGAATAAGAAAAAACACAAATGTGATAACTAGTGGGTCCTTATGCACATGGCACCTTCTATCAAATGCTGCTGCCACTGGATCATCACCCAGGAGACTAACCGTACCTATGTGCACGTCGAGTGCCGCCGATGACTTGTCTGTGGTGGGGTCACTGATGAGAAGCACTTTGATGCCATTGGCCAGCTCCAGCCCACGATACTCTCGCTTGTCTTCAGGAGACTTGACGATTTGGTCTTCTATTCTCTGGATAGCCGGATTGCTCATCTTGCTGTAAGTCTTTCTTTGGAAACTGGAAAGAAAAGGATAGTTGTTGTACAGTGACTGCTCTTAAAAGAAAGAACATCAGGCAAATTCCTATAACACCATCCAAAACAACAGAAAACAACCAAAACACCTGGTGCAGCGTCTGCTGGTGCAGCATCTGCTGGTGCAGCGTCTGCTGCTGAGGGCCAAACTGACTCACACACAGCTAAGCTTGCTTTCCCACTGAGCCCTGAAGGAAATGGTTTACAGGCTACTTACAGGATGTAGCCTCCTCCTCTCCACCTCACCCCTCACTCTCCAGACAAGCACTAACAGTGTTGTTCTGTGCTGCCCCTTTTTTATCTAGATAAGCACTTCAATGGGGACTTGACAGGATGGCTGGACCATGAGCTGGTCAGCGATGGGTTTTCCATCACCAATAACTACGTCCACACACACTGTAAAGGTATCTGCTAGAGAGTAAGGTGAGAGATTGTGTACAAATCCATATTGAATCAGCCATATTGCTCAGCCTGATGGATTCCAAGATAAGGCTGAACAGGATCGTCTGAGTCTAACATACGCGTGCTCAGAGCACGCGGAATAGCCTCCATTTCATGCTGTGAAATGTTTGAAAACAAGACAAACAAGCTGCCTTATGAAAGCAACAAAAGCCAGGATGTGAAACAAATGAAAAGTCAGGAAGACTAGGCAGAACGCTTGCCTAGCATGTGTGAAGCCGTAGGTTCAATCCCCAGCACTGTCCAAACAACCAAAGGGCTTCCTCCGGCAGGTCTTCCCTTTCTTCTCCAGGAAGGCCAGAGACAGTGATAGAAAAAGAACCACCAGCAAATGGGATCCCATAGGGTGTTTGTTGGGGTTGGTACAATGAAGGGCTTCCAGAGTCTGGGGTATGCACAGCTTTGTTTTGTTTTGTTTTGTTTTAGAGCATGATAGATGGTACTTTTGTCTAACTAGGAACTGCTTCACAGCAAAATATTAAACCTCAAATATTGGCCAGTTCATATAGGAATCAGGTAAAGCTGAAAACACATCTGAAACTATGGAGAAGAATGAACCTACGCTGGTACCCTGGCTTCTTAGAAGACAAAGGTAGATCTTTGAAGACTGATGATAGCCAGGGCTGCTGATATAGCTCAGAGGTAGAACACTGGCCTAGTATGCCTAAGGCGCTGAGCTAGACCATCCGTATTATGACAATAAAAAACAAATAAATGACCAATAGCCAGACCTACAGGCAAACCACAGGGAACATAAACATTGTGATAAAATATTGTAATAAAAACCTCAAGACATGATTTTGGGAGATGACTCGATGGCTACGTACTTGCTACATAACTCATTCATGAGGACATGAGTTCAGAGCCTCAGAGCCCACATAAATGTCAGGAGGGTGAGGTGGCTCACCTGTAATTCCAGCCTCTGAAGGTGGAGACCAGAGATCCCCAGATCAAACCGGTTAGCAAGACTAGTCACATGGGAAATCTAGGTTTGATGGAGAGACCTCCTCACTCCAATTAAAATGGAAAAATAATCAAGGAAGATTCCTGACATCAAACTTGGGCTCCCATACAACACACATGTGCCCACCCATATGCAAAGCATGCATACACACATGCACACTAAAATGGGAAGGGAACCTCAAAGCATTAGGAGAAAAGTCTAGCCTGATTTTTAACAGAATGCCTTCCTCTCTAAAATTATATATAATTATGTATGTAATCAGAGTTAAAAGTTGGTAAACCAAAGAGATTTGCTATTAACACAGTCTCATATATATTTTTTTTTCAGAAATGATATTTAGATTTTGTTTGGCTGGGTTTTCTCTTTACACAGCCCAAGCTATCCTCAAATTCACTATTCTCTTGCCTCAGTCTCCCAAAAACTAAGATTACAGGTGTGCACCACCATGCTCGACTGATATTTGGAATTTTAAAGATCAATAATATATTATAATACTGGTTTTAAAAATCACATAATGCAGGCCTAAAGAGATGACTCAGTGGTTAAGAGAACTTGCAGTCTTGCAGAGGACCCAGGTTTGGTTCCCAGGACCCATGTGGTGGCTCACAACCGTCTGTAAGTCTAGTTTCAGTAGATAAGCCCTCTTCTAGCCTCCAGAGGCACCAGGCACACATATATGCGACAAAGCACACATGTAAAACAAATAAAAAATTTTAAGCCATATCATGCTTTATATAGGCAGTGCTAATGATTTTGCCCTGTTTAGAGTACAAATACTTTCTTTAAAAATCAAAGTAGGGGCTGGAGAGATGGCTCAGAAGTTCAGAGCACTGGTTGCTCTTCCAGAAGACCTGGGGGTTCAATTCCCAGCACCCATATGGCATCTCACAACAGGCTATTATTAGAACTCTAGTCCATCCAATGGCCTCTTCCGGACTCTGCAGGAACCAGGTATGTATGTGGTGCATGGATGTGCATATAGACAACAGAGACAGACAGACAGACAGACAGACAGACTGAAATAATTAAAACAACAACATACAAAGCTGGGACTAGGGCGATGTCTTAAGTCTATAAAATGCCTACTGCACGAGCATGAGGAACTGAGTTCGTATCCCGGCACCAATGCAAAGGTGGATGCTGCCGCTCACTCTAACCCAGCACTGCAGGTGCAGAGACAGGTGGACACCCAGAACTCCGTGACCAGCAGCCATCATTTGGGATAAAACACCGTGCTAATACCTCAAGACAAGGGTTTGGGAGGTGGCTGTGATCAAACACCTGCCGCATTAGTATGAGGACCAGATCCTCAACCCACGTAAACGCAGGTGGGTGAGGTAATGCTCCTATAATCCCGGGCTCTACAGTAGAGCCAGAGGATCTCCAGAGTAAGCTGGCTAGCAAGACTAGTCAGAGTAGGAACTCTGGGTTTGACCAGGAGACCTTGCCTCAGTGAGCAAGCTTGGGTGGGAGCTGGACAGACCATAAGGGTGCTTGCCACCAAACAAACCTAAGTTCAATCCCAGGGAGCATACCAACCTCTACAAGTTGTCCTGACTCTACGTGTGTGCCATAGCACACACTTACCCTCGCACATCCACACAAATGGATAAAATAAGGTGGAAGTGACTAAAGAATACACTCGACATCAGCCTCTAGCTTACACACACACACACACACACACACACACACACACAAAGTGACATTCTGGGGGAAATCAAGGGCAGTAATTTGAAAGTGAGGTGCCTGCTTTGGGAATGGGTTATATGTGTGTTTTTAACAAGGTTTCCTGTAGCCCAGACTGGCCTCAAACTAGAAAATGCAGCTGATGACGACATTGAATTCCTGATCTGTTGGTCTTTACTCTCAAGTGATGGGATTTCAAACAGGCACCAGCATGTTCCACCATGTCCCAGTGAAATGCCATTACTAACAACTATTTCCTATCAGTAGCCACAAGGCAATTTTATTGTTAAAGATGAAAATCTGAATACAAAAATCTAAAAACCATTGTTTGTGACAAAAACATACACCTCAGGGTAACAGAAAACTCTAAGATTTCAAATAAGGGCACAAAGAAGCTTAGGTAACAGTGGGGATTCTTAAATGACAAATTTGTTTAGAAGTAGCAAATGCCTTCAGGACATTGTTTCAAAAACTTTTAATTCAATAGGAATCACCATTTCAAACTGTTACTTTGCAGGAAGGCGTGGTGGCATGCGACTATGAAGACATCACACTGAGGCTGGAGATTCAGAAGATCAGCAGAGGTTAGATACCGAGACACCTCCCCCCACCACACACACACACACACTATGCCCCTCAACCCCCTCCCACTCACCACCCAATCTCAGAAACGCCTAAACAAGCAAAAAGAATTCAAAGGTTAGGAGTGTGGCCAGGTGGTCGGTGTCTTCGCTGTCATGCAATGCCCAGCACTAGGGGTTGAGGGTGAGGGGAAACTGAGTTCCAACCTAGTGGTAGCATAATGTTAAATCAGTCACAAGGCAGGTGGTCTTGCTCTCTCAGTACTTGAGAGGGTGAGGCAGGAGGATACTGAGTTTGAGGCTATCCTTGATTATATAGCAAGTCCCAGGTCAGTCTGGGCTACATAGCAAGACCTTGTATCAGAAAAAGAGAGAAAGACATGTAATAGTGGAGACAGTACTCTAACTAGACATCATGTGCTACCAAACCACGACCCTAAAGAAAAAGTAAGCGAGAGAGGGAAGGACATGGGAGACATGCACACTCATGCATCCCTTTCACCCTAGCACTTGGGAAACACAGGCATGCAGATCTCTGTGACTTTGAAGCTAGCCTGGTCTACATAGAGTTCCAGGCCAGCCAGGGCTACACAGTAAGACACTGTCACCAAAGAAAACAAACAAATAAATGTGGTAATAAGCAGCTCGGCGTGCAGCACCCAATGTGCCTCAGCCTGACCAGCAAGGCTCCACTTCAGGGAGAGCCCACTTCTGATGAAGCTTTTCACTAAGTGGGAGCGAACCTTACAGGACTTTTACTTACACTAACATCATTTACACGCGGCTTCCGCTACTAAGCCTGGCCCAGGCGGTTCACTTTAGGAGCCCCAAGGATTACAAACGATTTGAAATGATGATGACGACGACGACTCGCAGACTTCCCTCAGTGCACACCAGCTGTAGAAGGCCAGATTCGGCCTCCTTTGATAGCACAAACTGCAGTCCTCGGGAGGGTTAACTGTTAGAAGCCAGGGGAGGAAGCGTTTAAGCCTGTAAACCCAGCTTCCCGGAGGCGGCCACAGGAGGATCAGGAGTCAGAGGTCATTCTCAGACACATAAGAAGCTGTTTGGAATCTGAGGCCAACCTGCTTGGTATATCTTGTCTCAAAATAAATAAATAAATAAAAATAAAAACAAAACCCACCTCATTATATAAAAATGGCCAATTCAGCTATGAGTAAAATATACTACACTTCTTGCAGGTTTTCAACTTCTCCTGTCCAGATTTTATAGGAAAAAATGTTTAAGCCATGCCAGGCACTTGTAATCCTAATAACCAGGAGGCCAAAGGGTTATGTAGCAAGATCATATTTCAACCTGCATACACAGTAAAACAGAAGGTAGAAGCAGGGACGACCAGACACTGGTAGCAGCAGACAGCAAACACTAGTTCTCAATGACTCGAGTCCATCACAGACATGGCTGTAAGCATCTGGACACTGAAGCTGGGCCTGATTCATACCCCTTGTGTAGCCGAGAAGAGAGTTGACAAACTCATCCTCTAAGTTACACACAAAAACCAATGCAACTACTTTTAGACATTTTACAGAGAATCGAGAAGAGTAAAAGTTCCCAACTAACAGTGCTGATGTCAAGTACCACGGCTTTCCGGGGAAGTAAAAAAGGAAACAGGAAACATAAGCACGTTTCAGAAGGACCCATTTACAGACAGCGTATTACCGGCCCTCTCTCCAGAGTTGATGCTTACCTTCTGGAGAACTGGGGAACGACCGGGAACGCCTCCTCCGATGATGGAGTCATCAACAGCTTGCCTGCCTGTCTGTCTGTGCACTTATATTTATACACAGGAGATCACATGACTCTCTATCTCGGCTTCCTCATTAGCATAAGCCTCATCTTCAGCAAGCAAGCATCCCCGTGTTTTAGATGAGGAGCAAATGCTAACTCACATGCTTTCCCAGACATTTATTTGGTATTTTTAACTTGTCAAAGTCAAAATTGTAGGAGCAATAAAATTGCTGTCAACTTTAGGGATATTACCATATGTTGGAAACTTCCTAAGGTACAGACTGTCATCACCCAGCATTCTGTAAACTGAGGCATGTTTAGAAATGTTTGTGATTTTCTTCAGAATTTTAAACTACTCACAAAGCCAACCATACTCTTTAGTCTTTTGTAACTGGAGAGCTGGGAGTGCTGGCTCCTCCTGGGAGCTTGAATAGATGGAAAATGTCAGAGTCCACCACAGAACTACTCTGCATTTTCACAAGATCCCCAGAAGTGGAGGCTCAGGGAGAGTAAGTCAATACCCAAAATCATTTCACGAAAACTTACCATCACAACTCACACCCTGCTGGGGTGGGCCTCAGCCTACCCCCATATCCAACAAACATCTCAGGAGGCCCATGAAGGCCCAGGCCCAGGCACCACATGGATGTACATCCATCCACCACAAAGATAAATAAGGACACCAGAGCCCTTGCTCTGCAGGACGCAGTTGGGCACCAGGCAGACAGGAAAGTAATTTCTCTTTGAAGTTGATGACAGCTTGTCTGGCGGCACAATGAAGTAAGGAAAGGCAGTACCTACCCCAGTTTAGGAGAACAGAGATGGGGACAATCAGAGTCGAAGGGCAGAAGGAAGCCAGGCCTCTTGACGGAAAAAAGCAGAAACCCCTGAAGCGTGGTGTCCTTCAAACTGCAATGCAACTAGACCCTCCACCTGAAAGTCACCGGCTGGCATGGAGCTCCGTGGCTAACCAGGAGCTTAGCATGTGCCAGGCTCTGCTTCCATCCCTAGTGCTGCAAACCAAAACCAACCACAAGCAAGATTATGGCTGGGTGGTGGCGGCAGTGCATACCTTTAATCCCAGCACTTGGGAGGTAGAGGCAGGCAGATCTCTGTGAGTTCAAGGCCAGCCTGGTCTACAGAGTGAGTTCTGGGAAAGGCGCAAAGCTACACAGAGAAACCCTGTCTCGAAAAACGAAAAAAAAAAAGTTATGAAGTGAAACATGTCAAGGTCTGGATTTCATGTTTTTCAAAGCAAATCTGCATAATAGAAAGTCATTTCCAAATCCCTGTACCAAGTTTTCAAGAATTTAAATTTTTTTAATTTTAAGAATTTTAATTTTATATAACATTTTTATCGATTTTTGTGTGTGGAAGTCAAAGGATAGTTTGAGGGAGTCGGCTCAGGTCCTTGGGATAGGTGGTAAGTCCCTTTACCTGCTGGGTCCATCTTGCTGGACCCCAGGAGTATGTGGTTTGGGGAGTGGATTGGTATGTTCCACAGAAGGAAGGCTGTGATTTATAATGCTAGAAACAGACAGATTTATGCTTTATGAAGTTTCTAATATCTCTTAAATTGAATGTGATTTTACTGCTTCTAAAATCTTACTATGTAAACAGCCTTTTATTCAGATGACCTTTTACAGTCTTTCTCATGTATCGTTAAGTTTAATAGACTGGGAAAGTTTACTTTGCTTCTGGCTTTCTTCCCACCCCGATGCATTCCACAAGATTTGAGTTAAAACCAGTTTAGAAATAACGAGCTGTAAACCTGAACAGGTAAGTGATCATGCTAATAGTTATGTTTATAAATCTAAACCTCCCTCTGTGGAATCCACCCATCCACTCCCAAAACCATAAATGGAATTCGGCTCTTACAACACTCCTGCACACAGAGGAAGGGCACAGAGGTGAGCACTCAGAGACACAGCACAAAACACCCCTGCTCCCCGCTGGAAGCAGAGCACAGCGTTCCCGGTAAACCTACGATGCCTCCCTCAACATACTAACTTATGTTAGGACCACAGTTATCAAGTAAGTGCTACTTGATCTAAAAAACAGCAGCGTGTCTCAGGGCACCATCAGGGACCTTCTGTCTTAGGGGCAGGTTCTCTTCCGTTCACAAAGAAGCTAGCTAGCTCAAGAAAGCAGGGATAGACTAAGACCCCGTGGGGCGCGTCACATCGCCCACAGTTGGAAACCGTGCCCTTGTTCTAGGCAGAAGCCCAACTGTTCTCACTCTGTGCCCTGGCCCTCTGGAAAAAGAGTTCATGATCAACAACTGAACCCTTAAATGAATTAGGGTGGCTGCAATTTAAAGGGACCCTATGGTAACAGCCCTTTAAAGATCAGTTCTTTACCAGTTCAGGTGCCTGCTTATCAAGAGCTGTTAATTCCCAATGTGAGATGGTTAACAGGGAACACCTTCCAGGGACTTTATAAAGCTTAAGCGAATGACCCAAACTGCCTCTTTATGCCTCTTGCAGTTACAGCTCTTAGGATACAGGGGGTTTTTGTTGTTGTTGTTGTTTGTTTTTTTGTTTTTGTTTTATTTTTTGGCTTTTCAAGACAGGGTTTCTCTGTGTAGTTTTGGTGACTGTCCTGGATCTCGCTCTATAGACCAGGCTGGCCTTGAACTCACAGATCCGCCTGGCTCTGCCTCCCGAGTGCTGGGATCAAAGGCGTGTGCCACCACCGCCCGGCTTAGTACAGGATTTTTTGTTTCTGTTTTTGCTTTTGTTTTCCAGAGCTGAGGACCGAACTCAGGGCCTTGCACTTGCTAGGCAAGCGCTCTACCACTGAGCTAAATCCCAAAAAAATATGGAATGCTTCACGAATTTGGATGTCATCCTTGCGCAGGGGCCATGCTAATCTTCTCTTTATCGTTCCAATTTTAGTAACTGCTGCCAAAGCGAGCACTTAGCACAGGGTTTTTAAGAGGTGTAGTTCCAGGAGGGGGCAAGCATCTTCATCACAAGTACCCTCTGCACAGTCTTCTTCACCAGTACCCTCTGCACAGTCTTCTTCACCAGTACCCTCTGCACAGTCTTCTTCACCAGTACCCTCTGCACAGTCTTCATCACCAGTACCCTGTGCACAGTCTTCTTCACCAGTACCCTCTGCACAGTCTTCTTCAACAGTACCCTCTGCACAGTCTTCTTCACCAGTACCCTGTGCACAGTCTTCTTCACCAGTACCCTGTGCACGGTCTTCTTCACCAGTACCCTGTGCACAGTCTTCAGGTTATTAGAAATGTGAGACACCACTGTACAAACCTAGTCCTACCAATGACTCCCATTTTTGTTAACGTCGTTATTTTGTAAATTGTTCATTTAATTTTCTCATTTTCCTCACGCAGTGGTTCACAGCTGCTGGGACGGTCGCCGTCCTCAACCCCAGAAGAAACAAAACCGGTGACTAAGTAACTTGCCCAACTGCAGTAGGTCAGGTAGCTGACTTGTGGCAAAGCAGGAACTACAGAGAAAGAGGAAGCGTGGGAAGGGGAGGGACGGCCTAGAGCCATCATGCGCGGCTTGCCTTGCCCCAGCTCCCACCTCACAGTCCTTCCTTGACCCCCATGCTCCTTTCTAATGATGCCAAATAATAAAACAATGTGAATCGAAACAACCGCTCCAAGGAAAGCTTTAGCATTCTTCTCCTTCTCTCTACGAAGCAAAGGCAGGCAGTGGAAGGATCCTAGAAGAACGTTCTGAGTCTGCCCACGGAGTCCCTGAGATGAAAACCTTCTCACAATACACTCCCCATGAAAAAGGAAAATACGGGCTGAGGATGTAGCCCAGTTGGTAGAATGCTTGCCCACCAGGCAGGAAGCCCTGGGTTCAGTCCCCAGCACCAATAAACAGGTGTGCTGCCAGCATTCAGGAGGATCAGAAGTTCAAAGTCATTGTCTGACACACAGTGGGCGCCAAGCAAACCTGGGATACACGAGACTGTCTCATAAAAGACAAAAGCAAAGAACAGACGAGTCAGAGTACACAAAGCTATTGTTTTCCTGTTTCAACTCCAACATAGTTTTCTTTTATTTCCATGGTGGATCTGTGAATTCAGCTTTGGTAACTGAAGGAGTGAGAATCATTTTTACATTCCAAAAGAATCCAACATGTGGTGTTGCATTCAGGCAGTGATTTCGAAAGCTGGGCTCTCTTTCTAATTCCACTGAGCATTAGTGCAACAGGAATTAGGTGTGACTAGTCACTAAATTATTACACTGACCCATATAGGAAAAGAATGATTAATTTCAAATTCACTTTTGGGAGAAGGTTTTTTTTTTAACCTGAAAATTTTCCTTTTTCTTTGTTTAAAACTACTTAAGCTGGGTGGTGGTAGCACACGCCTTTAATGCCAGGACTTGGGAGGCAGAGCCAGGTGGATCTCTATGAGTTCGAGGCTAGCCTAGTCTACAGAGCAAGATCCAGGACAGGCACCAAAACTACATGGAGAAGCTTTGTCTCAAAAAAAAAAACAAAACAAAACAAAAACATACTTAAAATCATTCTATTATAGTTATTTAATATGTAAATTGTATTGCTATACATAAAGTATGGTTTTTTTAAAGGAAATATACAACAGAGAAATTGCAAAGAACATCTTGTATGAAAACAATTATATAATTGGTTTGTGTGTGACATGTTTTCAAAAGTATGCATGAAACCACACAAACAGAAAAAAAAGAAGAATCACAATCACCTTGGTAAATAAGAATAAGTACTTAACTATATGAAACCAATAATGACCTTTTTTTTTTTTGGCTTTTCAAGACAGTTTCTCTGTGTAGCCCTGGCTGTTCTGGAACTTGTTCTATAGACCAGGCTGGCCTCCAACTCACAGAGATCTGCCTGCCTCTGCCTCCCAAGTGCTGGGATTAAAAGCATGCGCCACCACCATGGCCAGGTCCAATAATGACTTTTAAAGGGAAGTCAGCAGGGGCCGGAGAGCTGGCTCAGCAGGCAAGAGGACATACTGCTCTTACAGAGGACACGTGTTCCAGTCCCAGGATTGATGTCGGGTGGCTCCTAACCACCTGTAACTCCAGCTCCAAGGGATCGCACACCTTCTTCTGGCCTCCATACTGTACTCAGGTGTACAAATTATAAATCCACACTCAGATACACACACATACATAATACAAGTTTTTTTTTAAACATTCCTTCATTTAAAAAAGAACATTTACCAAAAACAAGAACAATGATCTCACGTAATGCTGAAATAATGCAGTACCCTCAGCCCCAGAACAAGGTGTCATTTCTGTTCAACCCTATCCTGGTAGTGCTAAACAATCCAAGAAAGCAAGAAAAAGAAACAAAACACATAGTAGGAGAGAAAAATGACCAGCTAACAGGACTGTGCTCATGGAAAACCACCAGGAATCTAATGAAAACTCCACCCCTGCGGAGGACATAATGGGTCATGGCACACTGGCCTAGCTTCAACCGGGAAAAGACGCAATAAATCACAAAACCACACTTGTACGTATGGCGAAGGGTCGTGGGAGAGACCAAAACTGGAACTGCTGGGGCCCGAGCACCCTGGGCTGGGCTGACCATCTCCAGGCATCTTCTCCAGGAGTGCGTGCTGATTCTGAGTGCAGATTATGCCTGTCCAAGAGTGCGCTGCTGCATACAGGGTGACATTAAGGCGCTGGTGACAGCAGGGGTTGATATGGCAGCTACAAGGAGCTCCAAATTTTTAGCTAGTTTTCCCCACAGACTCTCTAAAATTCCGCTGCATAGCTACCAGAATGGACAGAAGAAAATGACGGCAAATATCAAGTGTCAGAGAAGCCACACAGGCACCCGAACTCATACACTGATACGGGAACACAAATCCCTACAGTCATCTTCAAAACCATTACTACAAGCACGGCGGTTCACCCTATTATCTCAGCCCTCCAGAGTATGGGGCAGAAGGATTACAAGTTCAAGACTGGCCTGAACTACAGAGTGAGACCCTGGCTAAAAAAGATAAAGAAAAACAACCAATCACTATATAATAATGTTGACACTGTGAACTAACAATTCCACTATTAGATATATAGTCAAAATAAATGCATCTTATTTTCATAGCATTAGCATAGTAGCATTATTTATAATAGTGCAAACTATAAGCCGGGCGGTGGTGGCGCACACCTTTTATCCCAGCACTTGGGAGGCAGAGGCAGGTGGATCTTTGTGAGTTGGAGGCCAGCCTGGTCTACAGAGCGAGATCCAAGAAAGGCGCAAAGCTACACAGAGAAACCCTGTCTCGAAAAACCAAAAAAAAAAAAAAAAAAAAAATAGTGCAAACTATATACATGATAATGCGCAGTGACCATAAAGAGATGTACTGTGGCCAGGTGTGGTGGCAATTTAATCCCAGCACTTGGGAGCAGAAGCAAGTAGATCTCTGTGAGTTCCAGGCCAGCCTGGTCTACAGAGCGAGCTCCAGAACAGCTAGGACTGTTACACAAAGAAACCCTGTTGGGGGGGGGGGGTGACACTGTGGTTCAATCACACAAGTGAGTTAACATACAACAATAAGAAAACAAAACACAACAGTCAGGATGGGCCTCACTAATAGAAGGTCGAGTGAAAAAGGCTGGATGCTGCAGGGCGGTGGTGGCTCACACCTTTAATCCCAGCACTCGGGAGGCAGAGGCAGGCAGATCTCTGAGTTCAAGGCCAGCCTGGGCCACAGAGTGAGTTCCAGGAAAGGCGCAAAGCTGCACAGAGAAACCCTGTCTCGAAACCACCCCCCCAATCCCCCACAAAAAACAAAGAAAAGAAAAAGGCTGGATATAAGAATAAATGCTATATACTTGCATGTATATCAAGCATGAAAACAAATCAAGCTATATGTTCATCTGGAAGGCCATTACCTTGGGTAGGCACAGTAATTAAAGGATCACAAGGAAGTCCTCCTGGTCATGTGCTGGTTATACAGGTATGTTCAGTTTGTAAAACCACATCATGCTAAACATGTATTATATTACAACCAAAAGTCCTTTCGTAAAATAAAATTAATTACTAACATTATAAATAGCAATCATCAAAGTCATCCTGAAAACCTTAACAATATTCTAATTCAAGAAGGCTAAGAAATAATAGCCCAATTACTGTGACAATTATCATTCTAACCTTTTCTGCTTGTGTCCTGTGACAACTACTTCTGTTGATGCTATCTTGAACACAAGAAACAGGAAACCCAACTGAGCTTGGCGCCTGGAACCCCAGCACTTGGAAGGCTGATACAGGAGGACCATGAGTTTAAGGCCAGCCCAGGATACAGAACAAGATCTTGAGCAGGAGGTGGGGGAAGGGGGGGACACGACACGGGACCAGGCATAGTGGTGCATTACTTTTAATCCCAGCACTCACTCAGGAGGCAGAGGCAGGTGGATCTCTTTGTGTTCGAGGCCAGCCTGGTCTACACAGAAAGTTCCAGGACAGCCAGGTACACACAGTGAGACTCTGTTTCAAACAATAAGTAACAACGACAATCTTAAAAAGACAAGGAAGCCTATATAAGGATAGCAGGGACACCACAAGACAGCAGGGGCACCACAGGACAGCATGGGTACCACAGGACGGCAGGGCCACCACAGGACAGCAGGGCCACCACAGAACAGCAGGGACACCACAGGACAGCAGGGACACCACAGAACAGCAGGGGCAGCACAGGAAAGTAAAGAATACTAAATATTTTTACTCATTGTTACTCCTGGTTCAAAAACTAGCTTTTAGTCATTACTTACTTTAAACTCTAAGTAAAGATTTAAAAATAAGGGTAAGATATAGCTCAGGCTGTAGAGGATTTGTCTAGTATGTGCAAAGCTCTAGTTTAATTACTAGTACCCACAAAAAGCAAACAAACAAAGCAAAAGCAAAAGCCTTGATATTCTCCAAAAACAACTGAGTGACAAGCACTAAGTGTAATAAAAATTAAAAGCCAAACTACTACTACAATTACTACTACTACTACTACTACAACTACTACTACTATTATTATTGTTACTACTATTACTTAATGCTGTGGTCTTTCACTGAACCTGGTGGTCATCGATGCAGCTAGGACGACTGGCCAGTGAGCCCCGGTGATCTGCCTGTCTCCACAGTCCTGTCAGTGCTGGATTCCCAGTTACGTGGTCGCCAGGGGTCGGCACTCAGGTCCTCAGGCCCACAGAGCAGGCACTTCACTCATTGAACCCTCTCTCCAGCCTCCCAAAGGATAAAATGTTGACTAAACTCCCACCTCAAATTTCTCAACCTGTAGAGGCCAAAGAGATGGTCCAACAGTTATGAGCACTTGCTGCTCTTCCAGGGGACTGGGGTTCAGTTGCCAGAACATGGTAGCTTACAACTGTCTGTAATTCCAGTTCCAAGGTATCTGACACCCTCTCCTGGCCTCTGTAGGCGTCAGGCATGCATGCAGTGCACAAACATACACTCGAGCAAAATACACACACACATAAAATAAATATTTTCCAACCTTTATATCAGACCATCAGAATTTTAATGATACAGATTCAGCTGGGCAGTGGTGGCACATACCATCAATCCCAGCACTAGGGAGGCAGAGGCAGGTAGATCTCTGAGTTCGAGGCCAGCCTGCCCTACAGAGCAAGTTCCAAGACAGGTCTACACAGAGAAACCCTACCTCAAAAAACAAAAACAAAAAAAAAAAATTACACAGCTTCTTTATTTTTAAGAGAATATCATATAAAGTTTTATTTCTTTAAATTCACACTTAACATGCACACATGGATTATCTTTCTTTACAGATGTTCCATGAACCCAAAACAACAAGGCAGCTTAAAGACTGAAGTCTCCGTTTCTAAAGATTAATCCAAATCAGTTATTGGCCTGTAACAAATTCTCTCAAAACAGACCACCACAGAGAGCAAATCATAAATCTTCACATTCTGGGCAGAGGATTTATCTCTTGAGGCTCATTTGAACGCTACGTACACCCTGGTTGTCACCCAAGACAATCTGCCCACCTCAGATAATGCTGGTTAAGAAAAATCCACTGACCACTCTTAGCATAGTTTAGTAGCCATATTTCATCATTAACAAATGATCTCTTTGTTCCTCAGATCTGGGATACTACTGGACTCTTTTGTAATTGGACTTTCTCATCTCAAGAGTCAAATAAAATGTTCACTTGGGTTATTAAGTTGACAGGCACATGCTGCATCAGACTTGGGCAGATTTCACAGGTTTCTCCAGTAAACACATTGAACTAAACTTCACTGGGTCGCTGCCGGCACATACAAGGCATCAACAATGGCAGCCTTATTATTCGAATCATGTTTGTTATTATGGTCCTGTAAGGGTGAGATGCAAACAGGCTGCCTCAGTAACCACTGTGTTATTACTGGCACCTTACCACAGACTCGTGCAAATTCCAATTGTATACTATCATCTCCAGAGGTCAAAACATCACCAGGCAGACTATCAAGAAGGCAGGTAACTCATTATTCCTATATAATTGCTGTGAGGGAGGCAATATTTATAGTTGGTAGTTTTCAGCAGTTGACAATTTCACCCCCTCTCCCAGAGGACATCTGACAGTGTTTGGAGACATTTTCGACTGTCACAAATGAAGAGTACTGAGGCCAGGGGTGCTGCTGGCACATGACAGCTCGACAGCACAGGATTATCTCGCCCAAAATGTCAGCAATGCTGAGGATGAAAGGCTCTCCTTTACAGTTCCGCTTACTGCCCCAAAATAATGAATGAAAATCATTACAACCAATTCTATACACTTAAGACCAGGAGACAGCCTCATCAAAATGCATAAGCTATAATAAACTCCAATCTACCTACCAACCTACATCTAAACCAGAAAAGGCTTAAAAGAAAAGGAAGAAAACTGAGCGTGAAGGAAAGAGAAAAAAAGAAGATGTATAGGAACTTGTCCTGGAATGAGCAATCTAGGGCACAAATACAGGGTGACCCTTAAAAAGGCACAGGGACCCCTTAGAAGCATGTACTGGACTGGCCCTTCCTGATACTGTTCAGCAGGATCTTGCATAGCACATATGCTTTTTTAAGGACATACATTTAATGAACCAGTTAGATAGATCCTGGGAAATGAGACCTCAGGGAAGTTCCTTGGCTAAATCTATAGGCTTTAGACAGGAGGACTGGGAATCAACCCCAAATCTTTAGACATCAAGCACCATGTCTTAACCACATCGCTAATCTAACTTACCTATAGACTATACAGTTCTGGAAGGATGGGTACCTATGGGTAATGGGACAGCGGGTCCTCTTTGCTCTTTGTACTGCTCTTTACAGGACATGATCTTTGAAAAGCCAAGCTTACTGGACTGGAAGGCACTGTTCCCTGCTCACTGAATTTAAATGCCCCAAACTGAACTTGTTTTGGCTAACTAGGACTGTCCATATCACAACAAGGCTAATTCACAGAGAAAAAAAGCAAGATACTAATGTTTCAAGGATACCCACCCCTGTCTTCAGTCTGCACCCTGAATTATGTAGACAGCACGCAAAGGTACGACTTGTCCTAAGCTCTATTTTCAACTTCTCTTTTCCGTTTTTTTTTGTTTGTTTTTTTTTGTTTTTCAAGACAAGGTTTCTCTGTGTAGCCCAGGCTATCCTGGAACTCACTCTGTAGACCAGGCTGGCCTCGAACTCACAAAGATCTACCTGCCTCTGCCTACTGAGTGCTAGGATTAAAGGTATGTACCATCACTGCCTGGCAAGGGTATTTAAAATAAGGAACTTGAGCCTTGTAATAGCTGCATCCCTCAGTGGAACAAGGACAGCACCCTATCCTTCGCAGCCCAACAGGCGAGACAAAGCTTGAGTCAGGTACAGAGTTGTACCCAAGGAGAACCTTCAAGAACAACTGCAAATGTCGGCCAAAGTTCAAAGGTTAGGAATAAATAGGGCAATCATCCATTCATCTGTGCTGTGGAGTGCCAAGAACCAGAGGAGCAACTTCACAAGCAAGGATGTGCCAGCAGTGATGAGACAGGCGTTGGTCACAGAGGTGGGGTACAGTAAATGAGGGATATGCAGGACAGTGAGAACCAGGGTCCTCACATCAGGAAAAAGAGTTATAAATATGCAAAGAATAAAAGCCAAAATTAACCTTGTAATTCACTGGAGCTGTCTGTGTGGTCTTGTAGTTTTCAATATACAGGTAGATACAGAAATAAATACAGATGTAAACATGCTGTATGTATATGTGTTTCTATTTACACACTTGAATACATATGCATGTATATGAATAAACATATACAGCTACATTTATTCATCCACATATGGGATACCTATTCATTTGCATACATAAACTTCCTACCTTCATCCTGTCCACTGAGAGGACCCAGGACCCTGGTTCCTCCCTCCCTAAGCAGCAAAGAGTGCATATAGCACCACAAACTTGCTTTCTAACTTTGGCTTCTCTACTAAAAACAGTCATGGCTCCTTGGAGAGATGGTTGATTCCATGACTAGAATAGGAAAGTATCAAATAAACCTAAAACATCTTGGGGACCAAAAAATAATAAAGTGCTAACAGAATGATTAGATATTCAATGGATAGAAGCTAGCATTCAGACTCCCAATGCCCATATTTAAAACAGTAAGTATTACATTAAATAACAATAATGATTAAAGCTAGCCAAGCATGGTGACACATGCTATAATCGCAGCACTCAGGAGACAGGGACAAGAGGGTCAGGAGCTCAAGGTCACCCTCTAATACATAGCAAGTCTGGCACTAGCTAGGGCTACATAAGCCCCTGTTTCAGAAAATGCCTAGACAGAAACCTCCATGTGGATCTGGAGAAACGTCTCATTTGATCAAGTGTTTGCTATGCAAGCTTGAGGGGCTGAGTTCAGATCCCAAGCATTCACAGGAAAGACGGGGCGTGGTGGCATGCGCCTGTAATCCTAGTACTGGAGAGGCAGCGGAGGGTCCCTGGAGCTCGATGGCCAGCTAGTCTGGGAAGCGTGTGCTCCTCCGATTCAGTGAGACATCCCATCTCAAAAAGTAAGGTGAAGAGCGATGCAGGAAGACTCCACACTATACATGCACACAAAGGCACACACGTGAATATGTACACACACACACACACACACACATACAAAGAAAACCACTGTGTAAAACAGCGCATCATAAATGTATACTGAAGATAAATAAAAGGAACAAAGTAGAGCAGGGTGCCACACTGCTACAGTAGTAGCTCTCAGAAAGCTGAGACAGGAGGATGATAAATCAAGACCAGGGGCTGAGGAGACGGTTCAGTAGGTAAAGTGCCTGCAGTGTGAGCACAAAGACTTGAGTCTGAACCTCAACACCCACATAAAGGCCAGGCATGGTGGCACTCACGTATAACCCTATGCTGGGGTGAAGGGATAAGGGGCAAGGACAGATGGATTCCCAGAGCTCACTGGCCAGCCAGTGTAGCCGAATCAGTAAGCTCCACATTAAGAGAGACCCTGTCTCAAAAAAAAAGGGGGGGGGGTGGAGAACAATTCAGGGCAATGTTCAACATCAGCCTTTGGCCTCCACACAGGCACTCAGCAGATGGACACACACACAGCCAGCATGGACCACATATTGAGGCTGCCTCAAAAACAAGCAAATAAATAAATAAAAATTAATAGTTTAATTTTCTTAATGTATTTAAATAGTTTTAAAGTATTTCCCCAAAAGATAACAAAGGGAAAAAATAAGTTTATAACAAACTGTTAAATTGTTAAAAGTAAGCCAGGCAGTAGTGGCACACACCTTTAATCCCACTAGGGAGACAGAGGCAAGCAGATCTGAGTTCGAGGCCAGCCTGGTCTACAGAGCGAGTTCCAGGGCAGCCAGGGTTACACAGAGAAATCCTGTCTCGAAAAACAAAATGAAACAAAACAAAAACTAATAAAAGTATCAGTAAGGAGACCAACAAGCTCCAGATACCATTTGCTAGCACACAGTGAGAACACTGATACCAGCCCTGTGGTAGTCTCTCGGGAGCTGGAAAACCTACGCTTAAACACAAGGAGGAGTAGGTAAACTCCAACTAAGGACATTCTACAGGGCGTGGAAGCTCGAGTCGAGATCGTAAACGGTAAGCAAGGACGGTGGAACGATTCCTGTCAAAGACTAAGAAGATCCCCAACAAAAGACAACGCTAACTCCGAGCTAAACGTCTTCTAAGATCTCGTTAGTAACTGATACAGCTGGAGGCCTGCTAAGTCTGAAAGGCCTGGGGTTGAGTGCAGTAGTGTACCAACGTTGATTTCCTCCCTCCTTCCCTCTTTGGCTCTTTTGTTCCTCTATTTTCCAGTAGAGAAACAATGATTATATATATTTATAGGATAGGTACAATGTGGTATTTTCATATATGCATACACTGTGGAATGACTAACTTAAATGAATTCATGTATCTACTAGCTCATATATCTATTATTTTTGAGGTAAAAGCATTTGAATTTTACTTTCTGAGCAATTTTGAAACATACAATATGTTGTTGTTATTATTAACTATAGTCACCATTCTGAAAAACAGAACTTATTTCTCAGCTGGTGACATAGCCCAGTGACACAGCACTTGACCCTGGGTTCATTCGTAAGCAATGCCACGGTGAAAACTAGTCTTTAAAACTTGGCCTTTCCTACGGTCCGCCTCTTATTTCTCCTTTTTCCTACTCAACAACAGGAATATCGGTCCAGCTTTTCCCCAAAGCCTGTGTGCCCTGAAGCATCATGTTCTAGGGACTGACTGCTCACTGAGCCCAAACTTTACAGGCCCACACAAATTACTCAACCTTGTAAATGTCACCTGGTGCCTCTTCCTCCTTCCTCCATGGGACATGCTTATTCAGAAGAGCACCAATTCTTCCACCAGTCCCAAAGAGCAAGCTACCCACCTCTGCACAGGGGCGCTGTGAAGAAGACAACGGACAGCTCAAGAGCCCTCAGACCCAAACTGTGTGCTCAGTGACTTCAGAGACTAACTACCACGGCATCCCACAGACTCAGGAGCTTTCCAACATCCCAACCTTCGCCACAAACAAGTCAGGAGGAGGCTCTAGAGCCAGATAAAGCCAAGAGGTAGCAGAAAGGCGGCTGGCCAAGGACAGACAACTGTGTGGCTGAGGGCCAGCACCAACAGGGTAACTACGCCTCAACTCTTCCTGTGACCAAGAACCTGAACACTCCTGGAAATGTTCTAATACAAGCCACGTGTGGTGGCTTACACTTATGATCCCAGTACTGGAAAGGCTGAGGCAGGAAGGTCTCAGGTTCGAAAGTCAGCCTGGGTTACACAGTAAGTACAAGGCCAGGCATAACTACATAGGTAGACTCTGACTTATTAAAACTAACTAACTAAATAAATAAATAAATTAAATAAAATAAAACTCTTCTAATTCAGAGCACCCAGAACTCGAGACAGACACATTACAAATACTTAGTGGATTCCTACACATGCTAATAAGCACTGTGATAGGTACTGGGGATAGACTAGAGGTGACCCTTGTTCCTTCTGAGCTCCTGCCCCAAACAGAACTCATGTCCCCAAACCAGGTTTCCTACAAAGCTGAACTGAAGTGCTCACTGAAGGACCCTGGACTGGTAGGTAGCATTCCTTAAAAACTCCCGGCTGCTGGAATACGCAACAGCACGAGAAAAATGGCAGAACTTAGAAATAGAAACACCTCTGTCTATCCCCCCCTCCCTCCCCCCTCTCGCTAGCTTGTTTCGAGCCATGGTCTCACGTAGGCCAGGCTGGTCTGCCTTCGAACTCCGGCTCCTCCTTCCTCCACCTCCTAATTGCTGGGATTACAGGCCTGAGTCACCACACCCAGCAACCTCTTCTCGTTATTATTAACATATAACGCTAACGTTTTTTACTTCTAACCTCATCTCCACGTCTCCTTTTCCCATTCTCTTTCCTGGGCTTTTATCCCCCACTAGTTTCTTCCTTTAAGCCACTTACAGACACCTTTATCCTCCTTGTTTTTGCTTAGGCCTGCTCTTTCCCAGATATGATTTTTCCAAACTTAATACCTCGATTTTTGTTTTTCAGAATAATTGTGTCGGACCCCACAACACTTGGCTTCCATTCCTTACTGTTTGCCAATGGCCAACAAAATGATCTTTTTTTTCCCTCAATATTCTATTTCTCCTCAAAACCTTTTTGACTGAGCACACCACTCAACTTCTGATATCATCTTCTGTTCTTTGAATTCCCACCTCTCCAAATTTGTTTCCTCTGTATTTCTAAATGCCAGTGTTCCACAAGGTCATCTACCATCTATATCTCTACATAAACATTTTCTGTACAACCATGCATGTTCATACTCTCGACTCTACATCCATTCTAAGAAATCAGCTTAGAAATTCTAACTAAAGTCCAGTCATACAAATGGTTCCAGCATCCACTGGAGATGCCAAGCTACCTTCAGGGAAGTGATGTAATAACAGCTAATCCCTAAGATTCCTGAATGAGCCCAGCTGAACTCATATCCGGCTGAACCACTTACTGTGTACCATTGAACAATTAGCGTCAATCTCCTTATACAGAAAAGGAAGATTAACAACACTACTCTGTTGCAGGATTCCTGTGGCCACTAAACAACACACTGTGGTGATATTTTATTTGTGATGAAAAATGTGGTGATATTTTATTTGTATGTTATTAAATAAAGTTTGCCTGGAGATCAGAGGTCATAGCCAGCCATAAACAAGTCAGGTGGTGGTAGCACACGCCCTTAATCCAATCACATGGCAAGCAGTCTCTGTGTGGTCAAGGACACAGCCAAAGGTGGTGACACACGCCTTTAAACCCAGTACCAACCATAGAGACCTGGAGGTCTGTGTAGACAGGCAGTGACGAGGAAGTGATGTGGCTGGGCTAAGAGCCAATGAGAAGGCAGAACAGGAAGGCAATAAAGGTGCAGGTTAGACAGGAAGAAGCGTTTGGTTCTCTTGGGAAGCTACGGTGGTGTGATGAGTAAGGTTAGCTGGTGGCTCTCACTATGTCCTGATTTCTAAGGCTTTCACCCCTATATTTGGCTCTGTGTTTCTTATTTAATAAGACTGTTAAGAAATTCAACTACAACATATGGAAATGCATAACGTGTAAAACACACTCAATAAATATTAACCACTAAATCTTCATGGTTAATATTACCAAGAACAGCTGGGCGGTGGTGCACACATTTAATCCCAGCACTTGGGGAGGCAGAGGCAGGTGGATCTCTTGAGTTCAAGGATAGCCTGGTCTACAGAGTGAGTTCCAGGACAGCCAGGGCTACACAGAGAAGCCCTGTCTGGGGATGAGAGGGATGAACAGGGCCAAAAACATTACCAAGAATAGCAAGAGCCTTACAGCTGGATCTCTTTCACTTACATCTGAGGTCAGTCTTACAGGGTCTTCTACATCCATTTCTGATCCTTAAGCAGAGCGAATTTAAGAAACCTCAGCAGTAGCTCAGAACTCACCAACCTAACTTTGGCCCCTTCCCCTACTACAGATGAATGAACTAGACCTTCATTTTATTTCCCTTGCTACGTGATTAAAGGCTGCTCAGTCCTGTCCACTATCCTGAGAAGCCCCGTGTCATCCAACTTCCTGAAGGCAAAAGCAAGCTCTGATGTGCCTCCAAGACTGTGCCACTGTGTCCCACGCCGTACCTGACCAACCTGTTCTCTTGGCATGCCTTGGGAAAACCAGCCACCTGCCAGACAGGACCAACGTCTCACCTGAATGGCCTTCTTCCCACAGTCTGCAGCTCAGTCTCTGGTGTCTTCTCTGCTCTGATTGTCCCTCCTAGTCTAGGCTCATCTTAAGGTCATTAATTCCAAGACCTTGGGCTCCACCCCTACACGCCTAATCAGTCATTATAGGCTGCTGGATCTTCTTTCACATGTCATGAATGAGTCTCCTTATCCTTGTCATTTATACTTCTGAGTGTATGTGTATGTGTATCAAGTATCTATGTAGCCCACCCCAGTCTAGAATTCCTGGACTCAAGTTATCCTCACACCTCATCCATCAAAGTAGCTGGGACTACAGGTGTGGGCCACTGTACCTAGCTCCATTCATATTCATCCATCCCTGACCCCATCCTGCCCAGTACCAGGAATCAAACACACAGCCTCATTCATGATAGGCAAGCCCTCCACCAACTAAGGTACATCCCTAGCCCCTATTTGCATTACTTTGATGTCTATTTGAATTTCAAATTGTGTTTCTAAAAACAAAGAGATTGATCACCTAAAAACCTAGCTTCCACACTGTCATCATTGTCACATCATCACTGAAAGTCATGTATATTTACTTCCTATGGGATAAAAATCTTCTGTCTCTCAATGATATTATGGGTTTTCCTACTTCTTTTAGCCTTTGCTAATCCATGTCTTCTATGTGTAAGTCTACCAACTGTACCCTTCATCCAAAGTTTATAGTTGGTTTGACTCTTACGTTCTCAGTGAAACCCTTCCTGATCTCTATCAGCAGAAGGTAAACAGTGTGAACGAGCTGAGCAAAAGTGAGTCAAGGATGTGACTACAATGGAGAGAGAGATTGTTCTGGAAAAAGATCAGAGAGGTGGGGACAGGCCAGATTGCAATGTCCAGATTCTTGGACGCTGTAAATACGACAGATGATGTCTTTAAATCTTAGTAAAAGGCAGATCAACTGAAAGATTTCTGTGACAAAGAAACAAAATGACTTATATTTTAACAGATGATGCTGTGGCGGGTGGCGAGACTGTTGTAGAGAGCCTAGTTCACACATAACGAGTCTGGCTAAGAGGCTATTCTGTTCATCTGAGTGACACAGAACACTGGAGATGAGGGCAGCAGAGAGACGTGATCAGAATTGGGATGCCCATACTGAGTGGATAAAGGGTTTAAGAAAGAAGTCAAGGATGAGTAAGTTACTAGCTTAAACAGATCAGTGGTAGAGTACATTCACGGCTAGCATGTTCAGGGTCCTAGATTCAATTTCCAGCACTGCCAGAAAACAAACAACAAAAAATAAAAAACTTATTTTAACAAAAAATACAAAGTCAGGGCTGGAGCAACAGCTCGGTGGGTAAAGCACTGAACATGCAAACGAGGAACCGAGTTCAAATCCCGAGAAAAGACAGAATCAGGGAGCTCATGAGCTAGCCTGGAATACACAGTCCTTTCTATAGTTTGGGGAGTTGTTTGCTCTACACTTCCTGTTTACTCAGGTAATATTATATCCCTCTCGAGTCTTTGATGAGGTTGAAGACTAGATAGAGTTTTATAGTTTTCCTTGTTACCAAATTCAGAAAAGAAATTTACGTAAGAGATGTATAAAGTTTATAAGGCTGAGAAACATAAAAGCTTAAGTTGTTTATCTAAGATGTTTTAAAATCTAAAAATATATTGTTGGGGCTGGAGAGATGGCTCAGAAGTTAAGAGCACTGGCTGCTCTTTCAGAGTTCATGAGTTCAATTCTCAGCACCCACATGGTGGCTCACAATCATCTATAATGAAATATGGTGCCCTCTTCTGGCCTGCAGTGCAAGCATACATATAAACAGAACACTTATTATTCAAATAAATAAATAAATTTAAAAATATATATATATATATATATTGTTTAGGATGATAATACACGTTATGATAGAAAGTGGTTTAGGTATAAAACTTTACACTCACTAAGACAGGATAAATAATATAGTACTTTCTCTGAATTTGCCAAATACAAATAGACTAGACATTGTAAATGTAATTTCTACTTGATAATTGTTCTTATTGTATATAGTTTTACTATGTTACAGTTAAAACCTTTCCTTTTTATTAAGACAAAAAGGGTAAAATGTTGTGGAATAATCTTTTTGTATACTATGAAGTATCACTCTGACTGGTTTAATAAAATGCTGAATGGCCAATAGCTAGGCAGGATTTCTAGGCACAGAGGATGCTGGGAAGAAGCAGAAAAGCAGGTTGAACAGTAAATAGATGAGGTAAACGAGACTGGGCAGCACACAGATTAATAGAAATGGGTTAATTAAATTACAAACAATCCTAAGCTATCAGCCAAGCTTTCATAATTAATAAGAAATCTGTGTGGTTATTTGGGAGCTAGCAGGCAGGACAGAAAAATCCGCCTACAAGATTGAGCCACATAGTAAGCTCTAGGCCAGACTAAGGTATAGAATTAGAAAATGTCTCAAAAAACAAACAAACAAACAAAAAAACCCATATCTTTGTGTGTTAACAACAAAAAAAGATTAATGCAGATACACTTTTAACAGACAAAGAAGAGAAGCAGTTCCTTGGAAGAGTAAAGCTTTTATTTAATTTAATTAATTTATTTATGTAGAGACAGGGTATCACTTATATCTCAGGCTACCCTCAAACTCCCCATCCTCTTACCTCTGCCTCTCAAGCACTGAGATTACAGACATGCCACCATAACGTGGCAGCTCACAACCACCTGTAACTCCAGCTCCAAGGGGATCCAGCATCCTTTTGTGGCCTCCAAAGGCACTGCACTCACCTGCACATACATACATACATATATATAAAATTAAAAATAAAAATATGAAGCATGGTGGCAGCACTTGGGAACCAGGGGCAGGAGGATCTCTGTGAGTTCAAAGCCAGCCTGGTCTACATAGTGAGTTCCAGGACAGCCAGAGCTACACAGAGAGAATAATAATAAAATAATTTTTAATAAAGAATTTTGTTAATAAAATAATTTTTTTTAATAAAGAATTTTGTGGTGTCAGTTAGATAGCTCAGAGCCTGAGGACCTGAGTTCAATTTCTGGAAACCCCATATAAAGGTGGAAAGACAGAATCAACTCCACATATTTGTCCTCTGACTTCCACACATACACACAGCCACATATACATAAAAATTTAAAGAGAATTTTGTGAGTTCTACTTTGAAAGAAAGGAAACAGATAGGGTCTTTTTTAAATGATTTATTTCTATTTTATGTGCATTGGTGTTTGTCATACATGTATGTCTGTGAGGGTATTAGATAACCCCAAACTAGAGTTACAGACAGTTGTGAGCTGCCATGTGGGTGCTGAGAATTGAACCCGGGTGCTCTGGAAGAGCAGTCAGTGCTCTTAACTGCTGAGCCGTCTTTCCAACACCCAGAGATGTGATTTTAAGGAAAAAACAAAACAAAACAAAAAAACCCAACAACTTAAATACTTTCAAAAATAAATTGGAAGAAGTAACAAAGCATAAAAGTGGAGATGTTTAATAAAATAACAGAAGCAAAGGAATATAATTATCCATTATTTATAACTGAAAGCTCCTTGGGGACAGGATTTATGACCGATTATCTCTGCAACCCTCACAATGCTGAGCAATTGTGGGCAATCAAAACAATATGGGTACTCAATTAATGAGCACAAATAATGGCCCAACAAGCAGAAAACAGTAATGGCAGACTGAAGGCCTCGTCAAGGTTCCAGAGCCCAGCACACCTGGGAGACCTACCACTATGGAAAGAAAGCATCCTAGCCTTGGCATCCTGGCTGGAAAACAGGCCAACTCTCTGGGTGTGCGTCTAGACTTAAAATACAAGCGGTGAAACAGAAAGAGAAGCAAATGAGACTCCTACCAACTCCTGCCCACACTCCGGTGAGACTGCCATGACCCTCACAATTGTGCCGGCTGATGCTGAAGATACTCAAGGATACCCCCTGTCTTCTTAAACCATTAAAAAGCATTTGTGTGGTTTAAAAGGAGTTGGGGATTTAGCTCAGTGGTAGAACGCTTGCCTAGCAAGCACAAGGCCCTGGGTTCGGTCCTCAGCTCCGAATTAAAAAAAAAAAGTGGTTTAAAAGCCTGAATTGTTCCCAAGGCTTTGTGTTACAGGCAAGCACTTGACCACTGACTGGGCTATACCCCACCCCCAAGCCCTAAAAGGTCTGAACAGCTTACTAGTCAATCAATCTGGAGTGGTACACTATTGTTTCCTAAGCATGTGGAATACAGAAACACAGATCAGAGCCAACAGCCAGACCAACTGATGTCTGTCCCCAGTGGTTGCCGAGGATAGAATATTCTAGGTCCCCAATAGTTAAGATAATTCCATAGCCCCAATATCCACTACAGCTGTTCAGAGAACTGCTTTTTATTCACTGGTTTTTCATTTGTTTAAAAGTTTGAAGAAGTTTACAGTATTTATTGTGTGTGCAGATATACACACACACACACGTGTGTGTGCCATGCACTTGTGTGGCGGTCAGGGGACAACTCATAGGAGTTAGCTCTCTCCTTCCACCATGTGGGTCCTGGAGATCAAACTCATAGGAGTTAGCTCTCTCCTTCCACCATGTGGGTCCTGGAGATCAACTCATAGGAGTTAGCTCTCTCCTTCCACCATGTGGGTCCTGGAGATCAACTCACAGGAGTTAGCTCTCTCCTTCTACCATGTGGGTCCTGGAGATCAAACTCAGGTTGCCAGGCTTCTTTTTAAGTGGATTATCTTACACATGTCTTTGCCGGGAGGTTAGACGGTTAACCAGGAAACATGCTCAAACACTGGCACAGGCATTATAACCTGGCAGGTCGAATCAGGCTCTCGCCTGTTCTTCCCGGTGACTAACTCTGGTGAAGCATTCTTCTGGCTCTGGACAGCAAAACTAATTTCCTTAAGACCTGAATGTGGCTGGGCGGTGGTGGCACACGCCTTTAATCCCAGCACTTGGGAGGCAGAGGCAGGTGGATCTCTGTGAGTTCAAGGACACACAGAGAAACCCTGTCTTGGGGAAAACAAACAAAGGAACAAAAAGATCTGAATGTGGAGCTAAAATGATGGCTCAGTGGTTAAGAGCACTGGCTGCTCTTCCAGAGGACCCAATTCCCAGCACCCACATGGCAGCTCACAATCATCTGTATGTAACTCCAGTTCCAGGGGATCTAACACCCTCTTCTGACCCCAGTACCAGGCATACATGTTCTATACATACATATTATGTAGGCAAAATACTCATACACACAGTAACATTTTTAAATAAAATAAAATAAAGATTGGAATATATGGTAGCTCAGACATTAATACTTCCCTTCCTAAAACTATGCTCTGATCCCTTTGATTAGATATGACTCTTTCATAGCTTCAGTCACTCATTTTTATGTATAGCTTTTCTGGATAGTTGACTTCATTAAGTTTTAAGCCTTCTGAATTTTTCATTCTCTGAGATCCTTATCTTGAAGCTCTGATTCATCAATACCCGGGACTTCATCAATGAAAGACAGTAGCAGAAGGAGAGAGTCTAACTACAAGTAAAATACACAAAGGCTGGAGGAAGAGGCAGGAAAAACACTGCCTAGGCTACAAGAGGCCCTGTCTCAAAAATTAATAAATCGAGGGCTGGAGAGATGGCTCAGAGGTTAAGAACACCAACTGTTCTTCCAGAGGTCCTGAGTTCAATTCCCAGCACCCATATGGTGGCTCACAACCATCTGTAATGAGATCTGTCACCTGCTTCTGCATACATAATAAATAAATAAATAAATAAATAAGTTGAGGGCTCACAACCATCTGTAATGAGATCTGTCACCTGCTTCTGCATACATAATAAATAAATAAATAAATCGAGGGCTGGCAAGATGGCTAATTAGTTAAGAGCACTTGCTGCTCTTCCAAAGGACCTGAGTTCAGTATCTGGCAGCTCACAAACCACCTGCCTATAATTCTAGCTCTAGGGGATCTGACCCTCTCTTCTGGCTTCCACAAGCACTGTAGTTATGTGCACAAACCCACACATTCACTAATATGCGGGTGCACGCGCACACACACACACACACAGAATGAAAAGATGACTTGGTCTGCAGCTAAAGAGTACTTGCTGCTCTTGCAGAGGACCTGAGTCTGGTGGTTCTCAGCACCACCTGGCAGCTTATAATCATCCATAACTCCAGTTCCAAGGGATCTGGTTCCCTCTTCTGGCCTATGTGGGCATATACACAGTGCAGTTGACATACAGGCAAAACATTCATACACATAAAATGTTTAGAAATAATTAAGACTGGCATAATGGTGCACACTACATTTAATTTTCACTTGATTCATTCATTTTATTGTCTGTGTGTTTTACCTGCATGTATGTGTACCTTCTGTGTGCTTGGTACTCTAGAAGGCCCAGAGAGAGCATCAGAATCCCTGGAAAAGGAGTTATGGATGATTGTGAACCATTATGTGGTAGTTTAAATGTAATTGGCCCCCATAAGCTCATTGAGAGTAGCACTATTAGGAGGTGTGGCTTTGTTGGAGTAGGTATAGCCTTGTTGGAGGCAGTATGTCACTGAGGGGGTAAGCTTTGAGGTCTCATATATGCCCAAGCCACGCCCAGTACCTCAGTCCACTTCCTGTTGCCTTCTGATCAAGACAGCCAGCACCATGTCTGCCTGTGAACTGCCACACCGCCATGTTCCTCACCATGATAATGGACTAAACCTCTGAACGGTAAGCCGCCACCTCAATTAAATGTTTTCTAATTCGAGAAATCCACGAGTCTGCTTAAGGAGTGTTAGGATAAGTTGAGGAAATACACTCACGAATACAGAACCAAGTAGACAGCTGAAGTCGTCCTCTGATCTGACCCCGAGCAAATCCAACCCGCAGTTTGATCACAGCAAGAAGCAGGGAGAAGGGGCTGTGACCTCTCTCCCTTTCCTTTTAAGAGGTCACGTACACTGCCTCCTTCAGGTCATATAGCCCACGGTCCTGGGCAGTGCAAATACCACTAGTTTTCCTTTGCTGTGGTCATGGTGTCTCTTCACAGCAATAGCAACCCTAAGACATACAATGTGGGTGCTGAGAACCAACCCTGGACCCTCTGCAGGAGCAACAAGTGCTCTTCATCTCTGAGCCATCTCTCCAGCCTCAGGGAAGATCTCGGTGCTTTTCAAGGCCAGCCTGGTCTACATAATGAGGTACTGTCTTGAAACAACAACAAAATAATAATTAACTAGTTAATTGCAGGAGGAGTAGGTAGAATATACAAACCATCTAGCTCTATAAAACTTAAAATCAGCCAGGCAGTGGTGGCACATGCCTTTAATCCCAGCACTCTGGAGGCAGAGGTAGGCGGATCTCTGAGTTTGAGGCCAGCCTGGTCTATAGAGTGAGTTCCAGGACAGCCAGGGCTACACAGAGAAACCCTGTCTTGAAAAACTATAAATAAATAAATAAATAAATAAATAAATAAATAAATCTTAAAATAGATACTTCCTTTAAAACTACAAATTTTAGCTCAGCATGGGTGAGCATGCCTGTAACTCAGAAGTAAAAGGATCACCACAAATTTGAGGCAAACTCGGTTTATGTAAAAGTCCCAAGCTCCACACCAGTCAGGGCTATGTAGTAAGACCTTGTCTCACAAACACAAATAAGGCCAGGAAGGAACTCATTTGGTAAAAACCAACCAGCCCCAGTTCCTTCATTCCCTAGCACTGCATAAACCAGGTATGGTGGTACACGCCAGTAATTCCAGAACCTGGAGATGGAGGTAGGAAGATCACCCTTGGCTAGGTAGGGAGTTTGAGGCTCCCTTGGAATACATGAGGTCCTGTCTTTATTTAAAAAAAAAAAAAAAAAATCAAAAAATAAATCTGAAAGTTGTCTATAATCCCAGCACTGAAGAGGTTGAGACAAGAGGACTCCAAAACACCAAATCTGAATAACAATCTGTCCTTAAAAAAATAATTCTAGAAACCAAGTACATGTTCATAACTGCAGAACTAGGGAAGCCTAGGAGGTACCATAACTATGCTTACCACACCCGCTTCTCTCTCAGGAATTTTTTTTTTCCACACTGTAATGGATTTTATAGTGTAGTGGGAAATAAAGGGAGGGAAAACAAGTCCCATAAATTCCTCATTGCCACTAGTCCCTAATAACCCTGCTACCTTCACAGTCCATGCAGTAAAGACTGGGCCTGGCAGGCACGTTTCTCTGCCTCCAGCATCTACTCCCTTACAAGATCTTTACACCCATCCAATCTCCTCAATTCCCAGTTCCATTAGATCGCCCCCCAGTCAACTCTTTGGGGGACAAGAGAGGGGTACTGGGGGGTTGAATCTAGGGCCACACACAGTAAGACAAGCAAGAGCCCTGTCATTGAGCTATATCCCCAGTCAGCCCTGTTTTACTTTTCAGGGTTGCTCAGGCTGACCTAGAACTCCCTCTGCAGGCCTTGAATTGCAATCCTCTTGCCTTATCCTCACAAGTAACTGGGATTACGTGCCTGTGCAACACCGTGTAATTCGAAACTCTTAATGAGACCCTAATATTCATTATTATTCAAAGATTCCGGGGGCGGGGGGATCCCAACTACAATTCAAGCCCCAGGGTAGCATTATTCAGCATTTGTGCCTTCTTAATTCCCCCAGGGAAATTCCCCAAAGCTTCAACTAATCTGTTCGCTATCCTCCCAACAAACGACCAGTACACCTGGCCTGGATTACATCCACACATGACCTCTGCCACTGCTGCAGATCAGTCCAGATCACTGTGCTCCTGGCTGTCCATTGTCGAGCTCATCGCTTGTCAAATGGCTCCAGCCAAATCAAAGTTGCTTGTAAGGCAGATCACATACGAACACAAAGCCCATCACAGTGCGCTGCATTCAGCAGGTCCTAAATATTAGTAAAATCGGGAGAGCTTCAAATAATGATCTAAGTAGAGCAAAATAATACTGCCTATCTCTCTTGACTCACAGTAAAAACACCTTATGCCTTTATTACGAGACAGAAAATTTGTAGTATACACAGAGCGGGGTAAAGTGGAGGGAGCAAGCCACTAGCTGAAAAACAACAGCAACAACAACCGTGCATCCTAAGCCTGGTTTTGCCGTAATCTCTGCAACTGTAAGAGAAATCACTAAACCTGTGTTGTTTTGGGTGTGAAACAAGGCAGATGCTGTGTGGGATCCCAAATCCCCGTCTGCTCACTCCCGACCAGGCAGGCAAACTTTTACAGTACCCAATGCTCATTGCCCTAGTGCAGGAAACTCGGTCCCCGCGGGGACAGCGCTGCAGGGTGAGAAGCGATCTCCCACGACTCCCCGGATCGCCCTCACCTCACGGCACCGGGGCCCGCCTCAGGTGGCCGGCCGCTCACAGAGGACAGCCAGAGTGAGTGCGCGGCTCCCGGAGCGGCCGGGGTTGCCTCGGACGGCCCCGAGCCCCCCTACACTTGTGGCGTCCGCCCAGCAATCCCAGGGCACCGTTCCCGTCCGCCCTCCCCGCCAGGCCCGACCCTTCCCGGTCCCCGGGGGCGGCCTCGGCGCGGACGTCCACGCACCCGGCGGGCCGGACTAGCAGCGTGAGGGGCGGCGGCGGCGGCGGCGGCGGCGGCGCTAAGTGCTGAATCACCACTTTGCAGCCGCACACAGCACAGCCACGGTGACCCGCGGGCCGCGTGGGCCCGGGCGCTCGGGACGCTTACCCACACTGTCGCTTCGCGAGCGGCCGGCGGGCGCCGAGGATGGAGCGCAAGGTGCTGGGCAGCGCGGGGTGCAGCAGCCACGCGAGCCCGTTCCGCATACCCCGGCGCAGCCGCTGCGATCTCTGAGAACGCTTCCTTTTGGCGCTGGGAGCCGGCCTTGCGCATTGCGCATGCCCAGTCCGCCGCGCCGCGCCGCGCCGCCTCGAGGGAGCCGGGACCGGCCTCCGCTCCGGGTTTTACGCGGAGCCGGGCGGGAGGGGACGGCCGCTGCCTGGGCCCCGACTAGCTGGCAGGTGGGATGCGGTTCTGGCCCCCGAGCGTCGGAGGCCCAGCAGGGTCCCGGCCGGGCTCCACCCCGGCGCGCCGCTGAGGCCGAGGGTTGCCTGGCTAGGGCGTGGTGAGGGTGCACACGGCGGGACGTCTGTCCCCAGGCCGGGTCGCGGCCCAGCAGGTGTTGGAAATAAGTCCTCCCGGGCAGCTGCCCCACCGAAACGTATCCGCTGCGGAAGCGGGGCCCGCGGGCTCCCTCTAGAGCGCGGAAGGAACGCGGACTGCGGAAGCACGCGTGGGGGACCTGTGGGCTTAGGGAGGGAGGACAATTCAGACCTCTGGGGATCCACGAGCCAGGGCAGGCCTCAGCAAAACAAGGCGTCTGTAGACTTTCATATCCAGAACAGGAAACTAGGCAGGCCTCTAGTTTACTGTGTGACTGAGGATGACCTTCAGCCGCCGTCCTCCCAAGAGGTGAGATTACCAATGTGCTCCACGCACCAGCCCAGAGCCGGGAACCACTGCTACCTAGTACTACTACTTATGCTGCAAGTGGACTTAGGTTATTACTTTTTTTTTTTTTCTCCTGAGACCAGCTCTCACTATGCAGCCCTGGCTGGTCTGGAACTCACTATGTAAACCAGTCTGGCCTCAAAAGGTCATTACTTTTTAAAGACATGGCTTTTCTCCCTGGTGACTTCTTGGTGCTTTGCATCCAAAGATAGCCTAATAGTGGTTATGAATAGGAATTGCTGTTACATTTAACACAGATCACGATGTGGGGGTGGGGGGTGGGGTGGTATCTCCCCCCCCCCAACTACTTTTAGGTGTCTTCTGATGTAGCAGATCAAACACTGTAGCCAAATACAGGGTTCTGACTCCTATTCTTGCTACAAATGAAAATACAGAAATGGGTGCTCTCTGAGATTTCCTGTGCATTGGAAGACCGTGTGTGGAGGGTTGGAGGTACAGATGGGCAAAAAGATTTTACCAAGACCAGAGTGAGCAACCAGAACATTTATTGAAATACATTACAGAGGCTGGGGACATAGCTTAGTCATAGTGCTTCGCTAGCATGTGCAAAGCCCCGGGTTGGATCCCTAATACTGCAATAAAGCCTTGTATGGTGGTACATGCCTATAATCCAAACACTGGGAAGGATCAGAAGTTCAGGATAATCTTCGGCAATTTACTGAGTTTGAGCCTAGTATACATGAGACCCTGTCACCAAAAAGAAGAGGAAGAGAGAGGACGTACTACAAGCAAGGGCCAGCAAGATGGCTCTGTGGGTAAAGGTGTTTGCTGTGCCAGCCTGCTGGCCTGAGTTCAGTCCCTGGGACCCATGTAAAAGGAAAAGGAGATAACTGATCCCACAGAGTTGTCCTCTTACCCCCATATACATTCTGTGGCATAATGGACACACACAATATTTTTTAACAGAAAGAAAATACATGGGAAAGACCCAGATCAGCCTCCTGATAGTCTGAGCATGCTCCTTAATGAGTAGGATGTGATACAATAGTGCCAAGACATCCTAAGACAAATTGCAACTAGGCCTTATTATGGTTAGTTCTTGTAACAGTCCTGCCAGGAAGCCAGCAGTCCTGCTCTGAACCCATTCTATCCTGGGCATTAAGAGCCTTGTTCTGAGGCTAGAACAGCTCTGGGCAGTCATCTGTCCCAGAATAGTGTCCACATCTCTCTCTCTCCCACATCTCCGAAGTTATACAGATCACAGACAAGGCAGTTTCTTCATGACTGAATAGGGGCATTACAAACCCTGTTTGGCCTTGCTCATCATGAAAGGATCGTGGGAGTCCAGAGTATCTCGAGCAGCATTTGGAGAAAGGAGGAAGTAGCTGTCTAAGAAACGGAAGGTTGGATGGTGACATCTGGTCAAAAGATGCTCAGTGGTGGCAGACAGGCATTAATGTCCTTGATAATGGCTAATATCACTGAAAAAGCATCATCAGGACCGTATAGGCCTATGATGAGGACAATGCCAATGCTACCAGAAGGTAAAGACATGAAGCAAACATTGAACAAGAAAGGCCTGGGGTTAGCTCAATTGGTAAAATGCTTCCCTAGTATGTATAAGGCCCTGGGTTTGCAGAAAACTGGGTATGGTGCCTATTGCATGTAATCCTAAAACTCAGAAGGTAGAGGCAGGAAGATCAAAAGTTCAAAGTCATCCTTGTCTACTACACATCCTGTTTTTGAAGTAAGGATGTCTTGGACCAAATGGATTTGGAGTCCATTCCTGCTAGGAAGCTGAGGTTTCATTGTGCCTCTCGAGTGGCTACTGAGACCTTCTAGATAGTCAGATAAGAGGTATTTTTAATATTCATCACTGCGGTTGAAATTCTCATTTTCCAAAAAGTCTTCTAAGAATGGAGCAGGAAAATCTGAGTATTGGCCAGAGTTACCAATTAGTTGTCTGTTCTAACACTCCATTGATTGTGGCTAGTGATCCAAATTTTGGAACATCAGGCATTTGGGACTTGGGTTTTGGTACATTTTGGAGCAAGGGTGTGAAGGCAGGTGTGCCTTTTTCAGAAAGGAGCCTAGGTTGTAAAAAGCATCAGCAGATGAAGAATCTGAGGCTGGCAAGCCGGGCATGAGTGACGGCAGCCAGCATTTGTACAGCAGGCCCCCCACTCGGGAGGAAGAGCACAAATTGGTCCCATGGAGAGAGTAATAGTCCAATTTTTTTTTTTTTCAAGACAGGGTTTCTCTGTGTAGTTTTGGTGCCTGCCCTGGAGCTCACTCTGTAGACCAGGCTGGCCTTGAACTCACAGAGATCCACCTGCCTCCGCCTCCCGAATGCTGGGATTAAAGGCGTGCACCACCGCCGCCCGGCGTAGTCCAACTTCTTAAGGTTTACTCCAGTGGCTGACCACAGGATCTAGCTATGTCAGCAGCTGTTGAGGCTGGAAGGATCCCAAAGTCCCCACTGAAATTTTTTGGCCTGGCACCAGGGAAGTACTCATCAATACAGATTTCTGGGTAGTGGACCAATTGTGAGGTGCCTGACAGTCCAGGTCCCCAAAAATCAAGAGAAAAGTTGGTCACACTTGGTTGTAGATGGAACTACAGTTACTTAGGGTTTTTTTTTTTTAACCTCTCTCCCTCCATCTCTTTCTCTCTCTGTCTCTCTCCCCCTCCCTCCCTCCCTCTCTCTCTGTCTCTCTCCCTCCCTCCCTCCTTTCCCCCCCTCTCTCTCCCCCGCCCCCCACCCTGTGCACACACAGGCTACTTATGGTAAATACAGGGAGGTCAGAAAATAACTCCAGGGAGTCAGCTCTCCCTCCACCCTGCAGGTCCTGGGAATCAAATCCAGGTCATCAGTTTTTGCAACAAACAACCTCACCTGGAGAACCATCTCAAGGGCCCACATGTTATGTGTATCAGGATGTCAATGATCTCTCTTATTGTTAGGTATTTACCTTTGGTATTATTAAAAAGCCAAAAAGAATCATTAAGAAGTTTAGTTGTGTCAAAAAACCAAAGCAATGTTTGGTTATGTTTTGACGTTGTAGTTTCAGTGTCAGTTGACAGAAGCAGTACAGGAAGTCTCAGCATACTGTTTGTCGTATGGTTTCCATCCAGAAACACCAGTACTGGAGTCCCATAAAAAGAAAACTTGCATAAAGTGGTGTGTAGCACTGACAATAACAGTCCATTCCATTCCATATGGTGGGGACAGAAGGCAGCCTTTCTGACCAAGGACTGAGCCCTACATATATTTTTTTGTCAGATTTAGCAGCCACCTATGGGTTGAGGGTTTCATTCTTCCGGTTCAATTGTGTTTGACTGTAGGGTAGGTGGTATTGGGAAACCCTGAATTATCAGATTCCCCACAGGTGCCTGCCCTGAGGAGCTGTCTACCAGGGTCCAGAACAGATGCTACAAGCAGCTGGGCTACTGATCTGAGGGGCATCCGATGAATCTAGGCGCACTGAGTCCTTTAGTCCGTCCACCTTATCCTTCTAATTCAAGACGGCTTCTTTTCTGTTCTCATACTTAGCTCCTCTCAATCCCTGTCTGTCTGTCCTCTCATTATTCTATCTAGTTCTTCCCACCTTCCCCTGCTCTTTGTTCCCCCAGACACACACACACACACACACACACACACACACACACACACACACACACACATATTATATATATATACATATATATATCCATTCATTAACAACTTGTTAGTACAAACTACAAAGTAAACTCAGGGACAAGTATTCTGGTAAGAGTCACACTTGGCAAAGACTTGGTTAGCTTAATTGGTGACTGACAACAGCTGTAGGTTGTAAAAAGTTCTGATGATCTCTTAAAGGGATAGCTACAAGGGTTACAAGGAAAGAAATTAAACCAGTGAGAGATTTAAGGAAAAGGCAAAGAATACGTGTACTATTTTATGTGATTAATAATATCCAGACATGGTTAGTCAGTTAACAGCCTTTTTATGTTAGTCACCTGAATCTCAGACCTACACATAGTTAGTCTACTGAGCCTAAAGTCTTGCATTAAGAACTGGTGTAGAAATAAATACAAAGTGTTAATTGTTGTTTGAATCAGAGTGGGGAGGTGCTGGTGGAGGAAGCTTAGGGCAACATAGGTGCTATTGATCTCTTGAAGGACTAAGATATACCAAGGCCAGATACCTGCACTGTCACTTCTGGTTCACTATAATTCTTCTGAAGGGTTTGGATCTAACAAGGCCAGGCACCTGCAATTCCACTCTGTGAAGTTCTACAAAGACACTTTGTCTGGCCAATATTTACCTTGTGAGTGGCCAAGGATGGAGAACAAGACCTCTAAGTGTCTACAGTCCACATGGAACAATAGACCTAGTTATGAAGCATATTTTAGTATGTTTCTATTCATAAGAATTGTACAGTTAAGAAAAAAAAAAAACATCAGCCGGATGGTGGTGGCACATGCCTTTAATCCCAGCTTTCGGGAGGCAGAGCCAGGTGGATCTCTGTGAGTTCGAGGCTAGCCTGTTCTACAGACGGAGATCCAGGACAGGTACCAAAACTACATGAAGAAACCCTGACTCAAAAAACAAACAAACAAAAAAAAAAAACAAAAATCTTCTTGACTACCCACAGTTATGTGTGCCAATAAGATTGAGATACAATCATGATATTACCTGTACACATAAGATGGAAATGCATGGTAAATGGGGAGAATCATAGCTGTTACTGCACAAGAAGTTTACAAGAAGAAGCAGCCAATTCATTCAAAAGACAGTAATTCCATAACACCTTGCATGATGGTTTCCTCCAGAACCCTTAGTTCTGATAGGTTGACCTTCTGAACACTAGTTGTCACCTGCTGTATACTCACATGGTCTTTTGCTATCAGCAGCGCTCAATACTGAATATTGGCCAGAGTTACTTGACCTTCTGGGACCTAGGTCTTCTGTAGCCAGGGCCTAGGCTTGGAGAGCTGTTCTGGAATAGTATTTTAACTAGGCAAAGATGTGTTATGTTTATGTTGTCATTTGTTTAACAACATAAGGATGTGTGTTTAATTATGTAAAGATGTGTTGCATTTGTTTCACGTTGCCTGCCTAAGGCACCTGATTGGTCTCATTTAAAGCTGACCAGCCAGGAGAGGGAGAGGCAGGGCTGCCAGACAGAGAGAATAAATAAGAGGAGAAATCTAGGCTCCAGAGAAGAGAAGAATGAGAGAAGGAGGAGAGAACGAGGGACATGCCTGAGGCAAGAAGCCAGGCAATCAGACACAAAAAGTAGTGAAAACCGGTTATACAGAAAGAAAAGGTAAAAAGGCCCAGAGGCAAAATGTCAAGAAAGGTCAACAGGTTAATTTAAGTTAAAAGAGCCAGAAAACGAGCCTAACCTAAGCTGAGCATTCCTAACTAAAACGAGCCTAAGCTAAGCTGAGCATTCCTAACTAATAAGTCTCCGTGTCATGATTTGGGAGCTGGCTGGTGGCCTAAAAGAAAAAGCCTGGGACAGAGAGCCACCTCTCCAGTATCGAGTCCCTGCACTGGTCAGACCAGACAGCCAGTTAGTCCTGTTTAAGGCTGGGGGCAGGGGATCGAGAAACATCAGGGGTGGGGTGGGTGGGGGAAACAGACACCACAGCGAGGAGGTCACGACTGTCCAAAGATTGGAAGTCTTCGCCAAGAAAGCTGAGAACCAGGAGAAAATTACCTTAAGACAGGTTCCATGTGTTGTGGGAAGGTCTCTCTCCTTTAGGAGATTTTTAAGGTTTTTGCCCAACAAGGGCAAAGGAAACACACTTCGGAGGGAGGAGTTGTGTCTCCCTTAGAGGAGGGAGAACCGATAACAATGAGTAGGCCTCCAGTATAATACCGTCACCACAGTAGTTCTCCTGTGGGCAGGGTGAAGAACATCAAGGTAGAGAAAGAAGGACAGATGGTATCCCAGAGTGACTCTAGGAAGAGAGCAAAGGAGTTTAACAGTGACAGTTAGGATGAGAAAACCCTAGAGCCAGCATAGGACACCAGTCATGTTGGGGTAAAGGAGTAAAGATGAGGGTCACAGGTCAAGGTGGTAACCTAAGTCTGGAAGTGTAAGAGTTCTCCCGAAGGCTAAGCATGGCGGTGCACACCTTTAATCCCAGCACTCAAAGAGAGAGGCAGGTGGATCTCTGAGTTCAAGGCCAGCCTGGTCTACATACATAGACTTACAAGTCAGACAAGGCTACATTGTGAGAACCTGTCTCAAAATTAATTAATTAGCTAATTAATTAGCCTGAGGAGATGGCTTAGTAGCTAAAGCACTTGCCGAACAAATGAAAGGAACTCTGAGTTCGGACCCCTGGTACCCATGTGAAAAGCCAGGCAGGCATGGCGGGGCAGGTCTGTAACCGTGTGCTGCCAGAGTGCAAGACTGGGAGAGGGGGAAAGATACAAACCTGGAGCTCACTGGCCAGCCTGTCCGGCCACATCAGGGCTAAGGAAGAGCTCTGGAACTGGCTTGCCAGCTAATGTAGCCAAAACAGCAAGTTCCACATCCAGTGAGTAATCTTGTTTCAAAACAAACAGAAGCATAGCTGAGGAAGATACCCACTGTGACCTCTGGTCTTCACATGCGTACATTTCCCTGGAGGAACAGATATACGATAAGTTCCTTCCACCGACCCACCCCTCCCCACCCTCCCCACTGACCCACCTCTCCCACCCCCACCCCCGTGTGCCACGCACCCCACTCCCACCCCCACCCCTGGCTAGGATAAATTCTTGAACTGAGTTGAGTCGTGTATAGTCCTGAGGGAATAGGAAGAGAGAGTTTGTAAGATTACATCATAGAATTCAGAAAGGCAAGTGAAAAAAAAAAACCTTGACTATTTCGTTAGAGAGGTCTGGAGGGTTATGAAGGTGTATGATTGACCTCGGTCTAATCCAAAGAAGAAACAGAGATTTGTAAGTGACTCATAGTAACAGGCTGTTTAGGCTTCTGTGGGTAGGACAATTTTAACCTTGGGCAGAGGAACCCATGGTGACAGGACCTGTAACTTGATCACAGCTAGAGATATGAATGGGCCTGCATAGAGGAAGGGCGTACTGTGAAGAACTTCAAAAGGGCTGAGATGGAGCAGGGCATGTTAACACGTCTGTAATTCCAGCACTTGAGAGGTAGAGGCAGGAGGATCAAGGGTTTGAGGTCCTTGGTTGCAAAAGCAAGTTCAAGACCAGTCGGGTCTACGTAGAACCCCTTCTCCCAAAAAAAAAAAAAAAAAAAAAAGAGCCTGGAGACATGGCCCAGCAGTCAAGAATGCGTACTGCTCTGGCAGAGGACCTTGATTCCCAACTCCTACATCAGGCAGCATAGCATTCCCTTCCACCTTTAATGATTTTTTTTTTTTTTTTTTGCGTGTTTACTGATCTGAGTCCAGCCTCTGGGGTCTCCATGGTCTCTTCAGTCAAAAAGGAAGGGTGACTTCTGAACTTGAAAGCCCTTGAGAGAAGCCTTGTTGTCCCTGGGTCCTGGCTGGCGGTGGAGATTAAGGATCAAAATAACTGATGGTCCATTTAACCCTTTTATCGTCCTCTGCTTAAGCATGCAAGGTTTTCAGCAGCAGCTCATAAAATGATGTTTAAAATGGGCTATATTCCTGGAAAAGGCATTGGAGAGAACTATAAGGGAAAGTCTATGCAGGTTGTCCAAAAGCAAGAGAGGCCAGGAATTGGCTCTCCAAATTTGGAATAAGGGCCGCTGCTGGAAACCTGACAGCTGTCTGTAAAATGATTAACTAATAAGCCTGTATGGAAGGAACAACGGCCCTTAACTAAAGAAAAATTTCAGGTGCTTGGGCAACTAGTACAGGAACAAATAGATGTTCAACACATTGAGGAAACTGCAGGTCCTTGGAATTCTCCTATATTTGTAGTTAAGAAAAGAACTCTGGAAAATGGCAAATGTTAACTGATTTGAGAGCTGTAAGCAGAGTAATTCAACCAATGGGTCCTTTACAGCCTGGAGTTCCTTTACCTTCATTACCTAAGGCATGGCCTATAATAGTTGTTGATTTAAAAGATTGCTTCTTTACTATTCCTTTACAAGGACAGGATAGAGAAAAACTTATTTTTGCAGTTTCTACTTATAATAATGCTCAGCCAATAAAGCAATCATTGGAATGTTCTTCCCCAAGGAATGTTAAATACTCCAACTTTATGTCAGTATTTTGTAAATCAACCACTGGACATGGTATGTAAACAGTTTCCTCAATCTATTATTTGCAATTATATGGATGATATCTTAATAACTGCCTCTGATATTGATAACCCTGAAAAGCTGTTTGCTGAGGTACAATGAATCTTACCTCAATGGGGATTGCAAATTGCTCCTAAAAAAAATTCTAAGAGGAGATTCTCTTAGTTATTTAGGATTTAAATTGAGTAAACAAAAAATTCAGCCACAAAAGGTACAGATTAGAAGAGATCAATTGCACACTCTCAATGATTTTCAGAAATTATTGGGAGATATTAATTGATTGCAGCCTACCATTGGATTGTCTACTCAAGAATTAAGTAATTTGTTTCCAATTTTGCAAGGTGACTCGGATTTAAACAGTCCAAGGTGTTTAACAGTTGAAGCAGAAAAGGAGGTGACCCAAGTAGAACAGGAAACACAGAATGCCTGTATAAATCAATTAGATTTCACAACTGAGTGTATTTTGGTAATTTTACCTTCTACCCATTCCCCTACTGGACTTATTATGCAAAGGGAAGATAATATTTTAGAATGGATATTTTTAGCTCATAAACAGAGTAAAAAGTTAAAAACCTATATAGAAAAGGTTTCTGAATTAATTATAAAAGGAAGAACAAGCCAGGCGGTGGCGCACGCCTTTAATCCCAGCACTTGGGAGGCAGAGCCAGGCGGATCTCTGTGAGTTTAAGGCCAGCCTGGTCTACAGAGCAGAATCCAGGACAGGCACCAAAACTACACGGAGAAACTCTGTCTTAAAAAAAACAAAAAAAAAAGGGGTTAGGGATTTAGCTCAGTGGTAGAGCACTTGCCTAGCAAATACAAGGCCCTGGGTTTGGTCCTCAGCTCCAGAAAATAAACAAAGAAACAAACAAAAAAAAAAAGAAGGAAGAACAATACTTCATCAATTATCAGAAATGGATCCAGCTGAGATTGCAGTACCTTATAATAATGTTAAAATTATGCAATTATGGGTAATTAATGATGGATGGCAAAGAGACTATAGTAATTATTTAGGCAAAATCAATAATAAATACCCCAAAAGTAAAAGACCAGTTCATAAAAAAGAACTGAATGGATACTTCCCACCAGAGTGAAAAGAACACCTATTTCTTTTTTTTTTTTTTTTAAGATTTATTTATTTATTATGTATACAGTGTTCTGTTTGCATGTATCCCTGCAGGCCAGAAGAGGGAGCCAGATCTCATTACAGATGGTTGTGAGCCACCATGTGGTTGCTGGGAATTGAACTCAGGACCTCTGGAAGAACAGCCAGTGCTCCTAACCGCTGAGCCATCTCTCCAGCCCCCCAAGAACACCTATTTCTGGGGCTCCTACATTCTATACTGATGCAAATAAATTAGGAATGGCTGGTTGTAAAGCAGGAAACATAAGTAAAGTAATTTAAAGTCCATATGCTTCAGTTAAAAAAATCAGAGTTGTATGTCATTCTAATGGTTTTATTAGACTTTAATGAATTTCTTAATACAATTATTGATTCTCAATATGCAGAAGGGGTTGTATTACATATTAAAACTGCTGAACTTATTCCTGATAATTCAGATTAACTTTATTATTTATACAACTACAACAGGCAATACAAGATAGGAACTGCCTGGTTTATATTACCCATATTCAGTCTCATATTGGATTGCCTGAGCCATTAGCAAAAGGAAATGAAAAAATTGATCAACTATTATAGGAAACGTACTAGAAGCTTCAGAATTTCATAAAAATATGTTAATAGTAAAGGCTTGAAAAATATATTTTCCATAACCTGGCTACAAGCTGAAGGGATTATAAGAATTGTCTTAATTGTTCTTTGTATAATCAAATTCCTTTACCCGCAGGAAGTAATCCTAAGGGCACTCAAAGAAATGAAATTTAGCAAATGGATGTATCTCACTTAGCAGAATTTGGAAAATTAAAATATGTTCATCATACTATTGATTCATACTCTGGATTTCGATGGGCATCTGCCTTAAGTTTTGAAAAGGTTGATTCTGTAATTAAACATTTATTAGAGCCAATGGCTGTATTAGACATACTGATACAAATTAAAACTGATAATGCTCCTGCTTATGTTTCCAATAAAATAAAAGAATTTTTTAGATGTTGTAACATAAAACATATTACAGAAATACCATAGAATCCTACAGGACAAACAGTTGTTAAAAGATCTAATCACACTCTAAAAGAGATGCTTATAAAACAAAAGGGGGATATGAGGACTCCCAGAGATAGATTAGATAATGCTTTACTAATTTTAAATTTTTTAAATGCCAATGAAACAAGGACAACAGCTGTTGGAAGGCATTGGATCATAAGAAAATGCTAAATTGAGTCAGCCTGTGTACTAAAAGGATGCATTGACATCAATATGAAATATGGGGAAGGTGTTATGATGGTGCTGAGGTTATGCTTATGTTTCTACAGGAGATGGTAGTGTGAATTACTTCTTGGGACTCACTGTGTTCAATGACATAGCTCACTGGGGGTCAGACTCCAGATTGTCTGGGCCTACTTATTAACTTGTGGGATTTTCTACACTAGAATGAGGACACCCTAAGACTGCTGCTGGGGCTTGTGTGCTCAACTCTTTCCAACAAGATCAGTGCACTTTCTCATGACTGAAGGTTAACTTTGGCTGCTAACAGATAAAAATATCTGCTAACTTCTTGGTAGTAACTAAAAGGCATGGTTTTAAAAACCTTTAAAATTGGTGATTATTTTTGTATGTGTATGATATGTGCATGCCATGGTGCATGTGTGGACACATGGTGGAGTCAGTTCTCTTGTCTTCCACCTTTATGTGATTTCTGGTTACTTCACTCAGGTTGTCAAGTGCTTTTACCCATCTCACTGGCCCCAAGGACCTGCAAGTCACTAGTTCTAATGCAGATAGGTCATCTTAGAGTGTCTCTGTTGAGAGCATCAGTTGAAAGGGTTGGATGCAGTTCACCAGGAGAGTTCTGCCTTCTCAGGGGGACCTGGGTTTGATTCCCTGCAGAGTTTCTGGCTATTACTTTCTTATCACTTCCAGCCTGGGGGCCTGTGCAAACGAGGGGTCCTGAAGTCTAAACTTCATTAACATAGTGATAAACTCTACATCTGGTGGAAATAGATGCACTGTATAAGAAAGCACAATATTAATAGGTTCAATAAAAGTTGTGGATAGAAAGAAACAAACACATTTTGAAGCTGTGCTGTAGATCTGGCATTATACATACATACATCTTTCACCAAACTTTGCTGTCTCCCCCTCCAAAAGGGTACTCCTCACTGAGATGGGGACCTGTGTCAAGGGAGATTCAATAACTTGCCAACACTTGGTCAAAGGAGTTGTAATTTTAGCCAGGGGTGGGGCTGGTACACACTTGTAATTCTAATTCTTGGGAGGTTGAGGGAGTAGAATGAGGTGTTCAAAGTTACCCTCAGCTACATAGTGAGTTTGAGGCCAGCCTGAGCTACACGAGACCCTGTTATTTCAGGGTTTCTGAGTATGATGGGACCTTTTGTGTCTCAGCTGTAAATTTGACACAGGGTCCTAAGGTGCCATACACCCAACAGTCACTATACATAAGTTTTTCAAAGGCATGGAAGTAGGCTCACAGCCAGCCTGCTATCACTGGCCCAGAGCCCTGTCCCACCAGTTATCTATTTAGCTTGGTTATCTTATATTCACTAGTAGCCCTCTTTGTGGAGGCCCAAATTACTCAAGGTCAGAGAATCTGAGCTTGCTTTACCCAGCAGGGCTACATAATGGGATGATTTGGTCACAGGCGTGCTTGCCAGGTGTTTTGAAGGGTCTACACTTGGCTGTACCTTGTGCTTTGATCTTGATATGGGGAGGTCTTTTGCCTCACCCCTTGGCATTGTACAAAAAGCCCTTTGTAATAAACCTTGAGGTGACAGGGTATTGACCCAAGCCCTCCTGAAGCTATCTTGTGTCTCTGTTTTTTTTCTTTCTTTTTTATTTATTTGTTTGTTTATATTTTATGTGTACTGGTGTTTTGCCCACATGAAAGTTTGTGTGAGGATGCCAGCTCTTCTGGAACTGGAATTACAGACAGTTGTAAGATGCCATGTGGGTGCTGGGAATTGAACCCAGGTCCTCTGGAAGAGCAGTCAGTGTCTTAAACGGTGAGCCATCTCTCCAGCCGGTCTCTGTTTTTCTTATCGTCTCTTTCTATCTTTCTATCATTTCCTCATTCCTCTCTCCTCACCCCAAGAATCCTTTGACAGGTCGGAACTGGACTCTGACAGACTCGTACATATGGTGTCCAGATGAGGGACTTGGGTATGGAGGATAAAAGGGAAGGAACACCACAGTTTAAGTGGGCATGCTTGGAATTAATTAAGTGAGGTGGTGAAATTCTTTTCTTTGGGAGTAAAATTGTAAATATAGAACAGGGTAACAGTAGACTGCAGCAAGTATCTCTATCTATCTATGTATCTATTTATCTATGTATGTATGTGTGTGTGTATGTATGTATCTGTCTATCTGTCTTTCTGTCTATCTATCTATTTATCTATCTATCTATCTAAAGTTGTATATGAGTAAGTCATCAAAGTTTTGGTGAGGTCTGAGAAATATAGGCTTTAGGTATAGGGATATGGTGAAGACTTAGGCTTAGCAGAAAGTAATTTAGGATAGAATAGATTTTCCCGAGTGCCGGACCTGGGACACAGAACACAGCATCTGGCGACCAAGCAGCTACTGTAGACTTGGCAGTCTGACAGAAGCCCCCACCGCAAGAGGCTAACCTAGCATCTGCATCGCCGAGACCCACGGGGCATCATTGAGTGGCAGGCAGCAGATGCCTAGAAAGCCAGCACAAGTACCAGGCAGGGGTCTGCCAAGAAGAAGCCACCACGGTGAGGAGAGAGCCAGACTGACATGGCTTAGGCTACGTTCTGCAACCTTCACAAGCAGAGCGGAGAATAAAACAAAAAAAAAGAAAAGTTTCTCTTTTTCTTTTGTTTACCTTCTAGCTATGTGGGAGAGAGACAATAACCAAATAAATGAATACATTATCAAAAGAATAAAGCATGTGACAATGCCAGGCAGTGATGGCACACGCCTTTAATCCCAGCACTTCAGTAGGCAGAGGCAGATGGATCTCTGAGTTCGAGGCCAGCCTGGTATACCGAATGAGTTTCAGGATAAGCCAAAGTTACACAGAAAACCAAACAGGTGACAAGGGGAAACAGTAGGAGGCTAATTTAAAATGGAATGATTAGGAAAGACCTTTCTGAAAAGGAAAAATATGAGCAGAGCTCTGAATAGGGATATTTTAAAAAGTGAGTATCAGGCCCGGCAGTGGTGGTGCACGCCTTTAATCCCAGCACTCTGGAGGCAGAGGCAGGTGGATCTCTGTGAGTTCAAGGCCAGCCTGGTCTCCAGAGCAAGATTCAGGACAGGCACCAAAACTACGCAGAGAAACCCTGGGGATAGATGTAGCACAGTTGGCCAGTCCTAGTCTAACATGCCCTGGGTTTGACCCCTAGCACTGAATAATACTGAGTGTGGTGACACATGTCCTCAATCCTAGCACACGGCAGTAGAAGTCAGAGAATCCAGAAATTGAAGTCATCTTCAGCTAACTAGTTAGAGGCCATCCTGTGCAACATGAGACCTTGCCTAAGGACAAATAAACCAAACCAAAACCAGAACAGCCAATGATAACATCAATAATAACAAAACGGACAAAGAGATCTGTGGCAGACTGTTTCCTACGTTTCCCACAAACACCTACACACATGGCTCAGAAACAAAAGACAGTAATGCCCTGAAAGCGTTCTTTGCCCCAAATGGAAACAGTACATGTTCATTCTAAGTATCCTTTTGTATTTATGTAAATTGTCTACCATCTCAATTATTCTCAATTTTTTTTTTCAGTTTGTGCCAAAAGTCCTGACCATTAGTCCATTCAGAATAGAGTTCACCATGGACCTGAGCCATGAGTTCATGAATTGGTTAGACCAAAGAGGAAGGCAGGCAGGCTAGTAAACAAAGCAGACTAGCAGTAGGGATTGTATAGCATTTATCCCCTAGTTGGTAACCTTCAGAAGAAGAATGTCTTTAGAGTCTGGGAGATGTAGCTCAGGTGTAGCATACCCATGCAGTATGCTCAAGACCCTGGGTGTAATCTAGACCACTACCACCTAAAAAAGTTTTAATTAATCTAGTGTATATGTCGAGAGACAATATATTCACACCCACCCACACACACACACAAACACACAGGGCGGTGGGGAGGGGGAACTGGAGTTACAGTGGCACAGTGTTTCACGAGCATGTGAAAGACCTTGGCTCCAATCCCTATAAAAAAAACAAAACAAAACAAAGCAAAATCTCCCTAATTTTAAATATACTGATGTTCTGCTGATTAACTAAAGACAATGAACTGACTCCCACTCCCTTTTTAAGATAAGATCTTGCTAAGTAACCCAGACTTACCTAGGACTCACCATTGTGTGTTTCAAACTCATAATTCTCCTTTGGCTTCTGAGTGCTGAATTACAGGTCCTAGAACACCCAGTCAGAGTTAGTTTTAATGATTCAACCAATTTTTACTGACCAGAAGTGACTAGCACTGTAAAGTCACAAAGACCAGAGTGAAAGGGCTCTCTGCCTTCTAGGTTTTGCTGGAATGGAAAGGCATAATTCCCAAGAGAAAGAACACCCAGTGTCCTAGTATTTTTTGAGACAAGAGCTCATGAAGGCCAGACTGGCCTCAAACTCACTTCATAGCTGAGGATGAGCTTGAACTTCTGGCCCTCCTGCCTCCACCTCTGAGTGCTGGAATTCCATGTATATGTTGCCATACCTGGTTTATACAGTGCTGGAGATAGAACCCAGGGCTTCGTGCATGCAGGCAAGCACTCTACCAACTGAATTACATCCCCAGCCTGTACAGTCTTTTATATATACCATATGTATGCATATGTTTATATGCTATATATATATACACCTGTATGTGTGTGTACATATATATATATATATATATATATATATATATATATGCAGTAAAAGAGACAATTTCATCATAAAGCATTCTAGCCCTAACTTGCTAAGGTAGTTCCCTATGGCTATTAGAATAAATAACCATAAAATTGGTGGCTTAAAACAGCATAAATTTAGCCGGGCGGTGGTGGTTCATGCCTTTAATCCCAGCACTCGGGAGGCAGAGGCAGGCAGATCTCTGTGAGTTCAAGGCCAGCCCAGTCTACAAAGAGAGTTCCAGGAAAGGTGCAAAGCTACAGAGAAACCCTGTCTCGAAAAACCAAAACAAAAACAACAACAAAAAAAACCACAAAAAAACAACAAAAAAAGAGCATAAATTTATCCTTTCCTAGTCAGAAGTTCAAAATCAAGGTTTGGCAGTTGGGAAGAATCCATTCCTTGGTTCTGCCAGTCCCTGCTGGCCTATATGCTCGGCTCAAGCTGTTATCACTCCGGTACACACCTGTCTTCACATTGCCATCTCCTCTGTGTGTCTTTTCCTCTTCTGTCTCTTATAAGAACATTTGCCATTGGACTTAGAGTCTCCCTATTATTCCCAAAATCATGTTATCTCCTCTCCTTGCAAGCTAAGCATACCTACTAAGACATATTTTCAAATAATTTAACATTCATAGGCTTCTAGAATTTGAAATGTGACTACTATTTGTGTGTGTGGTATGCATGTTCACATATGTGACACGTATGTGCAGATGTACATGTGGAGGCCAGAAGTTAACCTTGGGTATCTTTGGTATAGGTACTCAGGATCCCACCCTCATCTTGCAGGGCAGAGGTTTTACCCAGAGCCATCTTCCCAACCTCTAGAATGTAATGTGTTTGTAGGCACCAACACCCAGTCTACTACAGCACATGACCAGTCTCTACTCGCACTGGGGCTAACTCCAGGTCTCATGGCCAGCTGATTAAAATTCTGTCAGTGCTCTTACAACATCCAAGTCCAGTTAGATGCCATTGTCTTCAGACTCTCCCTCGTTCTCATTCCTGGCTTAGCGCACTAGAGATAGTCTCTCTCTGATCTGAGCTGCTGGCGTCGTTAGCCACTCACTGAAGGTTCTTGTTTGAATCTTAACTTCCTTTGCTTGGAACAAGTATTGTGACTGATACCTGAAGTCACTATTGTATCACACCTGGCAATAAGCACAGTGCTTAGTAAAGACACAGCTGCTGGATGGGATCAAGCCTATTGATCCAATTCTATTTACAGGAAATCAAAGGGCAGTGGCAGGGGAGGGAGAGCACCATGTTAAATCACCATCTTTTTTTTTTTTTTTTTTTTTTTTTTTTTTTTGGTTTTTCGAGACAGGGTTTCTCTGTGTAGCTTTGCGCCTTTCCTGGTACTCGCTTTGGAGACCAGGCTGGCCTCGAACTCACAGAGATCCACCTGGCTCTGCCTCCCGAGTGCTGGGATTAAAGGCATGCGCCACCACCGCCCGGCTAAATCACCATCTTAATAATACAATTAGCAAATTTAGAATGTTTGATACACTCTGGGAAAAATTACCTAATCTTTAAATAATTAACTAATTTGTAGCACGAATCTTAAAAGGTCTTAATATAAACAAACCCAGAGCCAGATATTGGGGTGAATGCTGGAAGATCAGAGAAACAGAACAAGCCACAGCCACCTCACCTTGCCAGTTCCTCAGCTGATCCTGTTTCCTCAAACTGGAAGCCTCTGTGTTCTCATCCAAATGGATCTCAGCTGAACTGCTGATCAAAAGCCTAAAAGCTTAACCAGGCTCTAGTTCCTCGTTCTCATGCCTTATATACCTTTCTGTTTTCTGCCATCACTTCCTGGGATTAAAGGTGTGAGTCACCATGCCTGACTGTTTCCAGTGTGGCCTTGAACTCACAGAGATCCAGACGGATCTCTGCCTCTGGAATGCTAGGATTAAAGGCATGTGTGCCATCATTTTCTGGCCTCTATATCTAGTGGCTGTTCTGTTCTCTGACCCCAGATAAGTTTATTAGGGTGCACAATATTTTGGGGAACACAATATCACCACACTAATTAATCAATTTTTTGTCGAGACGGGGTCTAGGTAATCCTAGGCTGGCCTCAAAACAGTGATCTTAAGTGCTAAAATTACAGACATATGCTACCACGCTTGGCTGAGACCTGATTTCTTTGACAAATTACAATATGAAGAAGAGAGGAAGGAGGAGCCTGTGGGTTAACAAAGTCATGACCAATATTTTATAAACAATTATATGAAAATGTAGAAGACAAAAAGATCCATGCCAACATTTTTCGTTTTATTTTGTTTCTTTGGAGACAGGGTCTCCATGTGTAGCCCTGGCTGACCTAGAGCTTGCTACGTAGACCAGGCTGTCCTGGAATTCACAGAAATATGCTTGCCTTTGCCTCCCCCTTTTGGTGGGGGGGGAGAGGGGGGTTTCGAGACAGGGATTCTGTCTATAACTGCTCTGGCAGTCCTGGAACTCGCTCTGCAGACCAGGCTGGCCTCAAATTCACAGAGATCTGTCTGCCTCTGCCTTCTGAGTGCTGAGATTAAAGGTGTGCGCTACCACCATCTGGCTGCCTCGTTTTTTTAAGAAATGGGATTGCACTATGTTGTCTTCAATTTGTGATCCTTTTGCCTTAGCCTCTTGAGTGCTAGGATTATATCATGCATCCTCACCCCAAATATTTCTTTTTCCTATTTTGCTTTCTTGAGCTAGGGCCTCCTGTAGCCTAGGCTGGTTTTGAGTACACTGTGTAGATGAGAATGATGTGTCTAGCTTTCTAAGCCACTCTTCGTTTTATTTTTTGAGATGGGGTTTCTCTGTGTAACAGTTCTTAGCTGTCCTAGAACTCACTCTGTAGGCAAGACTGGCCTCGAACTCACTCACAGATATTGGTGAAATTATCAAGGCCACTCCACATAGTTAAAAGGGAGATTTATTTTGTGGGGTAACTTACAAGTGAAGGGATAGGTAACAGGGTCTGGGCAAGGTGTAGCACAGTCCGGCGGTGTTCGCTGGAGAACTCTACTCAGTCTACCTCCAGCATCCAGGGTCCAGGAACCAAGAGAGATGGCACATCTGGATCTCAGGTCTTCAGGGTCCTCTCTCTGCCCTGCCTTGTAGGCGTGACAGTTACCAAAGACTCAATGTGGATTGGAACTTCCAGATCAAAGCTGGAATGGCTACCCACTACACACAGAGATCTACCTGCTTCTGCCTCACGAATGCTGGGACTAAAGGTGTGCACCACCACCACCTGTCTCTAAACTACTCTTGAAGAAGAATCTGGGTTTTTCTTACATTTGATTTTGAGATTGCATTTTAATTAAATCTCCCCCTTTCCCTTCTTCCTTCAAAACCTTCCCATATTTCCCTCCCAACTCTCCTTCAAAACATGGCCTCCTTCTTCATCTATTGTTATTGCATACATATATGTATTTGAATATATATATTCCTAAATATAACCTATTGAGTCCATACAATGTTACTTGTGTACGTTTTCAGGGCTGACCATTTGGCATTGAACACTTAATTGGTATGCTCTTCCCTGGGGAGGACCACCTCTCCTGCTCCCAGCTTTATTCAGTGGTCTGTAGTTGTTTGAGTAGGGTTGAGACTTTGTGGGCTTTTCCCCATGCAGTTTTGGGCCGTCCTGTTGGTGAGACTTTACAAGTATAGCTTCTGATGTCACCAGCAGGTACAATCTCTCAGCAAAGTCCACGACCCTCTGGCTCTTACAATCTTTCCACCCCCTCTTCCACAGTGTTACCTGAGCCTTTGGTGCGGGAGTTGTATTGCAGATGTAGCCACTGGGACTGGGCTCTACAGCTCTGCATTTTGATTGGTTGTGTTTTTCTGTAATGATCTCTATCTGTTGCAAAAAGAAGTTTCCTTGATGAGGAGTGAGGACTATACTTATCAGGCTAGACACTGGAGGAGGACATGTAGAGTCTAGGTATAGAACTGGGTGGTGGAGGCTGCAGCTTCTAGGGTCTTGTTTGTGTGTTATTCTGGGTGGCCAGAAGATACTAAGAAGCCCAGGTTGACCTTGAACTCAAGGATTCTCCTGCCTCAGCTGTGGAAAATTCTTTTGTACACTGTGAAGATTTGTCGCTGTGATTGGTTTAATAAACAAGCTGACTGGCCAATAGCTGAACAGAATAAGCTTAGGTGGGAAAACCAAATTGAGAATGCTGGAAAAGAGAAGGGCAGAATCAGGAGTCACCAGCCAGATGCAGAGGGAGCAGGGGACAAACGCGCCATTCTAATAAACGTACTGCCACATGGCAGAGCATAAATAAGGAATATGGGTTAACTTAAAATGTAAGAGCTAGCTTGTAATAAGCCTGAGCTATTAGCTGATCATTTATAATTCATATAAGCCTCTGTGTGTTTATTTGGGAATAGGTGGTCCAGAGAAGAAACATCTATTTACACGCTTCAGCTTCCCAAGTGCTAGGATTACAGGTATGAGCCATTATAATGGCAAGATGTTTTGAAAAAGAAAATGAAGCATGTATACCAAGCATTACTAATGGCATTATTAAGTTATAGTGGTTAAGACAATATGATATGAGCTGTAGAGATGACTCAGCAGTTGAGAGCACTGGCTGCTCTTCCAGAGGTCCTGGGTTTGGTTCCCAGGAACCATATGGTGGCTCACAACCATCTGTGATGGGATCTGGTGTCCTCTTCTGGCCTGTGGGCAGGCATGTAGGCAGAACACTATATACATAATAAATGAATAGATCTTTAAAGGAAAAAAAAAGACAATATGATATTAGCATGAAAACAGACAAAAGGCCATGGAAAACTGTTGAGTAGACCCACTAAAACTGTGTTTTAATATAGCTATCCATATGCTAGTCCATAATTTCAATTTTTGCTATAAATAAGCCCCCAAAAAAATGAACAAATGTGCATGAAAATACATGTACTATAATGTTCATAACAGTAAAATTAGCTATAATCCCAAACTGGAAAGTTAAAATGCCCACTAGCAGTAAAATACACAAAAAGTAAACTCTATAATATGCATCGAATATTGCACAGTAACAAAATGAACAAACATGAATGGAAGAGGCATGAGGCTTGGCAGTTCAAGGCCATCCTTGGCTACATAGCAAGTTCTAGGCCAGCCTGAGCTACATGAGACCCTGTCTAAAAACAAACAGAAAGAATGGAGAGTAAAAATTAAACATATTCTTTTGCTGTGTAGGAAAGGAATAAATGGGGTCCTGGAGAGTTTGGGGGAGCTATTTTAGAAAAAGTGGTTGGGAGGGTCCCTATGAGGAAATGACATTAACATTGTCATGCCAATTTAAACACAGTTTGAGATCTGTTGAGGGAAAACACATGTGGGAAACACTGATAGAAAGTGTTTTGGTCAGGAGGAAGTCTGGTATGTTCTGGGCCTGACAGGAAGCCAGGAAACTGAACAGGCAACCTCTTCTTTCCTTTTCCCCATTAACTTTTGCTACTGAGACTGTGCTATTTGAAAATACAGAACAGTAATCAAAATCTGGATTTGGGAAACTAGATACTCTTATTTTTTTTTAAAGATTGATTTATTATGTATACAGTGTTCTGTCTGCATGTATGCCTGCAGGATAGAAGAGGGCAGCAGATCTCATTACAGATGGTTGTGAGCCACCATGCGGTTGCTGGGAATTGAACTCAGGACCTCTGGAAGAGCAGCCAGTGCTCTTAACCTCTGAGCCATCTCTCCAGCCTGATACTCTTATTTTTTTTAAGACAGGGCCTCATGTAGCTTTGAACTTTGAACTTACTATGTAGTCAAGGATAACTTGAACTTCTAATCATCCTGCTTCTACCTCCCCAGTGGGATTATGGTATATGCAATGAGAGCCTCAATGGTCTCTCTCTCTCTCTCTCTCTCTCTCTCTCTCTCTCTATATATATATATATATATATATATATATATATATATATATATATATATATATGTGTGTGTGTGTGTGTGTGTGTGTGTGTGTGTGTGTGTGTGTGTATACACACATATATATGTATATATGTATGTATGTATATATATACATATAAATTTATTAAGGAGTTCTTTGGGGAAAACAGACTCACTGATACAGGATAAGGTAAATCTAGTTGCAGAGTCCTTGGAAAGCTGGGGACCAGTCACATCTGCTTCATGCCACCAGATCTGGTCTTCACCACCCAAAAGATCATGAACCCCCTTTCTCCTCCCTTTCAAGCTGTCACACAGGCAGATAAGAAGCACCGCCTGTGGTATTGTATTCCCCCAAATATTGTGCATGCTTCTGCAACCGTCTCTATCAGGCCAGATAGCCCAAGGTCACGGGCAGAGCGAATTCCCACTACACTTCCTTTTTGTCTAAATAAGAAGGTTCTAAACCTAATACAAAACTATGTACAATAAGAATGATTATCAAGTATTGTCCAGGAGATAAAAAGGGTAATAACATAAACAAAAATGGAACTACAACCAACAAGAACAATATCAAGCAAGAAACACATACTAGATGTCCAGACCATGGGTAAATGGCAAAATACAGAGATTACTCCAATAGCTGTCCTATCCTGAAGAATCTAAATCTAGTACCTGATATGCTCTTAACTAAGATACCAGAGGATTGTAACTGTAACTATCTAGTCTTCAACCCCATCAAAGACCTGAAAAGGAAAATAATATTACCAAGGTCATAGGCAGAGTAAATTCTGACTACAGGTATACACCACCATGCCTGGTTTTGTGTGGTGCTGGGGTTTAAACCCAGGACTTTGCGTAAACTCGACCAACTGAGCTACATTCCTACCCTATATAAGCATTTTAAACTGTTATTTACAAGGTTATAAGCAGTTCATGAACTGTGCTTTACAAGTTTATGCATACTTGTATAAACTTTATACAATATACTACATCCATAGTTTACAGATTCATGCAGACATACTTACTGATGTTCTCTTCAGTATTCATACCCACAGACATAACAGAACCTAACATGATTCCATCAGTTAAAAATACATGCTTATATTCAAAAATGGCACCTCCAGTTGTTCACTGAAGAGTAGGATAGACTTTACTCAAAAGCCTTGAAAGATCATACAAATAGGGATGAGGCTTGGAGCAATTTTTAAGGTCTTAGAAGAATGCTTAAGTTATGTTAATCCAGGATGCAAAACTACTCAATTGTGAGCATACTGATTTTAAATATACATACAGACAACTTGAAAAAAAAAATAGATCAAGATATAATAGTGGTGCATGCTGGAAGTGGAAATCTAATACATAAGAGTTCCAGAAGCAAGAACAAAGCAAATGAGTAGAGTGTTTGATGAATTATTCAAACACATTTCTGAGAACTGAAGGAAATGAGTTGCCAGGCTGAAAGGATTCTCTGAATGCTTGGTCCAATGGATGAAAGTAGATTTGCATGTAAACCCAGTTGTAAAATCACTAAGCCACCAGAATGAAATGCTCAGCCCTGAATAGGCAAAATAACCCCAACATTGAATACCGATTTAAGGAAAATAGTAGCCATGAGCTGGTGGTACAAACCTTTAATCCCAGTACTCGGGAGGCAGAGGCAGGTGGATCTCTGAGTTCAAGGCCAGCCTGGTCTACAGAGTGAGTTCCAGGATAGCTAGTGCTACACAGAGAAATCTATGTCTCAAAAAAGAAAAAAACAAAACAATAACATAGTAATATTGAAAATGCTGGGCAGAGAGAGTAAAGGATGGTAAACTCAGGAACCAAATCCTCATATCTATAAGTCAACAAATAACATTTAAAACTGATGAAAGAAAATGTAACAGTGTGCATAAATTTCTTACAAAGCTGGGAATACATCAATATTAAATTTTCCCCCCAAAATAGATAACAATTGCTTCTGGGTGTTTGGAGACATTGAGGCAGGAAAAGCTGTTGTTATAAGCTTTTTAGACTATACAAGTTGTTCTTGACTTGTCCACATTTTACTCTAAAAAAAAACCCAAAAATCTTGGGCTTGGGAAATGGCTTACTGGGTAAAGTAATTTGTTGCTTTAGCATGAAGACCTGAGTTCAGAACACCAGCACCTACCACAAAGTGTGGTGTGGCACCCCTGGAACCTTAGCCCTGGGGGTACAGAAACTAGATACTGCCTTTAGTGCAGTGGCTAGTCAGTCTAGCTGAAATGGCATGTCAACGTTGAATAAGGAAGACTGCTGGGACAGGAGAGATGGCGCTTCCAGAGAGTCCGAGTCAACCTTCTGTAATGAGATCTGCCGCCCTCTTCTGGCACGCAGGCATATATGCAGGCAGAACACTATCAAATAAATAAATCTTTAAAAAAAACAAAGACGGCTGATAAGATAGACAAAATTTTATTCAACTGTAAAGAAAAATGAGATTATGAAACTGCAGAAAAATGGATGGATCTGGAAAGTATAACATTGGATGAAGTGACCCAAACTCAGAAACATAAAAATTGCATGTATGTCTCTCTCATATGTGAAATCGTAGCCTGTAGTATGTGTATGTATGTATGTATGTATGCATGCATGCATGCATGTATGTAAAACCTAAAAACACTAGAAAGGACACCATGAGAGGGTAAAAAGGCAATGAGGAAGAGGGGGAGGTGTTGTGGGATTTTGTTTGTTCGTTTGTTTCTCGAGACAGGGTTTCTCTGTGTAGCTTTGCGCCTTTCCTGGAACCCACTTTGTAGCCCAGGCTGGCCTCGAACTCACAGAGATCCTCCTGCCTCTGCCTCCCGAGTGCTGGGATTAAAGGCGTGTGCCACCACCGTCCGGCAGTTGTGGGATATTTTGATCGCACTCTGACACTCCAAGACTGTCAATAAAGTTTACAATGAATCAGAGGGCAGAGCTATCTACTAGCTGACCCAAATTAGCTATAGAGGTTTTGGAGGACCAAGGACATATAGAGAGACACAGGAATTAGTAGGGTGGGCCTTAGAAAGATTATTGGCCCTTTTGGATCAAGGAAGGAGAGAGATTGAGAGAAGAGGTCACTGGCTGCTTCTCTGCTGCTTCTCTGATCAATCGGGTTCTTGCCCCGATATCTGACTCCCGAATTTTATATTGATAAAGAATAGTTAGATAAACACTACATCTGGCATCCAACCTGTGGCATGAGATCACAAGGCGGCCACTCTCCACGGCTTTGTAGCCACCGGAGTTACCCCCACAGCTGGCTTTCCCTCCCTCAGTCCAGGCCCTCCGCTTGTATGAATCTAGGGTTTTCCTGTTGCAGTCTCTCTACAGCAGCCTCTGGTTGCTGCACTGGCACAGGCCCCAAATGCCACAGGCAGGGGCACCAAATGCCCCAAAGTTAGCCACCCACCACCGGCCAGCTCTGTCATTCAGGTGGCCCCATACCCTAACTTCCCACCATGCGGCTTCTTCTGCACATCCCGGTGTCTGCCTTTCAGGCAGCTTGCTCTCTGTCCTCTTAGGTTGTGGGCTTCCCCTGGACCCCCTCCTCCAGCCGCTGCCATGCCAGCCTGGCCACCTTGACATCCACTTGCACCTGCTCAGTCTGCTACTGCTACTGCTACTGCTACTGCCACTACCACATACCGTCATCCCCTGGTTACACGCTAGCAGCTGCAGGTGTCCTCATGGCAGCCTGCAGCAATCCCAGCACCCACCGTGCTAGCCTAGCTGCCTGGGCACCCCACCACCCCGACGCACAGCCAAGCACTGACGCTGTAGCTGGCTACCCCCTCACAGCTCCATCACTGCTGCTGTAGAAAAACTGAAAAGTCAGCCGGGCGGTGGTGGTGCAGGCCTGTAATCCCAGCACTCGGGAGGCAGAGGCAGGCGGATCTCTGTGAGTTCGAGGCCAGCCTGGGCTACAGAGTGAGTTCCAGGACAGGCTCCAAAGCTACACAGAGAAACCCTGTCTCGAAAAACCAGAAAACACACACACACAACAAAACTTTTGAAAAGTCAGCAGATTTGGTGAGACCCCTGGGGATTCTTAGTGGGGAAATTAGGTTTTACTTAAAAAAAAATAGTCTTTTCCACATTAAGAATGAGAAATAGTATTAAGATGCAGGGAGTTAGCACTTTGTATGTTTCCACAATGGATGGTTTGAAAATGGAAAAAAATAAATGAAGGGATAATAAACTTAGCTGGGATTACATAAGGTCGATTATAATCATTATCAGTTTGCTATTTTATGTTTTATCCTCAAAAAAGTGGTTTGAGATCAGTGGCAAATATGAAGAATTGATTGGTAAGATACAATCTTTAGAAAGACCTGCTGATGAAATTAGGAAAAATATTCAGACACAGACAGAAGAGTTTAGAGCAGAACCTACCTTACCATTGCATTACGAAACTGAAGAGGAGCAGCCCAAGGTTATTAGAAAAACAATCTTAGTTTATCCAGTTACCATTCAAGAACAACCACCAGATGATAGGTACCCCAAGCCTATGCAGAGGTTAACTGGGATCCTGTAGAAATGTTAGATTTGAAAAGATTTAAGGAAGCAGTCATTTCATATGGTATACATTCACCAAACCACAGGCTGTGATGTTACACTGGTAGTATGAATGTTCACTAGCTTTAAAATACTAAAAGTAATTTGAAATAGTGGGCAGACTTCTTTTTTAATTGAACCCAGGGCCTCATGCCCAGCAGGAAGCCATTGGTCAACCGAGCCATATCCACAGCCTTGTGCAGACTTTCAAGAGAGAAATGTTGATTAGTGTGAGAGCCAAAGTTACATTTTAAGTTTTAATTACTATGCCTAAGGGATCCATGAAACAAAAATGCCTCTGATCTGCAAGCCCCTTGCCCAAGGACAGATAGTTCCTGAAGTGGTGGAGGCTATTTTTTAAAATAATTTAGCTTTATTTTATGTGCATTGGTATGAATGTAACAGGTCCCCTGGACCTGGAGTTACAGTTGGGAACTGCCACGTGGGTGCTAGGAATTGAACCTGGGTCCTCTGGGAAGAACAACAATCAGTGCTCTTACCCACTGAGCCATCTCTCCAGCCCCAGAGGCTATTGTTTATGGGAGATAACAAGCCACATGTTTTCCTTTCCCCTAAACAAGCTTGTTCTACCCATATGCACCAGATGCACTTGATTACATGTGAGCAGGAGGTTCACAGGCTAGAGGTACTTCAGGATGTATTGCTTGCCCCTGATTGGACCTGATGGGAAATGCAATGAATTTTGGGTTTCTTTTCTTTCTTTCTCTTTTCTTTCGTTCTTTCTCTTTCTTTTTGTTGTTTTGTTTTGTTTTTTGTTTTTTGTAGACAGGGTTTCTCTGTGTAGTTTTGGTACTTGTCCTGGAACTCGGTCTGTAGACCAGGCTGGCCTTGAACTCACAGAGATCTTCCTGGCTCTGCCTCCCGAGTGCTGGGATTAAAGGTGTGCGCCACCACCTCCCAGCTTGGGTTTTCTTTCTTAAGCCCTTGCTATACTTGATTCTGGGCCATTTCCCAGGAACCTGGGTACAAATCTGGCCAGTATTTAATTAAAGCTTGCTTCAAATTTAGCTTTAAACTGTGGTAGTGATCTTACTCTCGATCGGTGGCATTAACAATTAGTAGCTTCCTTTGTTTGAGGTCTACAAGGGCAGTGTAAAATAGCATTCCAGAGACAGCCAACTGCTTAATACAGAAAATTCTTAAAATTATTCACAGGAGTCTGGCCATCTCCATTAGCGTTTATGTTGAGGTCCAGCCAATAATCCAACCTGTTTGCATTGTCTGGTCCACACTAAGCAGCAAATAAAGAGACTGTGAAAGTCAATACATATTCACTAAGGAAACAAAAAATTAGGTGGGGCAAACAGTAGTTAACAGTCTGGAATTTGAGGTCATAAATAACTCTCAACTGTCTCCTTGATGGCTAATAGCTGAATGGTCACAGATACTATACTCACTTGACCCATTGGTTAATTACATGAAACAATAGCTCCATTTCAGAGAGTTGTTCTGAATATTGATATGATACGCGCAAAGATAACTGGTAGCTATATTCATCGTTGGAGGCTCTTGGCGGGCATGGTGGTGCACACTTGGAGTCTCAGCCGAGTCGGGTGGGGTGAGGAACGGACATTGCTAGGGGTTTGAGGCTGGTTTGTCTCCATAGCAAGACCTGGTCTCAGAAAACACAGTAATTGAGACATTTGAATTTTTTGTACTTTTACTGACTTTCTGCTTGTTTTATAACAGGTTTCAAACTAGCAATTCTACTGCCTCCACCTCTAAGTGCTGGGATTATAGCTATGTGCCAATACACCCAGCCTTGAAAAATTCTTTGCCGTGCTGGGGATCAAAAGCAGGGTCTCATGCATACTAACCAAATGCTGTACTACTGAGTCCCCAGCCTGGATTTTAAACATTTTATTTTCTAGAACTCCTTGTAACAATCTAAAAGATTTCATGTAGATACTGTTTTGATATTTACAAAGAATAAATTTTTCTTTTCTTTTTCAAAAATTATTACTTTACACGTTATCTTAATCCTATAATTGTAACAGTGGAACAGAAGCCCTGAAAAAGTGAAAATTTCACACACATAAACACACACACACACAAAATCATGTTTAAGAGCTGGGAATGTTGCTTAGTGGTAGAGTACTTGCCTAGCATATACAAAGCCTTAGGTTCAATCCTCAGTGTCTCTTAAATGCTTTCCCAGGAGACGATGGTACAGGAACAGGCTGAAGTCCTGCTGTTCAGAGCTGTCTCCCCAGAAAAGGCATCATTTTACAGTTGTGACAACGTATGGTATGGCTCTACCTACAGAATCTGTTTCCTGGCTTTGCTTTCAAGGCAGAGAGGTGAGAACTTGTACTCTTCGAAGTTCTGGCTCAAACTGTAATAAACTCATTTCTTTGCACCAACTCGTTTTTCGAGTGTGTGTGTTTGTGTAAAACATCTAGCAAGAAACAGACCCGAGACTCAGTAACAATAATTTTTATTATCTCCATTTAACAAGGAAACCCAAATGGAGAGATGTTAAATATTTTCCTTAAGGCACCAAGGATATATTTACTTTGTGTAAATGTCTGTTCAAGATACTACAAAACTAGCTGGGGTACAGCTGGTAGAGTGTTGGTCTAGCTCAAGGAAGCCTGTTGTGGAACATTAATTTAAGATTGTTACATTCACTTATGGCTTATGCTCTGGAGTATTTGTTTAATGATGCAAAGACGTGTTACATTTGTTTGATTAAATAAAATTAACCTGGGGTCAGGAGGCTGAGTCAGCAACTAGCTGACAGGAAGTGGTAGAGAGGAACAATGTGTAGCTAGGGTTCTTAAGTAGGGGCTGAGCAGAAGGACGCCCTATTTTTTGGGAGACACGAGCTAGCAAAGGTTAGCTACTTGCTTTTCAGCCTCTCTGAGCAAGCAGAATTCCATCTCAACCTTTGAATCCTGAGTTCCATAGAGGGATAGAGATCGAGAAAAGTTCTCTTTATCGGCTGTGATAGAGTCAGTGCCTGAGGGAACAGAATTCCCGCCTGGCTAAGGCCAGTGTGGCCAAATCGCTACTGGTAGCTGCGGAGTTGTAACTGCCAATTAGGACAGCAGTTGCTTAAGGGGTAGCTACTGAAGCTCTTGGTTTGATCCCCAGTCCAGTAGAAATGGGCATGGTGGTAAATGCCTGTAATCCCAGCACTGGGGAGGTGGAGGCAGGATGATCAAAGTCATCCCTAGCTATACAGTGAGTTCGAGGCTATCTTGAGCTACATGAAACCCGGTCTCAAAAAATCCAAAACAGCTGGGTGGTGGTGGAACAGCACTCAGGAGGCAAGCAAATCACTGTGAGTGTGAGGCCAGCCTGGTCTACAAAGCGCGTTCTAGGACAGCCAAATATACACAGAGAGATCTTGTCTGGAAAGACCAAAACCAAAATGATGTGAAGAAGGTCCCAGATGAAATTTACATTCTATCCAGGTAGACAGAAAACATGACAACTTAATTATAAACTGTAGTGTTAAGAAGAAAATAGGAGGAGGTTCCTTTAAAGTGGATGGTCAGGAAAGTTTTTGTTTTGTTTTTTTCCTTTCAGGGTCTCTTGTAGCCTAGTCTGGCTTTAACTTGCTAGGTACCTAGGCTGACTCAAACCTTGAGACTGGGATTACGGGCTTGCCCTACTAACCTACCTAAAAGTCTTTTAATATCAGAAATTGGCATAAGTATGAAAGATGAGAATGAGTGAGATATCCAAAGAGTCAAGGGAAAAGAGTTCCACCCAGGCAGATGGTGAATGAGTACAACAGGAAATGGGTGCACAGTGTAAACACCACCTTAGAAACGCTGGAAGCATCGCTAGAAGTGAGAGAAACGCGCTGGGGTTGACTGTAGTAGCAAAACAAGATCACAAGGCCTTAAAAGGATGATAAGGAATTTTGTATTTAATTCCAATAACATTAAAATCATGGGCTGGAGAGATAGTTAAGGGCAGTTAGGAGCACTTCCTGCTTTTCCAGAGGACTTGAGTTCAGTTCCCAGCACCCACATCAGGTGGTTCACAAATGCCTTTAATTCCAGTTCCAGGGGATTCAAAGCCATATTCTGTCCTCCAAGGGGACCACCACACACTTGGAAGACACACACAAACACAAATACTTTTTTTTTTTTTTTGAGACCGGGTCTCTTTGTGTAGCTTTGGCTGTCCTGGAACTCCCTCTGTAGACCAGGCTGGCCTTGAACTCAGAGATCCACCTGCCTCTGCCTCCACCACCCGGCTCATAAATATAAATCTTAAGGCCCACCCCACCCCAAACAAACAAAACAGCCAAGAGGGATAGGTCACTCTTGTCATACTCATACCCAGGAGGCCGAGGCAGTAAAGTCACTGAGGATTCACACAGGGCTAGCCTTAGGTTCAGAATGGCATGTCTAAAAAACAAGATTAAAACTAAGTGACGGACATAACCTGATTGATTCAGAACCTCGTGTAACCCAGAGCAGCCTCAAACTAAATGTACGAGAACGACCTGATCCTTCTGTCTCTGCCCTCAACTGTCTGTAGTTTGCTTTGAAAAGGATACTTCCTGAGTGAACGCAGTTGCAAAGAAGAGAAAAAGAGAAGTAGGGACATTGAAGGAAGTCATTCAGGGAAGAGAATCAAAGCGCTGGAGGAGGGTGGTTGTTGAGGAGACAGCTTGCAACAGACTTGGAAGAGTCAAAGGTTCTGGTTAACAAGTGTCAAAGTGAGAAAAAATAGGGGGGAGGCAAGGGTATAAAGAGTTCCCGTACCTGGTGGTGGCACAGGCCTTGAATCCCAGCATTCAGGAGGCAGAGGCAGGTTGATCTCTGAGTTCGAGGCCAGCCTGGTTTACATAGTGAGTTCCAGGACAGCCAGGGCTACACAGAGAAACCCTGTCTCGAGGTGGGGAAAAGTTCTGGTATGTCCACTTTGTGGGACAGTTTGAGATGTCAGTGAGTCTCCGGAATACTGCAGTTTATCCGTAGACAGTTGACCATAAGTAACTGAGAGGACCGGGGATCTGGACTGTGGAAGCGGGTATTTGGAAGGTCCATGGGCACCTTCCTTTGCACCTGCCGAGCGACATGAGGCTAAACGGCATTTAATATCCCGAGAAACAGAAACGCAGCTCCGAGCACCCACTGCGGCGGGGGAGTCGTCCTAACCGAAACGCAGCTCGGGGCTGCACCCACCGCGGCGGGGGAACCGTTCTTACAGTTCCCCCGGCCGCCACCTACACCTTAATCCGCCCAGTCGTTCGTCACCTCTACGGAAAGCGAGAGGCCTCGGAGGGCGGGCAGGACCCGGCGAACACGGCGGCGTAGGCGTCCCAGGCGCCAGTAACCCACCAGCAGCGCGCTCCGCACGGCGTACGCAGGGCGACGACTCCCTCGCCCGCACCATTTTCTTTTCCCTTCGGCCACGCCCTAGCGCGGCCGCGGTGACGACACGGCGTCCCATGATGCCCTGCGCGCCACGCCGCGCTGCTATTGGCTCCGTAACTCGACTGCTTTTTCAAATTGAGGCGCCGAATCGTTTGCTGGTTCCTGGGCAGAGACCAGCTCGGGGGTTCTGTCTTTCTGGCTGTTGCGGGGCGGTGGCTACGACCAGAAGCTTGCGTGCACCGCGGAGTCGCTGAGCTGCGAGTCTCGGTCCTCCAGGCCGCGGCAGCACCGGACGAGAGGAAGCGGGCGCCCGGTCCCCCACAGCGTCGGAGTCACCGCCACGGCGGCAGGTTTTGGCACCACCGTCATGGCGTCCCAGCCGAGTTCTTCTTCGAAGAAGAAAGAGGAGAAGGGCAAGAACATCCAGGTGGTGGTGAGATGCAGGTAGGCAGAGGCTGGTACGAGCCCAGACGCGGAGGCTTCGCCCTTGGGCTCCCTCCTGCGCCGTTCGCGAGAGCGATTTTTTTGCATTTTCGGAAGGAATCGAAATTACCCGTCCGATAAAAATGGTACCGGGTTAAGCTCTAAATTAGGGTTTGTTTCTGAGGGGAAAGAATGTTCGTGTTGGTTAGAGTTAAGCTTCATTCACGAAGAATTGGATGGTTGCTCTTCACTGAAAAGTGCGTCCCCTTTTTAAAAACCCAGTATCGCCGAAAACTTAGGTGTCGTTGCCTATGCTACTCCATGAAGGGTGTCAGTTTGGGAATAAAGCTTCATATCTACTTTGCAGGTAGTTTGGCTCTTGCCTTGGGGTTATTTCCACTTCGGAAAGAGTAATCACTCGTTTTCTTTATTCTAGATGTAATAGCTTATTCACCTCTAATTAACCAAGTAGACATCACTGAAATTAAGCATTGAAATGCTTAATTATGAAGCTCTCAAACATTTAGGTACCTGTCTGTGGTGCAACATATTGCTCTTTTAAATTTTTTTTTTTTTTTTTTTTTTTTTTTAGTTTTTCGGGACAGGTTTTCTCTATGTAATAGCCCTGACTGTCCTGGAACTGGCCTAGAACTCACAGAGATCCACCTGCCTCTGCCTCCTGAGTGCCACCACCGCCCAGCCATTTTGGTGTTTTTTTTTTTTTTTTTTTTTTTTTTTTTTTTTTTGAGACAGTCTTACTATGTTGCCTAGACTGGCCTCAAACTCTGGCTGTCTACCTGTTTTACCTTTTGAGTCCTGGAGTTACAAGCAATTCAATCTTGAGCTGTCATACCTCGCTGGCCAAGTTTTTAAACTAGGTGTCAGAGAGGAAGTGTGGCAGTGACTTCCAGTCTAGCCAAAGTCACTTAACTGTTGCACTCTAGAGTTTTACTTTAGTTACTTAATTTGGGGATTTATTTTTAATCAACAGGAAAGCAAATGAATTTAGCCAAGCGGTGGTGGTTCCAGCCTTTAATCTCCGCACTCTGGAGGCAGAGGCAGGTAGCTCTCTGAGTTGGAGGACAGCCAGGGCTGCAAAGAGAAACCTGTCTCAATATATATATTGTTTATCTTTAATTATGTATATATGTGTGGGTATGTACATGCATATGCAAGTACCCATGGAGATCAGAAGAAAGCATCATCTCTAGGAGCTGGAGTTACAGGTGGTTGTGAGCCACCAGGTGTGGGGGCTAGAAATAGAACTCCAGTCCTGGAAGAGCAAGAAGTGCTCTTAACCTGAGCTATCTTGCTACCCAACAAATGCACTTTTTTTTTACAGTTATTTTGCTCTTGTTTATTATTATTATTATTGTCATCATCATTATTATTGTTGTTATTGTTATTATTGGACTATTACCTTTTCTGTGTGCTATTATTTCCTTTGTTACTTGCAAAATATTTGAGTTATAAAAAGTTATAAAGAAGACTAACGGTGTGGTGTGGTGGCACAGGCCTTTAATCCCAGCACTCGGGAGGCAGAGGCAGGTGGATCTCTGAGTTTGAGGCCAGCCTGGTCTACAGAGTGAGCTTCAGGATAGCCAGGGCTACATAGAGAAACCCTGTCTTGAACAACAAAAACAAACAAAAGACCACTGTAACAAACATGCTTTTATTTATCACTCAAATTAATAAATAAAATGTCTAATATGTCCTTATTGTCCTCCTACACGTCAAGCCTTGCCTTAAGAGATTTCTTTCACATTTTTTACCAGTGAAAAATATTTACGTTGTTTCTGTCATGTACAGTGATTTTGGCATAGGTTTTTCTTTTTCCTGTCTGGTTACCCTTTTCTCTATCAAGTAGTGTTTCTGGTGCAAATCTGCCATTAATTTTAATAAGCAACATATGAGGCTTTCTCAGGCTGTTGGGTGTTAAATCCAATTTGTCTTGTATCCACATTTGGTGACAGGGTCTCACTACATAGCTTTCTGGCTAGCCTCAAACTCAACTGGCTGTCCAGGCTGAGTTTGAACTCTGTGCAGTCCTCCTGCCTCAGCCTCCTGAGTTACTGTGTGAGCCACCTTGCCTGTCTTTGATGCTGTTGCCTATGTGTTTGGTGTCTTATCCCAGGAATCATTGCTAAAGCCACTGTTGTCAGGCTTTCTGTTCCTTGTTTCTCTAAGTTTCACAGTGTTGGGTCTTAGGTGCAAGTCTTCGGTCCACTTTGAGTTGATATTTTTGTATGTGGTGTTAGGTGAGCATTTGGCTTCATTATTTTGTGTATGGGTACCCAATTTCCCCAGCACCATTTGTTAAAAAGACTGTCCTTTTCCTACTAAATGGTTTTGGCACACTTGTCTAAAATCATCTGGCCTTATATGAGAGCATTCTGTATGTATCATTATGTATGTGGGCATTCTGTTCTACTGGTCAATGTCTGTCTGTCTGTCTATGTCCCTCCCATATAGTTTTGATTACTTAGAGCTTCAGAATGAATATGTTTTAAAATCAAGAAATGTGAGTCTTGCAGGTTTGTTGGGTTTTTGTTTTTAGTCTTTTGTTTTTGGTATCTTTGAAACAGGCTCATTAATTCTAGGTTACCCTCCAGCATGTTGCTCTTCCTGCCTTAGCTTCCCAAGTGTTGAGATTTGCTATAACAGGTTTTAGTAATGTTTTGTAATTTCCATTTTAAAAACCTTTTAACTACCTGACTAAATTAATTTATTCTTGATGTTATTCAAATTGAATTAATTTTGTGATTTTCTTTTAGACTGTTTACTGCTAGTATATATAAGTGCAATTGATTTACATGCTAATTTATGGATCTATACATTTAACTTAAGACCTCTAGACTTGACCCAGAAAATACGTTTTTACCATATTATCCTTCGTAACCTGCCCTGACTGTATCTTGATACTTTGTTGAGTTTATTATTAAAAACATTTTTAATACAAATACTTATTTTCATTATGTGAATTGTGTCTGTATGAATGTATACCATGTGTGTGCCTGCCCAGAAGCCACAAGAGGGCATTGGATTACTTGGAGCTGGAGTTACAGGCTGTTGTGAACCACTAGTCAAGGGTATTGGGAAGCGAACTCGGGTCCTTGTGCACATGTGCCACCACACAGACTTTAGTGGTCCAAGGACAACTCTCAGGAGTTGGTTCTAGCCTCTTACCCTTTGGGTCCCTGGACTTGAACTCAGATTGTCAGATTTGGTGGGAAGTGCCATTTCCCATAGACCTACCTCAGTGGCCCTCAATTTAAGATTTTTGTTTTAGTTTAAAATACAGAGTATAGGGTTTCATCACGGCGTCTTCATATACCTGATATGTGCTTTCCTTGTTAGTTTTCTTCCCCACTGCTCTCTCCTTTAACCCTCCCCATCTCTAGCCGATTCCCTTTCTTCCCCCAATTAGTCCCTGAGTTTAGTTACTAGTCTTGACTTGTATGTATGTGTAATTATTAAGGTTCTCTCCCAGCTACTTAAGAGGCCAAGGCAAGAGGATTGCCTAAGTCCAGGAGTTCAAGATCAACCTAGATGTTCTAGCAGCATGATTCTGTTTCTTAAAAAGAAAAAACGGGCTGGGGATGTAGCTCTCTGTGGGGAAGTATTTACCTAGCATGTGCAAGGCCTTGACCTTGGTCTCCAACACACACACACACACACACACACACACACACACACACACACACACGATAAATATACTTGAACATTCTTCATACTACCTGAGAACAGAGATACTAGTACTTCTTCCTCTCCAGTTTGGAAGTCTATTCTTTTTCTTGCCTAATTACTCATGTTAGAGTTCCAGTTGCTGTGCTGAACAGAAGCGGTGAGAATGGACATACTCTTTGGTTCTTCACTCTTATTCTTTCTCTTCTTTATAAAAAGATTTTTTTTAACTTGTGTGTGTGTGTGTGTGTGTGTGTGTGTGTGTGTGTGTGTGTGTGTGTCTGTCTGTCTGTCTGTCTGTCTGTCTGTATGAGTGAATGCCATGTGCCCTGTGGAGGCCAGAAGAGGGTGTTGGATCTCTTGGAGCTGGAGTCACAGGCAGTTGTGAGCCCTGACGGGGCTGGTGTAAGAATATGAGTCTTTTCTATAAAATACTATAAAACTTGTGTTTAGGACAAGGAATTCAAATCTTTTTCTCTCCCCCGTATATCCCTATAACCCCCAAAGCCTTTGTTTATTCAAAAGTCCCGCTACAATCTAGGATTAAAGTGGTTAGCCCCTTCCCCTTTCATTTCCTCTCAGCTGGTTTTTTGTTTGTTTTTCTAGACAGGGTTTTTCAAAGTAGCCCTTGCTGTCATGGAGTTCTTGCTTTGTAGACCAGGCTGGCCTCAAACTCACAGAGATCCGCCTGACTCTGCCTCCTGAGTGCTGGAACTAAAGGTTTGCACCACTGCCCAGCTAAGCTGATTCTTTTAAAAGTAGCCATTCTTGAAAGGCTGTGAGGTCAGGTCCCAGCCAATGGTAAAAAGACACAGTTTTAGAATAAAATCCAAGTGCACTTCCAGTCTCTTGTGGGTTCACTCTTACAAGTACAACGCAGCACATCCTCTTGATAGGAGTAAAGTTTTACCTTGTCCAGATTCTGGAGTGCTGATCTCTTTGTGACCCCAAACTTAATTTCTGATGCTAGGAGATAAACTCAGGTCCTCTGGAAGAGCAGCAAATGGCCTTAATCATCAACCCATCTTTTTAGTCCCCCACCCTCACCCTTGTTTTTTTGTTTTTTTTTGTTTGTTTGTTTTTCGAGACAGGGTTTCTCTGTGTAGCTTTGCGCCTTTTCCTGGAACTCGCTCTGGAGCCCAACCTGGCCTCGAACTCACAGAGATCCGCCTGGCTCTGCCTCCTGAGTGCTGGGATTAAAGGCGTGCGCCACCACCGCCCGGCAACATTTGGCTTTTATTAGAACTATTTTCCTTCTATTTTTTGCTCATTGAACATTTTTAATGTGAAGTGGTTTTAAATTTTGTCAAAATACTGTTTCTGCATCAGTTAACACGAAAGTTTGTTTGTTTGATTGTTATTGATTAGCTTTTGTAAGTCAAATCATCCTTGCATTGATCATGTGCATAATCCATGCTTCTAAATTCAGTTTGCTAGTATTTTGTTGACTTCTTTTTTTTTTAAAAGATTTATTTATTTATTATGTATACAATGTTCTGCCTGTATGTACATCTGCACGCCAGAAGAGGGCACCAGATCTCATTACAGATGGTTGTGAGCCACCATGTGGTTGCTGGGAATTGAACTCAGGACCTCTGGAAAAACAGCCAGTGCTCTTAACCTCTGGGCCATCTCTCCAGCCCCATTTTGTTGACTTCTTATCCCCAGGCAGTACACCAGAATCCACCATCCTGTGGTTTTGAATTCATTGGGAATAGTGATAATGATCTGTAGTTTTCTTGGGCCTTTGTGTAGTTTTGACATCAGGATGAACCTTCTTAAAAAGTCACACAAAGAAGGAAAGAGAAAGTAAGTATCATAATGAATGAGTTGGGAAGTACTCACCTCCTGTCTTAGTTAGGGTTTCTATTGCTGTGAAGAGACAACTTTTTTTTTTTTTTTTTTTTTTTGGTTTTTTGAGACAGGGTTTCTCTGTAGTTTTTGGTGCCTGTCCTGGATCTCACGCTGTAGACCAGGATGGCCTCGAACTCAGAGATCCGCCTGCCTCTGCCTCCTGAGTGCTGGGATTAAAGGTGTGTGCCACCACCGCCCGGCAAGACAACTCTCATAAAAGAGAACATTTCATTGGGGCTGGCTTACAGTTCAGAGGGTTAGTCCATTGTCATCATGGTGGGAAGCATGGTGGCATGCAGGCAGATAGGGTTTTGGAAAAATAGTTGAGAGTTCTACATCTGGATTGGCAAGCAGCAGGAAGAGAGTGTGACAGTGGGCCTGGGTTGAGCTTGAGCATTTGAAACCTCAAAGCCCACCCCCAGTGACACACTTCCTCCAACAAGGCCACACTTCCTATAGTGCCACTCCCTATGGGCCTGTAGGGGCCATTTTCATTCAAACCACCACACCTTCCTCACTTTTCTTCTCAAAGGGCATGAAAATTAATAATAGTTCTTGAAATATTTGGTAGAATTCACTTTGAAAACACCAGGTTCAGGGCTGAGTCTCTCCTCCCTTTTCCTCTCCCTTCATCCCTTCCTTCTGCCTGGGTAAACTATTAGAGAAAGTCAGGACTACACAGAACTTAAGAGTCGACACTAGGACTCCTGTTGTCATATAGGAACACCACACTGAGAGTCCCAGTTGCAGTTGGCACCCAACTCAGCCTGTGTCTTCTCTTGAGGGATTAGGGAGTTTGACTTCTCGTTTTTTTTTTGCAAACAGAACCACGGACTTTAGCTTCCAGTTTGTGCCTGGCTGCTTTTGGTGGGGGTCTCTCCCCTGCACTGGCTTAGGGTGGCTCATCTGCTAGTAGAGCGTCTGCAAGGAGTGCATGTGCACTTTCTGGAGTGATGCTCTCCAGGGGCGGTGCACAAGCCTTGACCTGGGCTGCTTCTCCTAGCCAGTTACTTCTGGAGTTTATAGCTCCTGGAACCTCTTGGCCCTGCTGATGCTTCTCAGAAGGTGGAGATGAGGAAGCAGGATGTTGTTAGGAGATGATACCCCCACTTCTCACCCCCACTCCCACTCCCACTCCCCACCTCTGATTAGGCCTTAAGTTTGAAGTTATTTCTTCAACTGAGTAACAATTGTTGGTGAGCAGTTGTTCATGTAACTACATTTGTTATTATTTTTGTAAAATCAATAGAACTGTCACTACTTTCACCTCTAGTAATTTAAGCTTCTTTCTTAGTACATCTGGCTAAGGCTTGTCAATTTATTGTCTTCATTGTTTTTCTCTAGTTTTCAATTTTACCTTTGCTCTTCTCTGTTATTTCCTGCCTTCTTCTGTCTTTGGATTAATTTGTTTAAATTGTAGTGTTAGGATGCTCATAAATCTTTCTTGGTTTTTAAGGTAAGGATTTGCACTGCTTACTATTGAGCACTGTCTTTGCTTTATGGGCTTTGTTTTTAGCAATTTTGCCCCCTCGCGTGTGTGCGTGTGCGTGTGCGTGTGCGTGTGCGTGTGCGTGTGCGTGTGTGTGTGTGTGTGTGTGTGTGTGTGTGTGTGTGTGTTTCTAAAGTTAGCATACAAAGTGGTTTCACTTGGGCAGTCTCATACATAGAGTGTCCTTATGCTTGGTCACCTCTCTCCCACCCCTCATCTCTCTTGACCCCTTTTTGCTGGTTCACCTTTTCTCTAAATGCCCCCTTCTGCTTTCAGGTCTCTTATAGTTCCCTTCCCTAACTCTCGTGTGCTCTGTTTTCATGTCCATTGATTTCCAACTATTTTCTGATTTTCCTTGTGCTTTCTTTGTTGATTCTTGATCATTTAAGCACGTTTTATTTACTTAGTTATGTGTGGTACTAGCAGATTGAATTTGAAACTACATTTTAAGAATGCATCTATTGTGCGTATCAGGGTCCTGTAGTTTCTGTTGTCTCCCTGGAAACTTCCCTATCAAAAACCTACATGTCTGACTTCTTCACAATTAAATTCTGCTTACATGTCACCTCATCAGATGCATTTCATGATCACCCCAAAATAGTACTCATCTATCTCCTTTTATCACTTCCTACACCCCCTTTGCTTAATTTTACTTACTATATGAGTACCTAATATATTTATTTGGTAATGTCTCTTCCAGTTATGTTAAAAGTTTTCAGTGGCCTCATTCTTAAGCATCTTCTCTTTCTGCCTTCACTTCCTGAGTGGGATCACGGTGTGCAGGACATGGCTGCTGTCTGTGGTGCTGGGGATCAAATCGAGGGCCCTGTGCATAGTGGGCTAGCAAGCATTCTTAGCAACTAGCTACATCCACAGCACCTTTTTAAAAAAGGTTTTTATTTTTAATTATGTGTATACGTATGTATATGTGTGTAGATATGTGCATGGAAATTCAGTGTCCCTGGAGTTTAGAAGAGGCTGCTGGATACCCTGGAGCTGAAACTTTAGGGGTTGCATGCAGTATGGGCTCTTAACTGCTGAGCTAGCTCACTAGCTCCCAATTTGTTTTCTGAATTTTGTTTTGTTCACTAGTTTATCCCTACTATCTATTGTATAATAAGTATATGATGAGTGTTTGTGTAATGACACGGGACTTAAAATTTTTTTAATTAATTTATTTATTTTTCTTTTATCAGCTTGATGCAGTATAAATTCTTATCCTAATAGTGAAATGTTTCATTGAGGCTTGCCCAGTAATTGAGTAAAACCAAAACTTATTATAAGCCACAGTCATCCTAGAGTGCCCTCTGCTACATAGCCTCCCTGGTTCTGTGGGTTGCAGTCTGATTGTTCGTTGCTTTATATCTAGAATCCTCTTATGAGTGAGTACATACCATGTTTGTCCTTCTGGGTTTGTGTTACCTCACTCAGGATGATATTTTCTAGTTCCATCCATTCACCTGCAAATTTCATGCTGTCATTGTTTTTCTCTGCTGAGTAGTACTCCATTGTGTACATGTACCACATTTTCTTAATCCATTCTTCAGTTGACGGGCATCTAGGTTGTTTCCAGGTTCTGGCTATTACAAATAGTGCTACTCTGAACATAGTTGAGCATGTATCTTTGTGGTATAATTGAGCATTCCTTGGGTATATGGCCAAGAGTGGTATGGCTGGGTCTTGAGGTAGATTGATTCCCAATTTTCTGAGAAACCGCCATACTGATTTCCACGGTGGTTGTACAAGTTTGCATTCCCACCAACAATGGAGTAGTGTTCCCTTTGCTCCACATCCTCTCCAACATTGACTGTCATTAGTGTTTTTGATCTTAGCCATTCTGACAGGTGTAAGGTGGTATCTCAGAGTCGTTTTGATTTGCATTTCTCTGATGATTAAGGATGTTGAGCAGTTCTTTAAATGTCTTTCAGCCATTTGTGATTCTTCTTTTGAGAATTCTCTGTTTAGCTCTTTAGCCCATTTTTTAATTGGATTGTTCAGTATTTTGATGTCTAGTTTCTTGAGTTCTTTATATACTTTTGAGATCAGTCCTCTGTCAGACACAGGACTTAAAAAAATTTTTAAAAAAATCTTTAGTATCCCTCCCTTATCATTTTGACTTGAAGTTTTATATATCTGTATTGAGGCCCCAAATTTGTTAGGATAATCAGCAGGACTCTTGCAATTTTTAGTTAGAAAAATCTGGGTAGGAAAATAGTTAGCTTGGAAGTGCTTTTTTCTGGTAGCACTGACAGTCTCTAAAGTACATCTTGAGAGTTTTATCATTCTATCTCCCTCCCCAACCCCCACAGCTGGCTTGTATCTTGCTATAGACAGGCTGGCCTGTAATTCATCGACTCTTCCTACCTCTGCCTCCTGAGTTCTGGGATTAATGGCATATGCCTCCATGCCTAGCATGAATTTTCATAATTTTTAGTAATGTGTGATCTGTATAAATTTCCTATTACTCTGTCCTGACAATTTGAATGACATTCTGTGGCTTAATTTCATGTTCATGCAAGAAAGTAACGTAGAGATGCTGGGAATAGTAGACTAATTGGAAAAACTTTAGTTACATGAAAGCAAATCCATTATACTTGATACTTTTAGCTTACTTCAATATACGTTGATTTTTAACTTAGTTTTTAGTGAACTCTTAATAATGTATATTCCTGTTGGTAATATGCGTTGTGTGGGCTTCAGTATAGTGGCAAAATGACAGCATTACTATTACCCAGGAGTTAAATTTCCCCAGATCATCACAAATTTGTTCTTCTGAGCATTCAATAATATGCTAGTGAATTAGGTATGGGAAAAGAAGTTGAGGTATGTATCGTAAATAAATAACAACTTGGTTGTCTAGCAATGAGGGGAAGAGATTTTCTGTTTAGATCTTTCTTTTTTTTGGTTTTTCGAGACAAAGAGTTTCTCTGTGTAGCTTTGCGCCTTTCCTGGAACTCACTTGGTAGCCCAGGCTGGCCTCGAACTCACAGAGATCCGCCTGGCTCTGCCTCCCAAGTGCTGGGATTAAAGGCGTGCGCCACCACCGCCCGGCTATTTAGATCTTTCTTACATAATGTGCATACTCAGTGGGATAAATAACTCAAGTTTCCTTTGGCTCAATTATGTATTAAGTATATAAATATGTTATGGATGCTACTCTGGACTGTGGTTTTTGACAGATTACATGGGGGATAAATTGATAGTGCTATAGCAAAACTGTTGACTTATAAAGGTTACAGTCCTCAGAAATAACATATATTGTTTTAATTTTCAGTTTACTTAGCTTTTTTCACCATTCCTCTTGGGATGAAATTTATTAAGTAATATAGCTTGACATAGTACCACACATAGTATTGGGTACTGGGGATATATAAACTAAACAAATATTCTAGTCTGAATTCTGTTAGACACTAACAGCTGATTATGAGAGATGATGTTTAAAAAGGAATGTGGTAGGAACATACAACAAATGGGACCTTCTTTATGGGGAGAAGAATACCATGACAAGGAACCCCTGGGTTTCATTTTGAGACAGGTACACTCCTAAGCTGAAGAAATAACCTTTTTCTTTCTTTTTTCTTTCTAAAAAACATTTATTCATGTATTTGTTTGTTTATTGGTTGGGGGCATGTGTAGAGGACAGAAGACAGCTTGTTGGGAGTCGGTTCCTTCCTTTCACCATGTGGGTTCTGGGGGTTGAGCTCAACTTTTCAGGCTTGGTGGCAAACACCTCTACCCACTGACCCATCTCACTCTCCCACCCTCCCCACCTGTAAAATTTATCTTTGTGTGTGCATGCATGTGCAGGCCTGGAGCTGACCTTGGATATCTTGCTAGCTGGCCTAGGATCTCATGGAACCCAGCGCTTACAATTCTGGGTGTTCTAGCTAGCCAGCTTGTCCCAGAGATCTCCTGTCTTTGCCTCCAAGTGCTGGGATTACAGATGGCTTGTACATACTTGGCCTTTTTTTTTTTTTTTTTTTTTGAGAAAGCAAAACTATTTCTATAGAAGTAGAGAGCAGGGCTGGAGAGATGGCTCAGAGTTTAAGAGCACTGGCTGCTCTTCCAAAGGTCCTGAGTTCAATTCCCAGCAACCACATGGTGGCTCACAACCCTCTGTAATAAGATCTGGTGCCCTCTTCTGGCCTGCAGGGATATGTGCAGACAGAACACTGTATACATAATAAATAAATAAATCTTAAAAAAAAAAAAAGAAGAAGTAGGGAGCAATTTGGATATCTCCGAGTGACAGATAACATTGGCATGGATGGAAGAGAAACAAAACAACCAGCCAAATAAACAATCAAAATAAGCTGGAGGCGAGTATCCCCATAAACTCGGAGAACAATACTGCAGAATAGTGGGAGAAAGAGGAACTGTTTACAAATATTTAGAAGAGATTAAGTTATCATTGTATCTTCTCAGACCTCTCATGCAGCTTGGCTTTTAAGTGAGTTTTGGGGACCCAAACTTCGCTCTTTACTCTTGGACTACAAGGACTTTACTCACTGAGCTCTCTGCAGCCCTTATGAAGTAGTGCTTTAGGCCTAGGCATTTCATTAGAATGGAGATCACTGATCTCTTCTGCTTGTAGCACTTCTGGGCTTGTTTCAGCGTTTGAAAAGTGAAGAAAGTGTTGCTGTTAACTTCCGGTTGAGAAACTAACACAGTTAGGTAGCATAATACTCTTGGAACAGTGGTGCAGGGCATTGGACTGATGGCCTCACATGTCCCGCGTAAACACTATGCTACTTAACTAAATCTGCAGTCTTTGTTTGTTTGTTTTGAGACCAGCACTTACTAAATTTCCAAAGTTGCCCTTAAATTCAATCTGTAGCTCAGGCAAGTCTTGAACTTGAGATTCTTTTGCCTCAGCTTCCTCAGTAGCTGGGATTCCCAGCCTTTGACAACCATTCTTGGGTTAATTTTGTATACTTTTTATTTTGTGCCAGATAGCCTCTGGAAGGCTTACAGTTTGCATACAAATTTGATATTCTTTCTATGACATCATAACCTAACAATCTCATTTTAAGAATATTGGAGATATGAGTTGGGTATAGTAGCACATGCTTTTAATCCCAGCATGCAGAGGCAGAGGCAGGAGGATCTTTGTGAGTTCCAGGACAGTCAGGGCTACAAAGAGCTCTATTCTGCCTCAAAATAAATAAATAAATAAATAAATAAATAAATAAATAAATAAATAAATCAATCAATGATGGAATTCTGAAAAAGATATTTTTACATCTTAAATTATGTTAGCCTCTGTTCTAGAAAACTGTTAGAATTGGAGCTGATGATGTAGCTCGTTTGGGAGAGTGCTTGCCTAACATGCACAAAGCCCTAGGTTTGATATCTTACCTCATAAACTCAGCATGGTGGCACACACTTACAATTGTAGAACTTTGTGGGTAAAGGCAGGAAGATTAGGAGTTCAAGGCCAGTCACTGCTACATAGTGAGTTTGAAGCCTGCCTGGGCTACATGAGACCTGCCTCAAAAAGAAAAAGAAGAGGGCGGAGGGAGAAAGAAGGAACTGCTAGAATTATAATGTTTTACCTATCTTTGAAAATGAATTTTATTTCTGGGGAACTGAGGCCTTTATGATTCTACTGTCTGCTTTATAGTGTCATTTTCTCTTTATTCCCTATGAACAACTTCATGTTACTCTTTCTTTCTCCCTCCCCTCCCCCCTTCCTCTCCCTTGCTCTTCCCTACCCCTCCATGCTTTTGATCTTTTGGTTTTTCAACATAAGGTTTCTCTGTGTAGCCTGGACTTGTCCTGGAACTTGCTTTGTAGACCAGGATGGCCTTGAACTCTGAGATCTGCCTCCCAAGTGCTGGGATTAAACGTGTGAGCCACCACTGTCCAGCTACACATATTTCCTTGATTAATGTAGTTAAGGAAAGTGTCGTTATTGAACTTGTTAACTAAAAGTTCCTAACTTCGTGTATTTCTCCTTACAGACCATTTAATTTGGCAGAACGGAAAGCTAGCGCCCACTCGGTAGTGGAATGTGATCATGTGCGGAAAGAAGTTAGCGTGCGAACTGCAGGGTTGACTGACAAGACCTCAAGGAAAACATACACTTTTGATATGGTACTTATTTTCTCCTGCCTTCTTCCATTAGTCACTAGTGTGAAGTAATCCCTGGAAAACGGTCCACTGTGAACTTTGTCTTCAAGTTTGCTGAGCGAGTTCTAGTGGGCAAAATGATTACCATGAGTGGTGTGTTTTCAGAGCTTCTCTCGTTTTTTTTAAATAGGTGTTTGGAGCATCCACGAAACAAATTGACGTCTACCGAAGTGTTGTTTGTCCAATTCTAGACGAAGTTATTATGGGCTATAACTGCACCATCTTTGCGTAAGCGAAACAACTAATTTTCAAGTTGATAAGAATGTTTAGATGTGTGTATTTGTTCTTAATTTAATGCTTTTTTGAAATTTTGACAGATATGGCCAGACTGGCACTGGAAAAACTTTTACAATGGAAGGTGAAAGGTCACCTAATGAAGTATATACCTGGGAGGAGGTATTTATTGTTTATAATATCCTTTTATCTTGAGTGTGACAAAAAATTGGCCAATTAAAACCTGGTTATGGATCTCTGTTGAGATGTAGAAGATCAGAGAATCAAGTCAAACCATAAACCTAAGTTATACTAAAGTACAATAAATAGTACTTTAGTAAAATTACTGATGTATCAGAAATATATGGTCTCAATAGGAGAGATGAGACCAACATATACAATACAGTGAAGTGATAAAAAGAGGGGGTCAGCTGGGCAGTGGTGGCGCACGCCTTTAATCCCAGCACTTGGGAGGCAGAGCCAGGTGGATCTCTGAGTTTGAGGCCAGCCTGGTTTACAGAGCGAGTTACAGGACAGGCACCATAACTACACAAACCCTGTCTCGAAAAAAAAAAAAAAAACAAAAAAAAAAAAACCAACAACAAAAGAGGGGGAGTCTATTTGCTGGGTGGTGGTGGTGCATGCCTTTGATCCCAGCACTCAGGAGGCAGAAGCAGGAGCATTTCTTGCATTCCAGCCTGGTCTACAGCATTCCAGGACAGCCAGAGCGGTTACACAGAGAAACCCTGTCTCAAAAAACAAAAAAGGTGGGGTGGGTGTCATAGTTAGACTCCAGAATAGCAGGAGCAGAATGTCGTCTCTCTCCCTACCGCTCTGTTTTATCTGTAGGGAAAGAGTTTAATGTTTCAAGACCCGTAGTGGGTACCTAAAATAGTAAATAGCTTTTTTCTTTTTCTTACCTATGTACCTATAATAGCATCTAATTCATAAATTTGGCATAATAAAATTTTATCAATAATAACTAACAATATAACATAAGAAATGTAACAATATTCTGTTATGTTATTCAAATATAGTTTCTGTCTCAAAATTTTATACTGTTCTTTGTCACTTAAATGGAGGACTTTACATTTTTCTCTTTCATATATCCAGATTTCTAGAATCACTGCTATTGTGCTTTAGGTGATAGTTCAAAATTATTATTATTTTTACTACTATTACTACCATTATTTTGACTTTTTTTTTTTTTTTTTTTTTGGTTTTTCGAGACAGGGTTTCTCTGTGTAGCTTTGCGCCTTTCCTGGAACTCACTTGGTAGTCCAGGCTGGCCTCGAACTCACAGAGATCCACCTGGCTCTGCCTCCCGAGTGCTGGGATTAAAGGCGTGAGCCACCACCGCCCGGCTATTTTGACTTTTTGAGCCAAGGTGTTATACTATTACCCAGGCTGGCTTGGAACTCACTATATATTGCCTTTGGACTTGTAATAGTTATTGTATCTCAGCCTCCATAGTGCTGGGATTATATGAAATCAGAGTTACTCAAATATTTAACACTGTCTATCGCATCAATGGATCTGATAACTATGGTGCTACTAACTGGCTATCAAGTAGGAAGCAGAGGCAGTGTAGACACATATAGTCAAGGGAGTGATCCGCGTCCCTGGTGCATTATTTCATCGTGCTGCTCAGTATTATGCCCAATTTTTAAATGGCATAGCTGTTTATTTCTGGATTTTCCATTTAATATTTTTAGATTGTGGTTGACTATAACTCAGACTGAAGTGACTTGGCTTCTCTGACATGACATTAGTTAGGTTTTAGTTTTTTACTTGCTTTGGCATAGTTATCCCTCAATATTAACAGAAAGGGGTTGATTCCAGTACATACATATATAAACACACCAAAGTCTGAGGATGCGTAAGTCTTCTTTTATCAGATGGTACAGTATTTGTAGATAGGTTAAATGTATCCTTTCAAACAGCTTAAATAATCTGTAAGTTACTTGTAATACTCAATATAATGCAAGTACTATGTAAATAATTGTTGCACTATGTTTTGGGGGGTGAGTGTTTTGAGACAGGTTCTTATGCAGCATAGGCTGAACTTAAAATCACTATATAATTGAGGCTGGCCTTGAACTGATCCTCTTCTTTCTGTATCCTAAGTGTTATAGTTACTGGCACGCACTACCACACTCAGTTTATACTGCACTTTTTTTAGGGAATAGTGACAAGGAAACTGTCTGTACTTGGTCAGTACAGATAAAATTTTCAAGTTTTTTTGGTGATTGGTAGAATGCAGAACAAATGGATAAGAAGGGTTAACTGGCTCATACTGAAATATACTGTAAGCCAGATGTGGTGGCTGGTGACTGGAATGCTAGTACTTGGGAGGCTGGGTTAGGAGAATTGCAGATTCAGGGCCCATCTAGGCTGTATAGTAAACCCTAAATAAACTAGAGTTGAGTATGACAGTGTGTATCCATAATTCCAAATACCCTGGAGACTGAGGCAGAGGGATCTCAAGTGTGGGGTCAACCTGGGCGGTTCAAGGGAGACTCCTGTCTCTAAAAAGAGAAACAGGGATGGGGTATAACTCAGTGGAAGATTACTTGCCTAGTATGTGTAAGGCCTTAGGGATCAATCTTCAGTGTTGCAAATGCAGTAATAAATTCTGAAGGAGGGCTTGGTCATGTTTTAACTGTAGTAAATGGCATTTTGAGTTTATTTTAATTCTTATTAATATAATTTCAGGATCCTTTGGCTGGTATAATTCCACGCACTCTTCATCAAATATTTGAGAAACTAACTGATAATGGCACCGAATTTTCAGTGAAAGTGTCTCTGTTGGAAATCTACAATGAAGAGCTTTTTGATCTTCTTAGTTCATCCACCGATGTCTCTGAGAGGCTGCAGATGTTTGATGATCCCCGGAACAAGGTAACTCAGTTTGAGAATAAAGTTTCTGAATTTTAATGTGTGAGTCTTTTAAAAGTCAGTGTACTTTTTCTTCATAAGGTAATAGATATTCTTTTGATATTTAATTAGAGAGGAGTGATAATCAAAGGTTTAGAGGAAATCACAGTACACAACAAAGATGAAGTGTACCAAATTCTGGAGAAGGGGGCAGCGAAGCGGACGACTGCAGCGACCCTGATGAACGCTTACTCTAGGTAAGGGAGCTGCTTCCTTTGCTCCGTCTCCCTTTGGGAGAGATCTGGAGGCATCAAGTCAGCACGAGGTAGGGACTGCGTCTCAGTGTAGATTTGGTGCTGTAAGGGGAGTTCTTGGTTCTTCTCATCAGGCTCATAAAAGGGCAGCAATATTGGAAGATTGTTGAAAGGAAAACAAAGATAAGTTAAATTGTTGCAGAAGTAGTAACAGTTCTTTTTCAGGTGAGTTCATGGTATGCTGGCTGTGGCGTGATGGTTCACATCTGTAATTCCAGCATTTGGGGGCTGGAGAGATGGCTCAGAGGTTAAGAGCACTGGCTGTTCTTCCAGAGGTCCTGAGTTCAATTCCCAGCAACCGCATGGTGGCTCACAACCATCCGTAATGAGATCTGGTGCCCTCTTCTGGCCTGCAAGCCTACATTGTAGGCAGAATACTGTATACATAATTCCAGCATTTGGGAGGCTGAGGACAGAGGCCCAGGAGCTGTAGTTCAGATGGGCACATAGGCCAGCTCAACTACATACTGAGACCTTGCTTCCAAACAAAAGAACGTTAAATCACAAACTATCTTATCTATAACCCTTCTGTTGATTCAAAAACCCGAACCAAAGATAGGTGTGGTGGCACACGCCTTCATCCCAGCACGTATACTGCAGAGGCAGGTGGAATTCCCGGCCATCCGAGGCTACATAGTGAGATGGTCTCAAAACCAACCAATCAACAAAACAAAACAAATAACTTAAATGAAACCATATCTGGTCTCAATGAAAGTAACTGGTTTAATGAAACTGTATCTTTAATCCCAGCACTCAGGAGGCAGAGCCAGGCGGATCTCTGTGAGTTCGAGGCCAGCCTGGGCTACAGAGTGAGTTCCAGGAAAGGCACAAAGCTACACAGAGAAACCCTGTCTCAAAAAAAAAAAAGTTAAATCAGTGGATAATAATGGGAAAACATAAGATAAAAAGAACTCAAATGTATAGTTTGTTTTTTCTTGCACCCTTCCCTCTTCTATAATTTAAATAACTTTTGCAAAATAAGAATTTTTAAAAGTACAAAGAAGAAAATTAAAAGTTAGTATATTCTCCATTGCTAATGACATTAATAAATGCAACCATGTTTTAGATGGGAGCCATCTGCTCTGAGACACACTCCTCATTTTCAGAGGTGCCTGAAAATTCTTTGTGTGTGTGTTGCTGGGAATGGAACCCAGGAACTGATGTGTACTAGATACAGGCTCTACAACTCCAGCCCTAAAAGTTCTAGGGTAGTTTTGATAGCTTCTTCTTAGGATCAGTATTGTAGGTTGAACTGTGACCCTAATTAGTCTTATCAAATAAAAACCCGGAGTCAGATATCAGGGTGAAAGCTGAAAGATCAGAGAAGTAGAGGAACCATCCACCAGAGAGTTCTTACCTCAAGGATATCTCAGACTGAATGGGGCCAAGCTCCTGTCACCCCCCCCACCCCCATATTACTATTTCCACTTCCCTGCTGCTGGGATTAAAGGCATGGAGCCTCCCAGGTGCTGGGATCAGAAGTGTGAGCCACCACTGCCTGGCACTGTTTCTCTTTTTTTTTTAGACTGGTTCAATCTTGTATAGCAGCCCAGGGTGACCTTAAACTCCTGATCTTCCTGCTTCCTCCACGTGCTGGGATTAATGGTGTGAGCCACCAGGCCTGGCCTCTACTGTTAACTGGTGGCTCTCTCTGTCCTCTGATCTCCAGGCCAGCTTTATTTGTCAGACACAAACAAAATATCATACAACAGTAGGTAGCGGGTAGAAATTTTGTCATCCCACGTTTTATTTTCTGACTGATGGTATCTTTGTCTTCCCTTGTGCATTTAGATCTTCCTTGCCTGTTTTCAGTATTTCGTAGGGAACAGATAATGTTTTACATTGTAATGAGTGGACAACCTGATCTTGTTTTCTAGCCGTTCCCATTCAGTTTTTTCTGTGACAATACATATGAAGGAAACTACAATTGATGGAGAAGAGCTTGTTAAAATTGGAAAATTGAATTTGGTAAGCATCCTGCCTGAATGCCACTGTGCTATTCTTGGTTACTTCTAGAGAAGCTTGGGATTTCACTTACATACAGTACGTTTATAGTTAACTTCATTCATTACTTTGGCGTAGAGGAAGAAATTTGTTGTTGAAAATTTATTTTGCTAGCCATTTAGTATATTACATATAATAAAAGATATAAAAGAATACAAATCTTTGAATCCAAATATAATAGATTGACATTTTCTGTTTAAAATTAAAGGTTGACCTTGCAGGAAGTGAAAATATTGGACGTTCTGGAGCTGTTGACAAGAGGGCCCGGGAAGCTGGAAATATCAACCAGTCCCTGTTGACTTTGGGAAGAGTTATTACTGCTCTTGTGGAAAGAACACCTCATATTCCTTATCGAGAATCTAAACTGACTAGAATCCTGCAAGATTCTCTTGGGGGGACGAACAAGAACGTCTATAATTGCAACTATTTCCCCTGCATCTCTCAATCTCGAGGTAAGCCCTTTGAGAAAAGCAGCAAATGTGGGGACTGTAAGTCTTTCCTAGCTGTCAGATTTCTAAGTTCATTTACTTGCTTCTTTCTATACTGTAATATATAAGAATCTGGACATTGTATATGAACATATCCTAGAGGATGCCACTATGATCAAAAGCCAGTTATGACTTCCAGAGTGGTTCCTTTTTTCCCCCTCTCTCTGTCTCTGTCTCTCTGTCTCTCTCTCTCTCTCTCTGTCTCTCTCTCTCTCTCTCTGCTAGTTTTCTTTGAGATAGGATTTTGCTGTGTCTTTCAGGCTGGCCAAGACTTGTGATCTCCCTGCCTCAGCTTCCAAAGTGCTGTGACGATAGGCATATGCTATTAAACTGGCTTTGTAATGTTTTAAAAAAAAATAAAAAGTTGTTTCTTGTTTCTGTTTTGGTTTTTCGAGACAGGGTTTCTCTGTGTAGTCCTGGCTGTCCTGGCACTTGCTCTGTAGACCAGGTTAGCCTCAAACTCAGAGATCGGCCTGCCTCTGCCTCCGAGTGCTGGGATTAAAGGCGTGGTGCCACCACCGCCCAGCTAAAATATTTTTTTGTAGACTGTTCTCTTCTGCCCCCCACTTCCCAGATAAGCACTCACAGGCTTAATATTACTTATAAATGCTTGCTGGTAGTTCAGGCTAAATACTAACTAGCTCTTACACTTGAACTAGCCCATAATTCTTACCTATGTTTAGCCACGTGGCTTGGTACCTTTTCTCAGCACATCTCATCTTGCTTCCTCTGTGTCTGGCTGGCAACTCCTGGTTCCGTCCTCCTTCCCGGCATTCTCAGTTTTGTTTTCTGGCCTAACTGCTGGCCCAGCTACCGGCCTGTCAGTTTTTTATTAACAATGAGCATAATCCACAGCATTTTTTATATTCATTTGTTTACTTATGTGTTGGGCATACAGATAGGAGTCAGAAAGGTTGTCAGTCCCCCACTTCTAACGTGGGCTCCAGAAATCAAGTTCAGGTCATTTGGCTTGGTGACAAGTACCTTTGCTCACTGAGTCATCTTGCAACCCTTCATACATTAAAAAAAAAAAAAAAAAGCTGTGGCTGGAAAAATGGCTTGATGGTTAAGAGCTCTGGCTGCTCTTTCTTCCAGGGGACCAGTTTTGGATTTCCAGCACCCACATGGTGACTCACAACTATCTGTAACTCCATTTGTAACTGATGCCCTCTTCTGGTTGCCTCAGGCACCAGCCCCACACAGAGTGCACAGTCATACATGCAGGCAAAACACACATACACATTAAAAAAAAAAGATTGCTGAAGGTCAGTAGTGATGGGTGGTGTGTATGGGTTCATTGAGAACTTAGACCCAGTCAAGTCTTTTTTGGGGTTCTGACTTCTTATACTTAGTATTACTATTTTCATTATGATATATTAGCATACTATGCTAAAATTGTGCTATACATCAACACTGTATTCTTTTTTATGGATGCATAATATTTAATTATATAAATATAGGTGTTGTGTGACACTGTTGCTGGGATCTCATGGACAAATGTCTACTCACCTCAGCTAGAATGCATGCCAGACCAAAGTAAACACATTACCAGAGCTCACCTTGGTGAACCGATGGGTTTTATTAGGGTTACTTATAGTAATATGAGTGAAAGATTACTTATAAAAGCAGAAATGACTCAAAGACAGCTGCATCCTTTCCCCTCCCCCAGGTACATTTTAAATAACAAAAGTATCTTATCTTCATCCTCATGCCTTCAGTAATTAACTTTTCCTTTCCATGATAGGAAACTCTGAGTACGTTGGAATATGCTCACAGAGCGAAGAACATAATGAATAAGCCTGAAGTCAATCAGAAACTAACTAAAAAAGCTCTTATTAAGGTAATTGTGAATTTGTGTGGAATGATGTAATTGTGTTTGGCATATCTGAAATACGGAATAGCAAGAGATCACTGTTTTTGCTTTTGTTTTTTTATTCCCGAGACAGGGTTTCTCTGTGTAGGCCTGGCTGTCCTGGAACTCGATCTGTAGACCAGACTGGCCTCGAATTCACAGCGACTGCCTGCCTCTCTCTCCCAAGTGCTGGGATTAAAGAAGGCATGTCCCACCTGACCTGGCTAAGGATAGCAACCGCTCAAAGTTAATCAAGATTTGTTAAATTACTTGTTGTAGACATTTGTTATTGAGTGAGGGTCTCACTGACTCACTGTCCAGGCTGGTTCTGGAGACCTGCTGCCACTAGGCTGCATCACCAGCCCCTGTGGTCGGCAGTTTATGTCATGACTTAAAATAAGTGCCTGCGCGTTACAGCGTTCTTCTAACAGCGATATGTGGGCATTCCAGCTTTATTGTTGTCCTCGTTGACACTCTTGACAGCATTCATGTCAACAAGTATGGATTTTGTTTGCATCTTTGCGGTGAAATTTACTCACTGACATTTACCTCTTGTCAGCACTTATTTCAACGATTTTAATACATTGATGTAGTTATCCAACATCTGTACAATTCACTTTTAGAAAAAAAATTAACATTGTGGTTTCCTTTTTTTGTAATCAAGTGACTACTGATATCCTTTCCCTTTGTCTGTCTGTCTGTCTCTTTGTTTTGTTCTTAAGCAGAATCCTAGTTTGTATTCTGGTATTTGTTTCCTGACCCTCCTGCTCAGCCTCTTTAGTGCTGGGATTGCAGGTATGAACCACCATGCCTGGCTTATCAGTACACTTTCTGTAGATAGTTTGCTCTTCGTACACATTTCCTAGGAGAATCATATACTACATGGCCTTTGCCTCTATCTTTTACTTGATTTTATTTATGCTGTTGTGGATATGTGCCAGTAGTTTATCCTTTATTTTGCTGAATAATATTTCAATATATGGATAATACTAAACTTCATTTAAACATCCACCAGCCAATAGGTTTTTTCCCAAAATGCTATAAAACACTTAATCTTCCTCTCTTCTTAGCTCTAATTCCTGTACTCACTACTCTGTTCTGTACAATTCTGTAGTTTCAGAAGTATTATTGAAGGGAATTGTCTATAGCACATAGACTTTTGGAGTTGTCTTTTTAAATTTTGTATTATTCTCTGGAGGTCTCACCCAAATTGTCAGGTATCTCAACAGGTCTTTGTAGTGATGAGTGTTTTATGGTGTCTGAACTATTTGTATAATTTGTGTGACCATCTTAAATGATTTATTGAATAACTTTAGTTTTTTTCTGTTTCAAATGAAACTGCTATTTATATTAATTCATAGGCATTTGTGTAAACATACATGTCTTATTTACTGTTCTGATTGCTGTGTGTGAGGAGACACCATGACCAAGGCAACCTATAAAATAAAGCATTTGGTTGGGGATTTGGTGGCGGTTTCAAAGGGTTGGGCTGTGGTCGTGGTGGTGGCGAGCATCGTTGGTAGGCAGGCATGGCACAGGAGTGGGACTGAGAGCGCACACCGGATCGGAAAGATGGAGGCGGCAGAGAGAGCAAGACTGAGCCTGGCACCCCACTGACATACTTCCTCCAACAAGGCCACAACTCCTACTCCTCCTTCCTGACAGTCCAGCTGGGAACCAAGGGTTCCAACGTGTGAGCCTGTGGGGGGCTATTGTCATCCGAACCACCACAGCACATTTTCATTGACAATTTTTACTTCTAACTATGAACTGTGTCTGTCCATGTGTGTGCCGTGGCGTACATGTGAAAGTCGGATGGCAGCTTTCAAAAGTCTCTTCCTTCTAACCCTAGCCTGACCCTGACCCTAACCCTAACCCTAACTGTGGGTTCCAGGGATCGAACTCAGGTTGTCAGGATTTTGTGGCCAATGCTTTTAGCAGTCGAGACACCTCTTCTGGAATTACACTTTCATTCCTTTGTGGTAATTGTCAGGGAGTGAATTTGCTGTGATATGTGGTAACTGTGTACTTCAGTTTTTAAGGAATGACTAAAGTACTTTCTTGTGGTGGGGTGGAGTTGAGTCTCACTCTGTAGCTCAGGCTGGCATGGAATCCTTCTGCCTCTGCTTCCTGAGTGCTGGACTTACAGGCATGCACCGTATGCCCAACTCTACTAAACTATTCTTTAGAGTGGCTATATAATCTTGCCTTCCCACTAGCAACCTAAGTGATGAGTTTCTCTACATCCTCAGCAGCATTTGGTGGGCGTTAGTTATATCACTTGGTTTTAACTTACATTTCCCTAATGACCAGTGATGTTGAACATCTTCTCTTGTGTTATATTACATTATATTCATATGTCCTTTTTGTTTGTTTGTTTGTTTTGCTTTTCAAGGCAGGGTGTCTCTGTGGAGCCCTGGCTGTCCTAGAACTCACTCTGTAGACCAGACTGGCCTCAAACTCAGAGATCTGCCTTCCTCTGCCTCCTGAGTGCTGGGTTAAAGGTGTGTGCCACCACCATCCAGCTCAGATGTACTTTTTGGTGATATGTTTGTTTATGGCTTTAGCACTATTTCCTAATGGGTTGGTTGTTCTCTTATTGGTGTTTTAGACTTTTGTTTTTTTAATGTATAGGGGTGTTTCCCCTGCGAGTGTGTTTACCTCATGTATGCAGCACCAGTGGAAGCAAGAAGAGCGTGTCAGCTCCCCTGGAGCTAGAGTTGTAGATGTCTGTGAGCCACTGTGTGTGTGTGTGTGTGTGTGTGTGTGTGTGTGTGTGTGTGTGTGTGTGTGTGTGTGTGTGTGCGTGTGCGCGTGCGCGCGCGCGTGCGCTGGGAATTGACTCCGGTCCTCTGGAGGAACAAGCAGTGCTCTTAACTGCTGAGCCATCTCTCCAGCCCTTCGAGTTCTTAATGTAATATATTTTGGTTACTTTGTTACATAGGAAGTTTTCTGGATTTGAGGTTTGCAAACATGTTTCCCTCCTTTGTTGTACGGCTCCTCATCTTTGGTGTTGTCTAGTATATCAAGTTTTCCAGATTGATGTGAGCCTACTTCTGGACTCTGTTCTATCCCATTTATGAATTCATGTCTTCCTCCACCAGTACTGCTGTTGTAGTTGTATAATGAGTCTCTGATTGTCCTGGGTTTTTATCATCTTGACACAAACTAGAGTCAGTTAGACAAAGGGAACCTCTATTCATAAAACGCCCCAACCAAACTGGAGGCAAACTTGTGGGGTATATTTTTAGTTAGTGATTGATGTAGGAGGGCCCAGCTCACTGTGGATCGTACTGCCTCTAGCCAGATGGTCCTTGAGTATATAAGACAGAGGGCCGAGCAAACCATGAGGAGGAGCAAAGCCAGTAAGTGGCATTCCTCCATAGCCTCTGCTTGAGTTCCTGCCTCCAGGTTCCTGCCCTGACTTCCCTCAGTGATGGAGTACAACCTGAGAGTTGTAAGCTTAAGTAAACCCCCCCCCCCAAGTTTCTTTTGGTAATGATATTTTATCAAAGCAGTAGAGATCAAAGGTAGATAAGATGTTTATAATGAACACATTTAAGGACTCATTAAGGCTATTGAAAGACTATTTCTAGACAAATTAGCATAGATTTAAAACTATAGTTATACCTGGGGCTAGGGGTGATCTCAGTATTTCAAAGGCCGAGACTGAAGATTGCCATAAGTTCAAGGTCAGCCTGGGTTTCGGAGTGAAATCCTTTTTTTTTTTTTAAAGTATGATTATAACTTTTTATGTTCGAAAAACATAAAGGGCTAACATGATGTATTTCCTGCACACTGAATGATAGAACGAAAACGACTAACTTGATACATTCTCTAACCTGCTTTTGTGTAGGAGTATACAGAAGAGATAGAGCGACTGAAGAGAGATCTTGCTGCAGCCCGTGAGAAAAATGGAGTGTACATCTCTGAAGAAAATTTTAGGTAAGCCTTTGGCTGTGGAGTTGGTATATATATATATTTTTAAGTTTACTTATTTTAAACATATGCACAGTTGCCTGCATGTATGTCTGTGTACCCAACTCAGGATGTGCTGTAGGGACCAGAAGAGGGCACCAGGTCTCCTGGAAATGGAATTATAAACAGCTATGAGCTGCCATGTGGTGCTGGGAACCGAACTCAGTTTCCCAGACAGCAGACAGAGCTCTTAACTGATGAGCCATCTCTCAGCCCCTTATTTTTGTTTTTGGAGATGGTTTCACTATATATATAGCCCAGGCTGGTCTGGAGCTCTCTGAATCCTGCTTCAGCCTCATACACAGTTACTGGAATTACAAAAGTGTGCTAATGTACCCATCTCTGAAAGCTATACTTTCAGATAACAGGTAGATTGGAGTAAAATTTACTTATACAGTGATAAGGAAATGGTGTCTACTGCCAATAAGTACTTCCTTTGGTTTGACGTTAAAAAGTAGTTACTGGGCCAGTGAGGTGGCAGTGTGTAAAGGTACCTGCTGCAGGGTCTGATGACTTCAGTTTGATGTCTGCAACCCACATGGTGGACGGAAAGAGCTGGCTTCCACACATTGACCTTTGACCTCCACATGTGTGCTGTGATATTGTGCACATGTGTGTGCATGCACACACAAATAAATAATTAAATAAATAATTTTTTTTTTTTTTTTTTGGTTTTTTGAGACAGGGTTTAAAGGCGTGCGCCACCACCGCCCGGCGTTGTTGTTTTTTTAAGTGGCATGCCCCAGGAGGCAGAGATGGAATTTGATGCTAGTCTGGGCCACATAGCAAGACTGGTCTCAAAAGTAAAGCTCTGATCCGTGAGATGGGTCATTGGGTAAAGGTGATTGCTACCAAGCCTGAGGACCTGAGTCCTCAAACCCATATGAGAGGAGGAGGGAACCAGTCCTCCAGAAGTTCCACCATCTCCCTCACCAAATAAATGTTTACACACACACACACACACACACACACACACGATGTTATGAAACACTTTTTAAAAAGTCTTTTAGCTTTTTATTTTGAAATAATTATTTGTTTATGTGAAAAGTTCTGAGAGTACAGAAAGCCACCTGCCTGATGATTATTTATCCAGGCAGGGTCTTGTGTAGTCTAGACTGGTCAAGCTCATTGTGTAGTCAAGGATGTCCTTTAACTTTTGATCCTCCTGCCTCCACCTCCAAAGTGCTGGGTACAGGCATGTGCCACCATGCTTAGTTTTATGTAGTCCTGGGGATCAAACCCAGGGCTTTGGACACAAACAGATCCTTCACCATTTGAGTCACATCCTCAGCCCTTTCATTATTGTTTAAGACACGGGTCTGCTCTGTGGTACTAGCTGGCCTTGAACTAGATCAGGCTGGCCTTGGATTTATAACAATCCTACTTCATCTTTCTGAGTACTAAAATTACAGGTGTGGGTCCTAACACCTGGCTCCCCATGTATTATTTACCCAGTTTCCACCAATATTCATTTATGTAACCGTGATTCAATAGTAAACATAGGAGATTGACACTGGTACCTTTTGTATGTATGGCTCTGTACCATTGTGACACATTTGTGTAACCATCACTGCAGTGAAGATACATAAACCTGTTTTTGCCTCTTCTTTAAGGTCACGTTCATCTTCTCTTTTCATTATGAGTCCTATCCTCTGACAGTTCTAGACTAGAGCTAAACCACCTACCTTGTCATTTCTGAAATTTCCTAACCCTCAGGAATCAGTGTAAACCCATTCAAGTGGGTCTGGAAGGCCTGTGAGTTTTGTGTTTAAAAGCTTACTTCAGCCAGGTATGGTGTTCCTTGCCTTTAATCCAAGCACACAGGAGGCAAAGACAGATCTCTGAGTTTGAAGCCAGCCTATCTTTAAGAAGAATTGTTCATCATACTTTATTTTTACCTTTTGTCTTGTTTTGGTTTTTCGAGACAGGGTTTCTCTGTGTAGCTTTTGGAGCCTGTCCTGGATCTCGATCTGTAGACCAGGATGGCCTTAAACTCAGAGATCCACCTGCCTCTGCCTCCCAAGTGCTGGGACCAAAGGCGGGCGCCACTGCTGCTCGGCTTGTTTTGTTTTTTTGAGACAGGGTTTCTGTGTAGCCCTGACAGTCCTGGAACTTGCTCTACAGACCAGGCTGGCCTTGAACTCAGAGATCCACCTGCTTCTGCCTCCAGAGTGCTGGGATTAAAGGCGTGTGCCACCACCACCTGGCTATTTTACCTTTTAGACTTTGATTTAATGTTAAGATATTTTGCTGAGTTTTATTTCTGTTGTACCAGTTTTAGCTTGTAAGAGCTCTACCACATCTTTCCTGACCTTTAGAGAATATGGTGTCCTATTGTGTAGGTTGATTGCACTCCTCAGAAAATTACTAGTATTATTAAAGTTTACTCTTCAGGATCTTTTCCTTTTTGGGGGGTGGTGGTGGTGTTTTGTCTTGTGTTTTCAAGACAGGGTTTCTCTGTGTAGCCCTAGCTGCCCTGGGACTCGCTCTGTCGACCAGGCTGGCTTTAAAGCGATCCTCTTGCCTCTGTCTCCTGAGTGCTGGAATTAAAGGCATAGGCTATCACCGCCGATATTTCAGGATCCTTTTTACTTTCTGTTACTTGTGTTTGTTTCCTTAACTGTCTAGTGACTTTTAGCTGGCATTAAAATATGGATTATTAGTTTTGTCAGGGGTGAGGTTTATAGTCCTGTACGTTGGCTGGAGTGTAATAAAGAGTGGTACCTGGAATTATGTCTGGGCTTCCTTCACAAGTTTTCCTTGGTTGAATTTTTTGTAGGGCAAAGCCCTTCAATCCTTCTGAGAATACTCACCCAGTTCTCTGGTTACTCTGGCCACTGTGAACAATTAGAATGGGTTCAAGTGCCGAGGAGCTCCCATTCACTGTGTGGATTTTCGTTCAAATGCCTGGCTCTTCATTGAGAGGCAAGCTGAAGTTCACACGCAGTGAGTGCAGACTCCTGGCTCTCAGGAAGGAGCTTCATTGCCCCCTAGAGGATACTCAGCAACATCCAGGCCTCTTGTTTTAATCAAAGACTTTATTGGCTGAGCTTTACACAACATTCTTTAACATTTAACTTGAGCAGATGGAAGGTGAGAAACAGTGTGTCATTCAGGTCTATGAAACGAAATAGGCCTGTGAAGATTTGAAATACAGATGAAAAGTAGCATGAAGCAGAACTTAAATGTTGAAGTTGCAACATGGCAGGTTTTTCTTAATGAAAATCTAGTTTGTAATAAAATGCCATTGAGAAATTTATCATGAGGAAAAAAAATATTCTTAAAACCTGACCTTTCTCAATGCATTTTGCTTTTTTAGTATTATTTTTGGTTAGTTCTATCATTCTACAAATAAAGATTTCTAAAACTTAAAAATCTTCCTGATATTCCATGTGGCTTGGGAGACACCCAGTTCCTGAGTGAGCCTAAAAGGTTCTGCTGGTGTCTGGGTCTGAGAACAAGACTGTCCCCCAGAGCCCAGGGCTGTGATTCAAGTGTTCTCTACACACAGCTCTCTGCTACTACAGTTCCTGAGCCCATTTGATAAGATGGCACGATATGGAAGTTCCCAGAGAAATCACTTTAAAATTTAGCCAGGACTTTCCAGCACTTGCAGTGTATTAGGATCTGAATTAAGCTCACTAGACTCTAGGCCAACTGGCTTTTCTTCTTGAGTTATAAATCAAATCACAGTCTAGGTATATTAAATGTTCTAAAAATCTCACCCATAACCTTTTGTTAATCCTGAGCATGGAGTACTGGGTAATCTCACCCACATAGAAAGTCTGAGCTCTTGAGCCAAGCACTCACTCATCCACTGTATTTCTTAAGATAAATTTTGTGGGTTGATTTCTTTTTCAGCATTTATTTTTCTTCCTGTGGTAAGTAATCAATATGGTGTTATCTTTCTGGTTTAAAAAATAAATTAGTATTGCCCCTGAAAAACTTCAGTTTTATTGTTATAACTATAACGCTGTCAAATACATTTTTAAAATGTAGTATTAACAGGTCCAAATGATTTTTCTCATGTTTTCTCCATTCATTAAAACAGAAACATTAGCCGGGCGGTGGTGGCTCACACCTTTAATGCCAGCACTCAGGAGGCAGAGGCAGGCAGATCTCTGTGAGTTCGAGTCCAGCCTGGGCTACAGAGTGAGTTCCAGGAAAGGCGCAAAGCTACACAGAGAAACCCTGTCTCTGAAAAACAAACAAACAAACAAAAAACAAAAACAGAAATATTAAAGGTTCTCATAGTACGTATTTAACAAAGATTACAAATATTCAAGAACTCATTTTCCATGCACCAAAAGTTTAGGCTGTTTTCATGGATCTGGTTCTGTCACTTGTTCCCCACGGCCAAGTCCAACCTGATAGCTCTGATGATTTCCTACACTTAGAAGTAGAGGCTTCTAGCCAGGCAGTGGTGGCACACACCTTCAATCCCAGTACTTGGGAGGCAGAGGCAGGCAGATCTCTGATTTTGAGGCCAGCCTGGCCTACAGAACTGGATCCAGGACAGCCAGGGCTACACATAGAAACCCTATCTCAAAAAACAAAACAACAAACAAACAAAAAGACCAACCAAGTAGGGACTTCTTTTGGTGGAAAGAGGTCCAGATGAGCACTGACGCTGTCACCTTTTCTGGACAGCACTGCTCAGTGAGGGGAGAGGCAGTAATAAAAGTCTGTCCAGCTCAGTAGAATTAAGACCTAGCTCTTGAGAGTATACATTTTCATCTCAGTATCAACACTAGCTTACCCACTTGGAGTAAAAATATGAAGATATGAAGATAAGAATGTAGTTATAAAAATGCATAAAATGTTCTATGCTAGTAGCAAATAAATACATCTTAATATGTTCTAACAAGCAAACACATTTAAGGTAATATACTCCTGTTTTTATTTTAAGAAAAAATCCATTACTTTGCTTCTGGAATAGGGTGGGGCACTTATCCATCCTTTCAGCAGGATATCAGGTCATCTTCCTGTTGTTTCTACTGACACCCTGAAGGAGACATTGTGATTGTTGTTTCATAGCAGCGCCGTTTAAACACACCTGTGCTCAGATCTGAACTGTTAACATATACATTGGAGAAAGCACAAAGGCTAAGTATGCAAAACAGATCTACATTTCTGCACCATGCCAGATCTCATCCAGGCCTTTTGATGGTCTCATTGGTGTGGGTGGAGAATACTGCGGTCTTCTAGTAGATAGGAATCAGTGGTGTTAACTGACTATCCTGAAATGTGCATGGTAGCCCACAACAAAGAACTATCTTGCACAAAGCACCTGTACTGCTGAAGCTGAGAAATCCTGCCCTAGTGAATCTCATACTAGTATATTAGTGGTGTTTACAGTATACCTAGTGTTAGTATAACTGTGTGCGGCATCCCCTGTAGATACTGAGGATTGATATTGTTCTGTATACATACTTTGATTTGGTCTCTAGGTGGCTTTCGTCATTTATCTCGCTCATTTCTTGTGATGTTTCATGTCTTCAAGTCTTAAACACTTACAGCCTGGGGAGGCATCTTTATATTACATATCACTGATCCACTGATTGTAGCCACTTACATACTCCCCATCCCCACTTTTTGTTACCTTCCCCATTGTCAGGTTTTTTTCTTTTTTAAATTGTTTTGTTTTCGAGACAGGGTTTCTCTTTATAACCCTGGCTATCTTGGAACTCTCTGTAGACCAGGCCGGCCTCAGATCTGCCTGCCTCTGCCTCCTGAGTGCTGGGATTAAAGGCGTGTGCCACCACCGCCTGGCCTCTCCATCAGTTTTCTATCTTCTCAACATAGTTTTCATTTTAGATGTATTTTGTAGTGCTAGGTACCAAATCCAGAGTCTCTTGTGCTTGCCAACAAGCACCCTGTTACTGAGTTAACCCCCAACTCCTTTGCATCTCAATTGCATTTGCGTACACATGCCTTTCCTTTGTAGATAAAGGTTCTCAGTTTCAGGGTAGAGGTCAAATGAGAAATGTTCCATTTATAAAAAGCAGTGAGGGACTGGAGGGATGGTTTAATTGTTGAGAGCCCTGGATCTTCCAGAGGATCCAGGTTTAATTTTCATCATTGACATGGTGGCTTACAACCGACTGTAATTCCAGTTGCAGGAGGATCTGATGCCCTCTTCTAGTCGCCATGGGCACCAGGCATGTAAGTAGTACACAGACATACATGCAGACAAAAACACTCATCCATAAACTAAAAATAAGTAAATCTTCAAAAAAAAAAGGATGCATTTGTTGCATTTTGCATTTAGTGTTTATCACCACTTAAGTAACACATGAGGGTAAGAAGTGTGGAGATGAATTTATGTAGCTGCTATAATTTTGTTATAATATGTTGTATTTTGTTATACAATTAGATTAAAATTTTGTAGGATTTAGAATAAAACATTAACTGCTAAATGTCTATTACACCCTGTTTTAGAGCCATGAATGGAAAATTAACTGTTCAGGAGGAACAAATTGTTGAGTTGGCTGGAAAAATCGATGTTCTTGAGGAGGATCTCAGTAAGGTAGGCATTCTGGATGATGTGCAAGGTCACTTGAAAAGGAAATGCTGAAAAAAATTTAGAATGTGTAGGGACATTTTTTTCTCTTTTGAAAGAATTTTTTTCTTTTTGATTCTTAAGCTGAAGTTGTATTATATTTTTACCTTTGTTAGTAATGAAAAAGCTCCTATTTTGACACTTTATTAATACAACTTTAGAAGAAATCAGACATTTGCTTAATGACTAGGTTATGTTTTTGAGAAATGTATTTTAAATGATTTCATTGTTGTATAAACACTACAGAGTATACTTGTACAAACCTCCAAAGCCTACTACAGGCCTAGGATTTATGGTATACAAGTCTCTTGTAGGTCTAGGCTAGACTCAAACACATGCCTTTAATTACTTAGAAGGCAGAGGCAGGTGGATCTCTGAGTTAGAGGCCAGCCTAGTCCGTGTAGTGAGTTTCAGGCTATCCAGGGCTGCATGAAAAGACTCTTCTACAAAAGAGCAGCAAAACTGTGCTGTAGCCAAGGATGACATTGAACTTCTGATTCTCCTATCTCTACCTTGGATTATAGCAGTGCATCACCAGGCCTTGTTTTTTGCAGAGCTGGGGATGGAACCTGGGGCTTCGTTTATGCTAGGTAAACGTTACACCAGTTGAGCTTTCTCCCCCGCTCCTTTTCAAGTTAGGGATTTCAGAAATTGGGAGACATTGGACAGTTAGAAAAGCAACTGGTCGCTTTCTGCGCCACCCTCATGTTGCACCTTTATTAACGGCAATCCACTGAAGTCCTGGAGGGAACCTGGAGAATCAACACTACTATGTTAGACCTGTTAAGTTTTGAATGAGCTTTCTAGGAAGAAAGATACTTCTTCCTTCAGCTTCCCAACATGGCGGCGGTATGCTTACCGCCAGCTCTGGGAGCCATCGTGGGTCTATGCTTTTATCCAAGCAGCATGTAGCCCAGAAACCTCTTTTTTTTTTTTTTTTTGTACTAGCAAAGGCTAAATCCACCACATAGCTTAATGTGCCACTTGCAGAGACCTCATTCCCGCCATATGGTGGCAGGTCGAGCACGCACACTAGGAACCCGCCATAGTAGCTCAAACCGCAGGCTGCCGCTAGCTTAAAAGAGACAACTAGGAGCTGTTTTTAGCTCCGTTTTAGAATCTTTTTTCTCAGGTTTTAGGTGGAAACTCTTGCCACCACGTTGGGCGCCATTTGTTGCTAGAGTTTTCCTGACTGCCCACAGTCAGGACAAATCTCTGACACCCGCCAGTCCCACAGCCATTCAGACCCGACCAAGTAAACACAGAGACTTATATTGCTTACAAACTGTATGACCATGGCAGGCTTCTTGCTAACTGTTCTTACAGCTTAAATTAATCCATTTCTATTAATCTATACCTTGCCACGTGGCTTGTGGCTTACCGGTACTTTACATCTTCCTTGTCCTCATGGCGGCTGGCAGTGTCTCTCTGACTCAGCCTTCCACTTCCCAGCTCTATTCTCCTCCTTGTCCCGCCTATACTTCCTGCCTGGCCATGGACCAATCAGTGATTTATTTACTGACCAATCAGCAACACATTTGACATACAGACCATCCCACAGCACAGATACTACCATTAAAGTGTTCTAATCAGTCTGGCACACTATTACGATTTTTTATATTTGAATAATTTGTTTTGTTTTCCCAATATTATTAACTAGCCAACTGTTTCACCAACCACCAGCATTTTTCTGCTTCTTAAAGAATTGTTGAATGTATTATGTGTAGGTTACAGAGTTATTTGTGGAGAGTAAAAATGAACTTGACCAGTGTAAATCTCACCTGCAAACTAAGACACAGGAACTTGAAACCACTCAGAAACATTTGCAAGAAACAAAATTACAGCTTGTTAAAGAGGAATATGTCTCTTCAGCCTTGGAAAAAACTGAGGAAAAGCTTCATGCTACCGCCAGCAAGGTTTGTCCTTTGTATTGAAAACATTGAAGGGTAGGTAGAAGTATCCTTGTTTGCTTAACTTTGATTATGAGATTTTAATTTATTCATTCCAAATGTTATTTGTGTTCATTTATGAAACAGTATTTCACTATTTGACCTATGTTTCTTTTTTAAACTGGAATGAAAGTATTAGGTATACTTTTGAGGAGACAATAAAGCAAAGGGAAAAACATTTGTGCCAAACATAATTACTGGAATAAATTTGCCAGGTCAGTTTTCTGTGCAGGATGGCTGGCTGGGAGAGAGAGCAGGGTTGGTGGGGACTAACCCTAACTCGAGCACCTGGATCATTAGAGTGTCTTGTTCTCACCTAGGAAAGAGCTTTATGGAACACAAGCACTTTGAGTAGACTGTTTTTATGTTATCTTTTTTGTTTTGTTTGTTTTTTAAACATACAGTTGCTTCACACGGTTAAAGAAACCACCAGGGATGTATCTGGTCTCCATTCTAAACTGGACCGTAAAAGAGCAATTGATAAACACAATGCTGAAGCTCAAGATAGTTTTGGCAAAAACCTCAACAGTCTGTTTAATGATATGGAAGAATTAATTAAGGATGGCAGCGCAAAACAAAAGGCCATGCTAGAAGTTCATAAGACACTGTTTGGTAAGTTCAAGCATTTCTGTGGGTGTGTCCTGTGGATGTGTGTGTATATGAATATAGAAACCAAAGGACAACCTTGAATGTTATTCCTTAGGGACCATTCACTTTTTAAAAGAGTTATTGTTGTTGTTTCTTTTTACTCTTTTGGGGGGCCTGCCACCCAGCTCCCACATATGGAGGCTTTTTTCTTTTCTTTTTTTTTTTGGTTTTTCGAGACAGGGTTTCTCTGTGTAGTTTTGGTGCCTGTCCTGGATCTCACTCTGTAGACCAGGCTGGCCTCGAACTCACAGAGATCTCCTGGTTCTGCTTCCTGAGTGCTGGGATTAAAGGTATGCACCACCACCGCCCGGCTTGGAGGCTTATTCTTTATTATAAATGCTCGGCCTTAGCTTGGCTTGTTGTTAGCCAGCTTTTCTTAACTTTAAATTATCCCTTCTACGTTTTGCCTCTGGGCTTTTTCCTGTTCTTACTTCTGTAATCTTACTTTCACTCTTAATCCGTGGCTGGCTGTGTAGCTGGGTGGCTGGCCCCTTCTCTAGCTACTCCTTTTTCTTTTTCCAGATTTCTCCTGTATATTCTTTCTGCCTCCCAGCCCCACCTATCCTTTCTCCTGCCTTGCTAGTGGCCATTCAGTTCTTTATTAGACCACCAAGTGTTTAGACAGGCAAAGTAACACAGCTTCACAGATGGTTAAACAAATGCAACATAAACAGAAGTAACACACCTTAAAATAGTATTCTACAACAAGTTATTTTATTTTTAATTACATGTATGTCTCTGTGTGTGAGGCTAGAGGGGTGGATTCCCTCCATTGGAATAAAAGCTCCTGATATAGGTGTTGGGAGTCAAACTCCACCTCTGGCAGAGCAGTGTATGCTCCTAGCTGTTGGGCCATGTCTCCAGCCAGCCACCTTCTTTCTTTGAGACAAAATCTTTCGTTGGCCAAGTGGACGAGGCTGGCTGGCTGGCTCAGTTGAACCCCAGGCTAGCTCACTCACTCACTCACTTTCACACTCTCTTCTCTCTCTTTCTACCTTTCACTCCTCCCCCTCCCACTTCTTCCCCTCCCTCCTCTCCTCAATATCTCCCTCCCCTTCCTGCCTTCCCTCACCAGTAGACCAGCTGGTTTCTAACTAATAATCCTTCTGTCTCTGCTTCGTAAGCACTAAGATTACAGAAAGAGTATCACTAAACTCAGCTTTTCTGGTCTTTTTTGTTTGTTTCTGAGGCAGGGTCACAGGTATCCTAGGCTGGTCTTAGTGTATACCAGAGGACGATTTTGAACATGTAATTCTCCTGTCTCCCACTTGAGTACTGGGATGACAGGCCTGTGCTATCACACCAGGTTCTATGCAATGGCAGAGATGGAACCCAGGACTTTGTGCATATTAAGCAAGTACTCTGGCAACTGAGCTAAATCCCCAGCCCATTCTCAGTCTTTCTTTATATATTTCGTGTGTTAATTTCATAATTTTCTTTTTTTCTGGTTTTTCGAGACAGGGTTTCTCTGTGTAGCTTTGCACCTCTCCTGGAACTCACTTGGTAGCCCAGGCTGGCCTCGAACTCACAGAGATCCGCCTGGCTCTGCCTCCCGAGTGCTGGGATTAAAGGCGTGCGCCACCACCGCCCGGCTAATTTCATAATTTTCATTTTTTTTGTGTGTGTGTCTGTCTATCTTGAGACAGGGTCTGACTAATTTGAACAAGTTGAACTTAAAACTCATTTTATAGCACATGCTAGCTTTGAATTTGTGATCCTCCTGCCTCAGCTTGAGTGCTGGGGTTACAAGTATGAGCCAACACATCTCAAAGTAAACAATTGAATACTATTTTAAACAAACAAACAACTCAGGTGACTGTGTTACCTGTCCCATTGAACATGTTAGCTGTTGAGACAAGAGGTTAATGTTTTTGTTTCTTTACAACAAATGTTAGAGGCTTGTCATTGATTTTAGACTGTTTTCTATAAAATAAGTTAAAAATTTATCAAATTAGTATGTTATCATTAGAAATAAAATTTGTCTTTATCACTGAACTTGACTCATTTCTTTGAGGTATTACTATTTAATTTCTTGGGTCTCTTCCTAAAAATGTTCTTATTTTAAAAATTTTGTACATTGTGGCTGGGGAGAGTAGTTTAATTCCCAGCACCCACATGACAGTTCACAACAATCTGATACTCTCTGCTTGCATCTTTGAGTGCACAGACATAAATACAAAATAAAAAAATAATTTAAAAAATTTGGTAATTTCGTGTGTGTGTGTGTGTGTGTGTGTGTGTGTGTGTGTGTGTGTGTGTGTGTGTGTGAATGCGTTTTTGCCATAACATGCACTTGGAGGTCAGAGGGCGATTCCCTCTCTCCCCTCCCATGTAGATCCCAGGGATTGAACTCTGGTCCCTAGGCTTGGTGGCGGGTAGCTTGGTGGCAAGTGTTTACCTAGTCCCCTTCCTAGATATTTCCTTTGAATAAATTATCTTGCAACTTTTTTTTCTTGTGGGAAGGTGTATTGTAAAGATTTGCTGTCTTGTCAGAACATGTATGTATGTTTTGTGTTTTACGCTTTCTTTTGAGATAGTCTCATTTAACCCAGTTTAACTTCTAGCTTACCATGTAGCTGAGGGTCACCTTGAACTATGTAGCTGAACCTGATCCTTCTGTCTCTACCTCTAAAGTACTGGGAATATAAGTGAGTTTCACCATAATGTGTAGTTTTCTCTTTTTTATAAATTCCTGTTTTTTATAAAACTATTTGCCAGGCGGTGGTGGTGCACGCCTTTAATCCCAGCACTCGGGAGGCAGAGGCAGGAGGATCTCTGTGAATTCGAGGCCCACCTGGGCTACCAAGTGAGTTCCAGGAAAGGCACAAAGCTACACAGAGAAACCCTGTCACAAAAAAACAAAAACAAACAAACAAAAAAACCCCAACCTGTCTATTTTAGATACTAATTTTAGAATATTGTAACCCCACCCCACCCCATTTAATTTTTTTGTTTCTCTGTGTAGCCCTGGCTGTCCTGGATCTCGCTCTGTAGACCAGGCTGGCCTCGAACTCACAGAGATCCTCCTGCCCCTGCTCCCGAGTGCTGGGATCAAAGGCGTGCGCCACCACCGCCCGGCTGCATATTCTAATTCTTAAATCTGCTGATTTGTGCCTTCAGTCCTAGCACTTGGGAAGCTAAAGTATGATTGACTGGAATTAAGATCATCTCAAACTTCGAGGCCAGCCTAGTCTACAGAGCGAGTTCCGGGACAGGCTCCAAAGCTACACAGAAAAACCCTGTCTCACAAAACAAGCAAACAAACAAAAAGAATCATCTCAACGAAAAAATATTCTAATTTTAAAAATTATACTAAGGTGTACTTGAGTATGATATGCTTTCAATATGCCAGGGCTTATAGAATATTCATATCTAAATCTTTTCTCTTTTTTTTTTTTTTTTCCCGAGACAGGGTTTCTCTGTGTAGCTTTGCGCCTTTCCTGGAACTCACTTGGTAGCCCAGGCTGGCCTCGAACTCACAGAGATCCGCCTGGCTCTGCCTCCCAAGTTAAATCTTTTCTTATTATGTAGTAAGACAATTCTTTAGTTATTGGAAATTCCATAATAAAGATTGATTTTTGACTTACTGAAAGTAGTCTTAACTGCATTTAAATATATTTATGCCGAAGTTCACATCTCTCTCTCTCTTTTTGTAGGTAATCTCATGTCTTCTAGTGTCTCTGCATTAGACACCATTACCACGACAGCACTTGGATCTCTCTTGTCTATTCCACAAAATGTGTCGGCTCGTGTCTCCCAGATCTCTGATGTGATGTTGGAGGAGCAGTCGTTGGCAGCACAGAGCAAAACTCTGCTGCAAGGCTTGACTGTTAGTACATCTCTTCATGATTTCCAAGGGTGACTGGTGCAAGGCTTGACTGTTAGTTCATCTCTTCATGATTTCCAAGGGTGACTGGTGCAAGGCTTGACTGTTAGTTCATCTCTTCATGATTTCCAAGGGTGACTGGCTGTCCGCATCAACTCTCTCAGATTAAGCTTAGCCAGACACGGTTGCTTTTGTTTTCCCCTCACAGAAAGACTGGTTTCCAAGAGGCTAGGACTAAACTTTGAAGTGTTTTCACTCATTTGGTGTAGTTGAGAAGAGGAATAACTAAGCTATTGTCTTTTACGTGTTTGTAATTTTAGCATTTGAAAGATGGAGGCAGAAGGATCAGTAGTTCAGAGCCATCCTCGGTTTTTAGTGAGTTCGAAGGTACTCGAGACCCTGCAGAAACAAGAGAGTAGCAGTTATTAATAAGTCCTCGAGACCCTGCAGAAACAAGAGAGTAGCAGTTATTAAGAAGTCCTCGAGACCCTGCAGAAACAAGAGAGTAGCAGTTATTAAGAAGTCCTCGAGACCCTGCATAAACAAGAGAATAGCAGTTACTAAGAAGTCCTCGAGACCCTGCATAAACAAGAGAGTAAGAGTTACTTAGAAGTCCTCGAGACCCTGCAGAAACAAGAGAGTAGCAGTTACTAATAAGCCTTCTAGTCACAAAGAGCGGCTCAGGTGGATTCAGGAGACCTGCGATGTCTTTTTTGGTCTAGAAACTGGTAAATCACCCTTTTCACCAGAGCTAGAGTCAGGTTAACCCAACAGGAGATAGCAGGTAGCTGGTTTCTTATTTAGTACAAATGACCAAATATAGTAGCCCATTTTCTTTTTATTTTATTAACATGGATTTGTGGGCTTGATTGAGGGTGCATGCTACAATGTGTGTGAGCTCAAGGGACCACATTTCAGAGTCCATCCACCGTAGGTTCTGGGGATCAAACAGGTGATCAGGCTTACACAGTAAGTGCTTTACCCTTTGAGCCATATTGCTGGTTCATGGGTAGCTAATTTTAAAACTTAAATAGTATGTGGTGGTAATAGCAGTATGAGATAAAATGTAATAGTAATTCAGGAAAAACCCGTAGAATCTAGGAACATATAATAATAATTCTTTGCATTAGATCTATGTGACTAAGCCCCACTAGACCTTACTCTAAAAGCTTTTCTCTGTAGTTCTATAGTTACTCTTTCTGACAGGCATGATAGCACATAACAGTAATTCCAGCACTTGGGAGGTTAAGGCAGGAGGATCATGAATTTGAGGCCAGTGTAGACTGTATAGATATTGCCAGCCCAGTCTGAATTACGAGATCCTGTCTTAACCATAAACAAAGTCACCCATAGCAGGGCGAGGTAGCACACGCCTGTAATCCCAGCACTCAGGAGGCAGAGGCAGGCAGATTGCTGAGTTTGAGGCCAGCCTGGTCTACACAGACAGTTCCACAACAGCCAAGGCTACAACAGTGGAAACCCTGGCTTTAAAAAAAAAAAAATCAGTTCAATCCAATTATTTCTAATTTATGTTTGTTCTAAAATGTGTGTGTGTGCCATGGCTTGTGTGTGGAGTTTAGAGGGCAGTTTATGAGAGTGAATTCCAGGGGATCTTTCGTCAGGCTTGGTAGCAGACAATTCTGACTGTGACATCTTACCAGCCCCAATTTATCTTTAGTCTGTAATTGTATTGTTTATCTAAGAAGTGCTTGGTCAGCTGGGTAATGGTGGTGCCGCCTCTGATCCCAGCACTCGAGAGGCAGAGGCATGTGCATCTCTGTGAGTTTGAGGGTAGCCTTGTCTACAGAGTGAGTTCCAGGACAGCTACCAAAGCTATTACACAGAGAAACCCTGTCTTTAAAAACAAAAACAAACAAAAAAGAAGTGCTTGGTCATTACTTCCTTTGTATAGAATCTGTGCTTCTTTTTGATATTATTAATCTTTAAGAATTCTTATTTTATTTTTGTTTGTCTGAGTACTTTGCCTGCATACCATGCCCCCAGAGGCTAGAAGGCAGTATCAGATCCCCTAGTGGAGTTGCAGATGGTTGTGAGTTGCCATCTGAGTGCTGGGAATCAAACTTGGGCCCCTGGAAGAGCAGCAGCTACGTGTCCTTAACCACTGAGCCTTCTCTGCAGCCCCAACAGTATTCCTCTCACAGCTTCTAAATAAATACTACAAATATCTCCATTCTTTTTGTTTGTTTGTTTGTTTTTCAAGACAGGGTTTCTCTGTGTAGACCAGGCTTGTCCTAGAACTCACAGAAATCCACCTGCCTCTGCCTCTGCCTCCCGAGTGCTGGGATTAAAGGCGTGTGCCACCACTGTCCAAATACTACAAATATTAACTGACCCTTTGCTAGATTCAGTGCTTATGTGACAGATTTCTTCAGTCATCTAAATTTGACAACGTTATAAAACATTGTTATCAATAACTTCAGGAATTGATTCATTTATTTGTTGGTCTATATTTATTGGTATCTTTATACATAGTAAGTGGAAAACACTGAAGTCAGGTGTGGCAGCGCACACCTTTAATCTCAGCACTCGGGAGGCAGAGCCATTGGATCTCTGTGTTCCAGGTCAGCCAGGACTACAGAGTGAGGCTTCTCAAACAAATGGGGAGGAGGAAAAACTCAGTCAAAGGGAGAGGCAACTGAATTTGTTGATGGTAGTATGCTTTCCAAACCCATTTAGCTTTCTTTTTTTTTTTTGCTGCTTTACTCATTTCTCTCTTCTTTGTTTCCCCCCTTTCCTTTACTTTCCCTCTTGTGTGTGTATGTGTGTATGTGTGTGTGTACATGTATGCACAGGTAGATAAGGAGTCCAGAAAACAACCTTAGGGACCTCTCTTAAGGTGCCTTTTTTTTTTTTTTAAGCTGAGGATCAAACCCAAGTGCTCTACCACTGAGCTAAATCCCCAACCCAAGGTGCTATTTTTTTTCAAGATTTGATTTTATCGTACGTATGGTGTGTATGTTGCCATGATGTGCTTTGTGGAGTCTGTCCTCTTCCCTCAACCTTTACACAGTTTTTGGGGATGGGATTTGATGTCAGGCTGGAAGTGAGCCCTTTCACCTGCTTAGCCCCAGGGATCTACCAGTCTCTGCTCTCCCGTGCTACACTCAGCTTGTTTTTTGTTTGTTTGTGGGGTGTTTTGTTTGTTTTTTTGTTTGTTTGTTTTGGGGGGGGTTTCGAGACAGGGTTTCTCTGTGTAGCGTTGCGCCTTTCCTGGATCTCGCTCTGTAGACCAGGTGGGCCTCGAACTCACAGAGATCCGCCTGCCTCTGCCTCCCGAGTGCTGGGATTAAAGGTGTGCACCAGTTTGTTTTGGTAATGTGGATTCTGGGGGTTAAACTCAGGTACTGATGTTTACACCACAAGCACTTCACTGCAGCTCTGCTAACTTATTTCTTCTTAGAGTTTGTGTTTATTCATTGCCCTTTCCCTAGTGAAAGGGTCTTTCATGTTTTCAGTTTCACGTTTCTCTACAAGAACACGCAAGTTCTGATACAATAGTTTCTAAGTCATAGGATCTTCACAGTTAAATATTTCTAGCCTAAAATTTGCTCTCCTCCCTGCCCCACAAATGTTTTGAGGCAGGGTCGTACTTTGTATCTCAGGTTGACCTAGAACTCACTCTTTAGTCCAGGCTGCTTTAGGTCTCATATTAATCATCCTGCTTTTGCCTCTTGAGTGTCAGGGTTTCAGGCATGAGCTACAGTTACAGTGCCTTGCTCCAAAGCCTGCTTTTTTTGGTTGATTTGTTTATATGGGGGTGGGAGGGTATATGCAAGTGAGTGCGGGTACCTGTGGAGTCCAGAAGAGGGCGTTGGATCCCCTGGAGCCATAGTTAACAGACAGTTGTGAGCCACCTAAAGTGGGTGCTGGTCCTATGCAAAAGCACACATTCCAAACCACTGAGCCATCTTTCCCCCAAGGGGCTGACTTTCTGGCTCTTAATGACTTCTTGGCTTAGCTTTTTTGATCAATAACCTAAAGCTGTTTACAATTCATTATGTTAAAATGTATTTATAGATTTTGTTGTTTTCCTATGCTGGGGATCAAACTGGAGTGCTGGAATCTTAACATTTGACTGTCATTTTTCTCCTCTTCTGAACTCTCCATTAGACTGTTAAAAATTGACTATAAAAGGCAGGCATCGTGGTACATACCTGTGATCCTGATAGTGTGGAGACAGGAGGAACAGGAATTCAAGCGCATCCTTGGCTACACAGTGAGTTTGAGGTTAGCCTGTGTTACAAGAGACCCAACAAACACAAAAGAGCAAATTAACCCAGCATTTACTATGTACTTAGTGATCATTGCTTTAATTAGTGGAGCAAGACTAAAAGATTTAGGCAGAATATAAATTCTGGATATGCAGTTATGTCTCTTTAGGTTATAAAGAATGTCAATTAAGAATTTTGAATGTCGGTGTTTGGTGATAAGTATCTGAGATACATCAGCCAAGTTAATGGAAATGAAAACGTTCTTAAAGATGTGTTTGTTTTAAAACCCAGAATGAACTTGCTACCAACCTTCTCGCTTCCCTGAAGACCATCTTAGCCCCTGGTGTGGTTTCCATTTTGAACATCAATAGGCAACTGCAGCATATTTTCAGGACTTCATTGACAATGGCTGAAAAGGTACAGATGTTATCTCTCCCTCGTCCCCCTCCCCTGCCCCCCAGACAGAGTTTCTCTGTGTAGCTTTGGTGGCTGTCCTGGATCTCACTCTGTAGACCAGGCTGGCCTCAGACTCTGGAGTACTGGGATTAAAGACGTGCGCCACTACTGCCCGGCAGATGTTATCTTCTTAATACCTCAAATTTGATAGGTTGCTTAAAAAAGAAATTAATATTTTTTTCTTCAAAGATAGAAGATCAAAAAAGAGAATTAGACGGTTTTCTCAGTGTATTGTGCAACAATCTACGTGAACTCCAAGAAAACACAGTTTCTTCCGTGGCTGAATCGCAGAAGCTTTGTGCAAACCTTAATGAAGACCTGAAGTCAATAAAGGAAACCCACTCACAGGTATCTCTTAATTGACATTTTTAGTGGCTTAATGGACTTAATAATCTATATCACCTGGTTTGAAGACTATGGAAACCTGAGGTCACCACAGCTACTGTTGTTTCTGATGGTGATTTGTGTAAAATAATTGAGAATACTTCTTTAGATCATTAATATTGGAGAATTTGTTTCATCTGGAACTCTGTGCTGAACAACATCCTGACAAACAAAGTGGTTGTTTCCCCAGGAAGATGAAGGGCTAGAAAACACGTCTGTGGAGGAAGGTTGCTGTAGCATTTTAAGTGAAAAAATTGCAAGACTCTTCTTTCTAGGGTGGCATGGATAGTTGCTATCTTTGATAAGCTGAGTCCTGTCTTCTCTCACTGCTGTATCACTGGGCATGTTCCACCACACCAAGCTCCAGCATGTCGTTCTTATGGCCTGAGTGGTAATGAATAATAACGACACTTGGGTACGTGAGACTGTTGCAGCAAGATCACACTTGTTGGTTGTTCCAGCTTAGTGAGACCCTTTCTCCAAATAACAAAGAAAAAAATGTTAATTCTTTACTCTGTTTTTAAAAGTCCTAAAATGTTCCGTTTCAGGGCTTTCCTCTATATTTGAAAGGTGAAATTAAAAATGTTTTATCAAAGCCGGGCGGTGGTGGCGCACGCCTTTAATCCCAGCACTCGGGAGGCAGAGGCCGGCGGATCTCTGTGAGTTCGAGGCCAGCCTGGGCTACCAAGTGAGTCCCAGGAAAGGCGCAAAGCTACACAGAGAAACCCTGTCTCGAAAAACCAAAAAAAAAAAAAAAAAATGTTTTATCAAGAATTTATATAGTTCACCAGGTGGTGGTGGAGCATGCCTTTAATCCTAGCACCCGAGAGGCAGAGGCAGGAGTATCTTTGAGCTTGAGGCCAGCCTGGTCTATAGAGTGAGCTCCAGGACAGCCAGGGCTACAAGAGAAACCTTGTCTCAGAAAAACAACAACAAAATGAATTTATATAGTTCAGCTGAGTGTGGTGTTATGCACATGTAATCCCAGCACTCAGTGGCTGAGGCAGGATGATCAAGCAAGCTGGAGGCCAACCTGAGTTATATTATGAGACACTATCTCAAACAAGTTCTATATCCTCACCTGTGTGATCATGTTATCACTCATATTGAGAAAATAAACATTTAAGTATCACCATTTCACATCTTTCCCTTCCTCAATCTTTCATACAGGAACTTTTACAGTTAATCAATAGTTGGACAGAGAGATTCTGTGCTTTGGAGGAAAAGTGCGAAACCATCCAGAGACCGCTGAACAGTATTCAAGAAAATACAGAGCAGTAAGATATTTTTAACTTCTTCTGAAATTTCTGTAAGTCTGGAATGATTTTCAAAAGGAAGAAAAACTTCAAATAGTACCAACAGTTCTGGTTTGCTTACAAGTGAATGTGTGACTTGTTGACATCTTATCTGTGTGTATGTCTATATAAGTGTATTCCTTCCTCCCACCCTCCCGTTCTTGAGACAGAACCTCACTGTAGCTCAGGACTGCTTTGACTGCAGAGCAATTCTGCCTCAGCTTCCCAAGTGCTGAAATCCCAGGCTCAAGGCTTTTCATGGCTTTCTTTCCCAGACATTTTTTCTTTCATTTTTCTTTATTAAGAAAATTTCTACTTACTCCACATACTATCCACAGATCCCCCCTCTTCCCTCCTCCCACCCCCAGCCCTTTTTCCCAAGCCACCCTGCATCCCCACATCCCCCAAATTGAGGTCTCCCCTGGAGAGTCAGCAGAGCCCAGCACACTGAGCCTAGGCAGGTCCAAGCCCCTTTCCACTGCACCAAGGCTGTGCAAGGTGTCACACCACAGGCATCGGGTTCCAGAAGCCTGCCCATAGACCAGGGACAGATCCTGATCCCCCTGCCTGGGTGCTCCCCAAACAGTTCGAGCCAAACAACTGTCTTCCATATCCAGAGGGCCTAGTCCAGTCCCATGGGGGCTCCACAGCCACCAGTCCACAGTTCATGGGCTTCCACTAGTGTGGCCGGTCATCTCTGCACGTCCTCCCATCATGATCTCTACGTCCCTTGCCTGCAGTACCTGGCCGTGGATCTCTGTATCTGCCTCCATCAATCACTGCACAAAGGCTCTGTGATGACAGCTAGGTTATTTGCTAGGCTGGTGACTAGAGTAGACCAGTCCAGGTACCCTCTTTCCCAGACATTTTTATGATGACTCCTATAAGTGTTTGCCATATGATGCTAAGGCAGGGCTCTTGCTGTTGGCCTGCTGATTGCCTTGCTCATCCTCTTGTGAGTGATGATTGATTTCAGATACCCGGGGGCTTGTTTTGATGTTTGTTTTTTTGTTTTGAGAGTCTTACTCTGTAGCTCACATTGCTCTGGACCGAGATTTGTAGTCCAGGCTGGCCTTGATCTTACAGTTATTCTGTTTTTTTTTTGGTTTTTTTTTTTCCTATAGGAAGTCTACAGATATAATCAGCAAAACCACAGTTCACAGTAAAAAACTTCTTGCTGATTCTGATGGATTATTAGAAGAACTCAGACACTTTAGCCAAGAAGGTGCACAGTTGGTGGAAGAGTCTGTAAAGCACTGTGATTCACTCAACAGCAACCTAGAAACTGTATCTCAGGAGACCACACAAAGGTGTGAAGCTTTGAACACAAGCACAGTTCATTTTTCTGAACAGTGGGCATCATGCTTAAGCAAGAGGAAGGAGGAACTTCAGAACTTAATGGAGGTAATGTGATGTGTCTGTACCTGGAACTAACTTGGAGAGAATAGCTATAATCAGAAATGAAAATATTCTTGACTTAGAATTTATTTTAAAACATTATATGAGCTGGACATAGTGGTACACACCTTTAATCTCAGCATTGGGAGGCAGATATTTGAGTTCAAGGTCAGCCTGCTCTACATAAGGAGTTCCAGGACATCCAGGGATACATAGTGAGACTCTCATAAAAACAACCAAAACTCCCAAAACATTAAATAATTTTTTTTAAGATATAATGAATGACTTTTTGGGGGGAGGGGAAGCTTCAAGACAGGGTTTTACTGTGTAGTCCTTGCTGTCCTGGCACTCACCATGTAGACCAGGCTGGCTTCAAACTCCCAGAGATCCACCTGCCTCTGCCTCCTGAGTGCTGAGATTAAAAGCGTGTGCCGCCGCCGCCGCCGCCGCCACCGCCACCCGCCACCGCCACCCCGCCACCGCCACCGCCACCGCCACCACCACCACCACCCAGCATGACTTAAGCCTTTAAGTATAGTACTTGCTATGCATATCTATGACCTTGTTTTATGTTTTAGCATAGATAGGTCTTTTAAGTCTCAAGCTAATTTACTATTTGTTCTGTATTCTTTATTTTTTGATGGGTCAGTTTGTTTAGGAATGGGTAGCTGCCTCTTACCTTTAAAAGTTTTATTTTGCCAGGTGCAATCTTTTGCCAGGTAGATCTCTGTGACAGGTCTGCCTGGTCTACAAATCGAGTTCCAGGATAGCTGGGGCTGTTACACAGAGAAATCCTGTCTCGGGGAAAAAAATTTAAACAAAAGTTGTGTTTTATTTGATGTGTGTGTGTGTGTGTGCGCGTGCGCACGCAGGCATGAGAAAACACCTTTGGAGGACAAAAGAAAGCATCTGACCCCCTGGAGTTGGAGTCACGGGCAGTGAGCTGCCTGACCCAGGTGCTGGAACCCTAAGGTGTCCTGAGGATAGGCACCAAGTGCTCTTAACTGCTAAGCCATCTCTCTACCCCTTAAAATGATTACTATTGTGTTTGTGTTTATGATGTGTAGTGTGGGCATACATGCCATGGCACAGATGTGGAGATTGGAGACACAACTCCTTCCACTTTTACAAAGGTTTCTGAAATCAAATTGAGGCTGCATAGAAACTGGACATGGTGGGACGCACCTGTGATACCATCACTTGGGAGCCAGAGGCCAGGGGGATTCTGAATTTGATTGAGATCAGTCTGTACCACATAGTCTTAAGACTCTGTCTCAAAAAGAATACAAACAAAAGAAAACCTGGTGTAGAGATGGGTGAACAAATCTAGGGAAAGACCTAGTTTCACCCTGCCCCCATCTCCCACCCCAGCCCCTTCCCTCTCTTTCCCTCTTCTCCCCTCCTCTCCTGGCTTTGAACTTATTATTTAGCCCAGGATGACTTCAAAGTCATCCCTCTGCCTCCTCCTCTCTGTGCCATGATTAAAGGTGTGTATCACCTTGCCCAGCTTAAAACCTAATTTCTTTAAAATTGAATGTTTTTCAAGTTAAAAAAATCAAAGAATAAATTACAGAGCAAAAACAGACCTAGGACTTAGACAGCCTTCACAGTCTACTTTTCTTAAGTCAGGCCTGCCTTCCATCTGTGTATTGGAGCAATGTTAAGAATGGGTAGCAGGGGAGATGGCCTAGCAGGTCAGAGTGCCTCAGGCCCCAGCGCCCACGTTGGCAGTGAATACAGGCTAATTGCCCTGTCCTCTCTCCTTTTTTATGTGTTTTTGAAACTTGTGTTATGAAACAATTCAAGGTAATAAAAAATGATCCAAGGACTAAAGCGCTTCGAACTTTAGTAATGAAAGCTTGTTTGTATCCTTTACAGTTTGTAAATGGATGTTGTGAGTCTTCGAGTTCAGAGATGAGTGAGAAACTCAGTGGACACACAGCTGCCATCGAGGGCCAGCACAGCTCCTTCGTCCTGCAGATAACTTCCGATGATGAGAAATTAAAAGCAGAAAGTCTGGAGCTTCATGAGACTATAAAAACTGGTTTGACAAAGCTAAATTGCTTTCTGCACCAGGATCTGAAACTAGATATCCCAACAGGTAGTTTATTTTTACTTTTTAAGATTTATTTTACTTATGTGGGGCAGGGGTGGCTGGATATGCACTTGAGTACAATGCCCCTGGAGGCTGGGTGAAGGGATCGGATCCCTCTGGAGCTGGAATTAGGGGTGGGTATGAGCTACCCAGTGTGGTGCTGAGAATTGATTCTGGTCCTCTGGAAGAGTAATGCATGCTCTTAATCACTGAGCTACCTCTCTTTTATCCCCAGTGGGTATTTTAAAACCAACAGAATTGTTAAGAGTTTTTGAAATTGAATTCAGCTGTATGCAGTGTTAGACACTCCAGTTTGCCCACTGCCCCCTTATGCTGTCATTAATTGGCATCATTTAGAAATCACCATTTTTACGGCTAGGTGGTGGTGGTGGCACATACTTTTAATTCCAACACTTGGTAGTACTGTGGAGCTCTAGGTTCGGGACCAGCCTGGACTACATAGTGAGTTGCAAGACAGCCAGAGCTATACAGAGAAACCCTGTTTCAAAAAAAACAACCCCCAACTCCCGCAAAAAAAAAAAAAAAAAAAAAAAAAAATCACCATTTTTAGAGATCAGAAATGGCAAAGATTGGTAAACTACCATGATTAGTAAGCTGATTGACATAGATTAATAGTTGATTCTTCATTGTATTGTAAAGCCATTGAATTGTATACTTTTTTGAATGACTTTTGTGGCATATAAATTACATCTCAAAGCTTCTTTTGAAGAAGTAATTAGAAAGAGTTTGTACTAAAGAATATTGGTTTATTTAGTTTCTTCAACCTTTCAGATTTATTGTTAACTGTGGATGAAAATGGAATGCTAAGTGAAAAGGCACCTCTCTTATAAAGAAATGTAACTGCCTTAAGAGCCAGGCACTACACCAAATTATAAAGAAATGGTTACTCCTTTCGAAGTATTTACCTTGGTAAAACTTTTAATTCCAATAATGCCACCATTTCTCAGAATACCCACAAATTCATTTCTAAGCCTAATACATTTTTTGTACATTCTTAGAAATGGAAACTTCACATTTTTGGAGGTAAGATGACTTTTTCAAATTGTCAGATCTATTAAAGATCCATTACAGGGCTGAAAAGAAGGCTCAGCATTTAAGAGCACTGCTCTTCCAGAGGACCCGAGTTCAATTCCCAGCAACCATCTATAATAGATCTGATGCCCTCTTCTGGCACACAGGTTTACATGCAGAATACTCATACATAAAATATAAATAAATAAAATTAAGAGAGAAAGAGAAAAAAAGAGATGGCTTTGAATGAAACCCTAGAAGTAGGAAAAAGCCAATCTTATTTTTTTAAAAAATTACTATGTGAAAAAAAATATTACTAGCTTCAACCAGTTTGTGCCTGGCAAGTAAAAAAGATGTATGGAAATCACTTTTGTTTGTGGAAGACAACTCACTTGAACGTATACATTTTAACATAATTTAAAAAATTATATTTCATACTTAATTTTCCCTGCTTTTCTAATGTCTGTTATAAAGGTATGACACCAGAGAGGAAAAATTACTTATATCCATCAGCACTGGTGAGAACCGAACCCCGGGAACAGCTCCTTGAGCAGCTGCAAAGGAAACAGCCCAACCGATTAATGATGCCGAACTGCTCAGAAAATGACAAAGAGGCCAGTCAGGTAAAATTTAAAACATCATTTAGAACTTTCCCATAAACTCTTATTTTTGCACGTGTGGGTGCACATGTGTGCATAGGGGTGTGCACACAGCATGTGTGCATCTGTATGGAGGCGGGAGGTTGACTTTGGGTGCCTTCCTTAGTTGCTCTCCACTCAATATACTGAGGTAGGATCTCTCACTTGAACCCAGAGCTACTAGTTGTTACCAGTTCTCCTGAGCGCTGGGATTACAGGCCGGCTGCCACACCCACAAGACATTAGGTGGGGGCTGGGGATCCAGAATCTGACCCTTACATTTCAACAGCAACTGCCTCACCCTCTGAGTCATCACCCCAGCCCCTGTGAACTCTGATGTGGTTGATCTCATGGAATGACTCTTACTTTTCACTCTATGCTGTTTCCTATGAGAATTGCTGGCTTTTAAGCCTTTCTTTTAATCTTACTAATTTTGTCTTTTAGCTGTGATTGCATACCACACACTGTTGTAAGTTCTTTACGTGTATGCTAACTCAGCCCTCTCAGTAGCCCTGTTAGATGGGCACCACTGTAGTACATCTTAGGAATGAACCGACAGAATCTTATGTCTCAGGTTACAGAGATGACGCTGCAGTGAGAAGCAAGGCAGTCAACCTACAGTCTGTGCTCTGTAGTCAATAGCAAGTATAGGAAAGTTAAGGAAGCAGAGAATAAGTACAAGCCAATGCATTATATTTTGTAGATTCTCTACTAATTATTAAAGTTTAAACTTTCATATAATGCATATGAAATCATTCAAAGAAGAAAACTGGCTTTATGATTTTTTTTTTGTTTTTTTTTGTTTTTTGAGACAGGGTTTCTCTGTAGTCATGTCTGTCCTGGGACTCACTCTGTAGACCAGGCTGGCCTTGAACTTGGAGAATCAACTGCCTCTGCCTCCCAAGTGCTAGGATTAAAGGTGTGCACCACCACCGCCTGGCTTTTATGATCTCACACACACACACACACACACACACACACACACACACACACACACACACACGCCCCCCAGCTGTCCTGTCCTGGAGCTTGTAGACCAGGCTGCTTCAAACTTGCAGCAATTCTCCTGTCTCCACCTCCTGAGTGCTGGGGTTGTAAAGCATGTCCCAACCATGTCCAGCTCTGTGTGACGATCCAGCACCATGGACTTACCTACTCAACCAGCTTCTTATTTTAGGACATGGATGAAGAGAAGGAGGTTCTGGAACAATGTACTAAAGAACTTTTAAGTCAGGAGACATTGGTACACACCGGTGTGGATTGCTCTTCAAGTGGCGGTGTTCCCTTTTTCCAGGTACTTGATGTATTTCACTCACCCGCCTTCCTCGCCTGCTGTCAACCTCACAGTTTTACTATTTAGTATAAAGGGGTCATGACTAACCTAGCCAGGCATGATGATATACACCCTAAGTCCCCACACTTGTGAGGCTAAGGAGGAGCTAGCCTAGGCTAACAAAGCAAGACCCGTCTTTAAAACAAAACATAAAGCAGTAACAAAAAACAGTATTTGTGTAGAACAACAGCATTCAGTCGTCCCTTTCAAATGGCTTGTTAATCTTTATTTAAACTGTTTACAGTTTAAATAGTCTGATACTGATGAAGGAATCTTCTATGGACTACATAAAGGTAACATTTGACCTCATCGATAACTTTAGCAAATAATCTTCAGCTATTATTTTTGTCTCATTTCTGCATCTTACTGTAGGGGCAGTTATTTCTCTTACTTGTACCTTTACCCAGTTGGTCCTGGTATCCATCTCTGCCCATCACACTTGGAAGGTTAAAGGACTTGAAAGTTCGGGCCTATAAATTGTGCTAATGATTTAATCCTGCCCACAGGAGGCTTTTCTCTTGTTAATTATTCCCCAGTGTCGCAAGTTCTCTGCCTCCCTGAGGCTGGACAGTTAAACCCTGTGGCAGATCTTATGCCCACCACCTTATTTGCTTTTGAAACAGTCTCTCACTCTGTAGAACAGGCTAGCCTAGAATGTAGCAATCCTCTGCCATAGTCTTCCACATGCCGAGGTTACAGGTCTGTGGCATCATGGCCTTCTAACACAGTTAGGAACAAGCCATTCAGAACTACCTGGTGCAGGTGAGGTGTTACATGCCTTTGATCCTAGCACTTGGGAAGCAGTTACATCTCTAGAGTCTAAAACTTTATAAAAAGTTGGTTTGTGATTTGTCTCAGCATTTACAATTGAGTATGCAGTATTTTAAATTTCCTCCTGAAGCAGGGAGCTTCCAGAGGTATAGAGTCCCTAAATGCATAATGTGGAACACATTTTTCTTTTTCTTTTTGAGACAGGGTTTCTCTGTGTAGCCCTGGCTGTCCTGGAACTCTCTGTAGATCAGACTGGCCTCGAACTCAAGAGATCCGCCTGCCTCTGCCTCCCAAGTGCTGGGATTTAAAGGCATGTGCCACCATCACTATCCAGCATGAAACACATTTTCAGTAGAAGATAAATGGAAGAATGGAAGTGTTCCATAGTTGCCCATGTCAGCTTTTCTGCTTAGAGTAGAATGGTCTTTTCTTTTCTTTTTTGTTTTTTTGTTTTGTTTTGTTTTTTTAGTTTGGTTTGGTTTGGTTTTTCGAGACAGGGTTTCTCCATGTAGTTTTGGTGCCTGTCCTGGAACTTACTCTGTAGACCAGGCTGGCCTCAAACTCACAGAGATCGGCCTGGCTCCGCCTTTGGAGTGCTAGGATTAAAGGCGTGCGCCACCACCACCTGGAGAATGGTCTTTTCTTCATGGTGACAATTTTCCTCTCTCTAAGCAGCACCGTTGACATTTTAAACTGGGTAATTCTCTGTTATGACCAGCTGTCCTGCAGCCTACAGTTTGAACACTTTCATCCATGGCATCCTTACCAGAGCTAGACACTCTCACTGTCTCTGTACTATTTAAAATGTCTCAGGACATTGGCGTATGTCCACTAGGGGGCAGAGTCACTTGCTGTTGAGAACCACTGTCTTAAAGGAAATTTATAATTATGTTTTAGAAATAATGCCAAAAAGAAGTATTCCTTGCCAGTGGTGGTAGCACATGCCTTTATCCCAGCACTGGCTAGGCAGAGGCCAGCCTGGTCTACAGAGTGAGTTTTAGGACAGCCAGGGCTACACACAGAGAAACCCTGTCTCAGAAAAACAAAGAAAGAAATTCATTCTACCTCCATTCCTGCTAAAATAAAGGAGGCTATACTTGATTTTTTAAGTGGCTCAAATTTGGGCTGAACCTTTGTCCTTTGCGGTTCCCTAACTGGAAGTGTTGCCTGGAATGCAGAGAACTGTGAGATCGAATGCTACAGTGTCTAGCGAACCTACACCGTTGTGACTCGCTTTTCCTCTTAAACCCACAGCGTCAAAAGCCCCATGGAAAGGACAAAGAAAACAGAGGCGTTAACCCAGCCGAGAAGTCTAAAGTGGAAGAGACCTCAGAGTACACTGTCACGAAAAGCAGATTGCCACTTCGAGCCTCAATAAATCTCTAGTTAATCTGAGGTTAAGGCCATCTTTTTTAAAAAATAAAACCTGAAACTCCACAATTTGAACTTGTGTACAGATTACAATGGGATAGACTATGTCTAGACATCATAGTAAATGTAGTTGGATTGAAAATCCTTTTGTATCGTCCTTATAGTTCAAGTGTGTTGTAGGTTGGGTTTCATTTGGAATTTGTATTGAGTATGTGTGTAGCTTATTATATAAAGTAGCTCTTCTGTAACGAGATTTTTCTTGTATATTATTAAATACCAAATATATGGAAATCGTTTTTTCCAGGCTTGGACTTAAATAAGTGAATGCTGTCTCCCGTCCTGTCTTACTAGGCCTGAGTTCTGTGTGTGTTTTCTTGCCTCTAACCTGCCTTTTCCTTTTGTCTTCTCAGCTCACCTCTCCCTTTTCCTGTCTCTGAACCATTTGTAGACCTACTGAAAGGTTTCCTTATGACGAGACACCTAGGGCGTTACCTAGAAATCTTATGTCTCAGTGATTACCTCTCTATCATTACCAATAATAAACCTGACCCTGGAAGTACTCTTCCTTCCTTCAGGACTTTTCATTTGTTCCTCCTTCGATATGTAAGCATCTCCTTCCTTCACGGGGTCTGACAAACACTGGCTTCCACAGTTCCCCAGCGGCCTCCGAGAGTGTCGGTTGCTGTTAGAGGAAACCCGTCGAGAGCTGATTCATCCTTTGAGGCCCCACTCTAAGGCTTATGTCTCTTAGAAATGACAAGACGTTTTTTAGACTACCAATTATGACGACAAGTTCTATTTTGTTTATCTTTTAAAACTTCATTCTTTGTATATAATAAAATGTGTACATACATTCACTCTGTTGAAATCTTAACCCTTGCCCTTTTGATCTGACAACTCTATTTCTGGAAGTTGAGCTACTTCAGGATGAAGAACCAGAGCATCTACCTAGACGGAATGTATGCAGAAAGTAAATGTGGTCACATCAAGTTCAGTGTGTAAAGTGATGTAACTTTTTATATTTGGGGGACAGTCTCACTTTGCAGCTCGGGCTAGCTTTGGACTCACTGTGCAGCCCAAGCTATCCTAGAACTCAGGACAATCCTATATCCTTCCGAGGGCTGGGTTACAGGCATGTATCACTGTGCCTGGCTTGAGAGATTTGACTTTGTAACTAAGAACTAAACAAAATTAATAGGAAATTAGAAAATACGCTACTTCAAGATTAAATTTCCTTGTGCCATCTCTCCAACCCATTGTAGAGATAGAAATGTTATTTTAATAAAAATAATGGATAAATTTCTCTGCAAACAAATGTCAACCTAATCTGTGGACATTATCTAATATGCTCTTTGGTAAATCTATAATTGGTAAATTTGGATTTTTAAAAATATTAAATTTTTTTCATTTTTTTGTGTATGGATGTTCTGCCTGTCTGTATGTCTGTGCACCTCTTTCATGTTTCGTTTGCTTGGAGGCCAAAGAGGCCATGAGATCCCCTGGAATTGGAGTCACAAGTGTGGGCGGTCACCAGGTGGGCAGCCAGAGCTCTTAACCTCTGAGCCATCTCTCCAGCCCTGAAATTTGTTTCCGTTACTTGCTTGCCCATAATTACTTATTTGTCAATGATATTTATAGAGGTAAGCAAGCAGCATTAAAACTTAAACAAGGCCGGGCGGTGGTGGCGCACGCCTTTAATCCCAGCACTCGGGAGGCAGAGCCAGGCGGATCTCTGTGAGTTCGAGGCCAGCCTGGACTACCAAGTGAGTTCCAGGAAAGGCGCAAAGCTACACAGAGAAACCCTGTCTCGAAAAACCAAAAAAAAAAAAAAAAAAAAAAAAAACTTAAACAAGCTTCTACATAGGTACCATCAAGGAAGAAAGCGGTCTTCCATTGTACTCCAAGGACAGACATCTTCTGTATGTGATTGACAGGAAAAAGACCCACCTACACAACCTGAAGTACAGCTTACGTCATTGTTCCTTAGTCATTATGAAGTTCTCTGGGCATGGTAGTACAACTACTTTAACTGCCCAACAAGCACATAAATATCAAAATTAATACCCAGAGCCACAAATTAGCTCTACAAATCTTCATGTGTAGTGCCAGGCACTCAAATAACCAAGAGTGATATCAGCAAAAATAGGAAGAGTTGCATGGCATTGTGGCAAGGGTTCATAATTCTGGAACCCAGGAGGCTGAGGCAGAAGAATCATATCGTCAAAGTTAGCTGGGTTACATAGTAAAACCCTGTCAAAACCAAGCAAACGAGAATGCCTTAGTAGATAACTTCAAGGACTCTGAAAAGTCAAGCGTGAGGTTTAGCACTTTGTCCAAACTCTGGAAACAGTCAAAGGTGTCCAGCCACCGATCATGTGCTGAGTCAGAGGAGAGGGCAAACCCTAGCAGTAAGGTACTTGGCTTTTCCCCTTCCATCTGGAAGACTGAAGAGGCTACAGCAGTTGTGGAGTTGCGGCCGAAGTTGCTAGGAAGATGACTCCTCCGGTAAAGTGGCTGCTGTACAGGCATGAGGATTTGCGTTGGCATTTCTAGCACCCACCCCAAAGCCAAGCAGGGCCTAGCCACAGGCAGAGCAGCCCCGGAGCTGGGTAAAGTGGGGGCAGATGGAGACAGGTGGGTCCCTGGAACTCACTAGCCTAGCCAGTGGATGAAGTCCAGGTACATATGCCCACAGCACACACACACAAGAAGATGGGGTCCCGGTGGTTTCTAGTTCCTTAGGAGTGGAGAGGCTTCATTCTCCAAACCTGCCTGGGACAACCTGAGGGACAGACAAGACGTTTGTTTCATTAACTCACAAATGGAAAGTGGGGAACAGTTCTCACACAGGACAGTGCAGATGAACCTGTCACCACCTGGGGCAAACAGCTACAGTGTAGATAAAGACATAGCCTGAGGGGAAGCAGTGGAGAGGGTTTGACCAGGAGTTTACTGTGGACTGATCTGCAGGCTCCATGCAAGGAGGGAGTGACAGCAACAGTAGATTTGTTTTTGTTTTTGTTTTTCGAGACAGGGTTTCTCTGTGTAGCTTTGCGCCTTTCCTGGAACTCACTTTAGAGACCAGGCTGGCCTCGAACTCACAGAGATCCGCCTGGCTCTGCCTCCCGAGTGCTGGGATTAAAGGCGTGCGCCACCACCGCCACCGGGCTTAGCAACAGTAGATTTTAAGTGGCCCGGTGAAGCATTGAAAGTGTAACCCAACACAGCTAGTCTGCCAAGAAGGCTTCTTGACTTTATTCTTTAGGTGTCAGGTCTTCAAGGAAACTTCGTTTTCATTAAAGCTTTATTTTTCTTTTATGTGTATGTGTGTGGGCATGTGCATATACACGCAGGTGCTCTTGGAGGTCAGAAGAGGGCGTTAGATCCCCTGGAACTGGAGTTATAGGTGGATGTGAGCTGCCCAACGTGGGTACTGGGACCTGAGCCCAGGCCCCCATGTAAGCAGCAAGTGCTCTTAACAGCTAAACCAGCTCTCCAGCCCCTTCAAGGAAACTTCTGTTGCCAGTTTAGAAAAGTCACTAAAGTCCCTACAGCCATAGCAAGCCACATAAAGCCTGAGTGGAGAATCTGGTTAGTACATTATGATATATTGAGACCATCCAGCTTAAACTCCCCCCAAACAAAACAAAACAAACAAACAAACAACAGCCTGACACCTGGGAAGAAATAAGCGGCACCCATTCACGGAGAAGTACAAACTGAGGAAGCACACGCTGGACTTACATTCTTTTCTCTCTCTCTCTCTCTCCCCTCCTCGTTTTTTGAAACAGGATTTCTCTAGGCAGCCTTGGCTGTCCTTGAACTTGCTTTGTAGACCAGGCTGGCCTCGAACTCACAGAGATCCACCTACCTCTGCTTCTTGAGTGCTGGGATTAAAGGTGTATGCCACCACTGCCCAGCTGTTTTCAAATTTTTAAAAAACAGTATATATTAACGTTTTGGGTTTGTGTATACATTGTATAATGTTTAAGCCAGGCTAGGCATACCTATCTCCAGGCATACAGTGTAATAATTTTTTTCCCATTTCGTTTTATGAGAAAAAATTCCCCTAAGATTCTTCCTCTGAATTTATTGTGTGTGGTGTGGTGTGGTGTGGTGTGTGTGTGTGTGTGTGTGTGTGTGTGTGTGTGTGTGTGTGTGTGTGTGTGTAGGGGGTGCAAGTGCCACAGTGTGCACATGGAGGTCAGGGGACACTGTGTATTGGTTCCCTCCTTCCAGCTTCATGTGGGTTCCCAGAAGTCCTCAGGATAGCACTGGTGGGTGGCACGTGCCTTTACCCACCAAACTGTCTCGCTGCTCCCTGCCCTCCGTTTAAAGAGACAGTCTCAGGTATCCCAGGCTGGCTTTGAACTGGCCATGTAGCCAAAGATGAGCTTCAATGTCTTGTCATCTGCCTCCACTTCCCAACTACCAGGATTACAGGCGGGTGTCACCACGTGTGTCTCACAGTGCATTAATGTAATATTGGTATAGTAATCCTCTTCTTGAATATCCAAAACTCAGGGCAGCCTGGAGTTTAGTACTAGAAAAATTATTAAAATCAACTCTCAGGTATTCTCAGAGAGCCAAAGTAATACAGGGAACTATCCACAAGTTGAGAATATAAATAAGAAAATATGAAAAGAAGCCATAAAAGTAGTCAAAAACATCACTCAGGGTTCCAGGGGTCGATGTGAACAAGGAGTGGAATATTGAGTTCAGACTGTGTTCCAGGTTATCCAATGAGAGATCTGTGGTGCATCATCAAGCACAGACATTTGCAAAACTAGCTCCAGGAGAGCCGAGAGAGAGAGAGAGGGTGGGGGGTGCAGAAGGGACCGTTGAAGCAATAATGCTCAAAACCATCTCAAACTTGCTAGAACTTTTGAATCTATACAACCAAGAAGTTTATTGAACTCCAAACATAAACACGGAAGAAATTCAGACCAACATACAATATAATGAAACTGTCCAGAGCTGAAGACAGAAGCTTCTTGCAAGTTCATTGACAGAGAAAAGCTGCTGGTGTCTGCATGCCGATTTTGAATGTATACTATATATGAGACTACCATAAAGCAGAACAGAGCTGTCTGTAATAGGAGCAAGATTTTGTAGGCTACTGCTATTACATTGGTATTAATCTAGGAGAACATGTGTTTTTAACTGCTGGGCCATGTGTGTGTGTGTGTGTGTGTGCGCAGAGGTCAGAGGACAACTTGCATGAGTTGTCCCCTTTCCCTCTACCATGAGGTTTCTAGTAATTTAACCAATATCATTTACCATAAGCCATCTTGTTGGCCACACCCCCCTTTTTTTTTTTTTCTTTTTCTAATGGTACCACCTTCCAAATGCCTTCACTTCTTTGAATTTTCCATTGATTGTATCTTCTGGTTCCTTGCTAGTCCAAAGTCTTTCCCAAAGTGCCTTCCAGGTACATTTCTCAGTGAAAAGATCCAAGAAGGTAAGTATTCAGTTTGATATGATATCCTGTTAGGTCTAGCCTAACCTTATTTGGAATGTTTTGCTTGGAAGGGAATTTAAAAGCTGCTCCTAATGCCTTGGCTTGGCAAACCGGCTAAGAGGCCAACGGTTGTTTGAGATGGTCTTGTGTAGCCCAGGATGGCTTCCATGTAGCCAAGGATTACCTTGAACTTTTAACTCTCTTCCTTGGCCTCTCGAGTGCTGCGATTACAGCAAGTGCTACAATGCTTGGTTTATTTGGGGATTGAATCAGGGTGTCATACATGCTAGGCAAGCACTCTGCCAACTGAACTACACCCCCAGCCTCTGAGGCAAGAGTTTTTGTTCAGCTGGTGCATCAGTAGTGGACCACATCTGGGACACTCTCCCCTTAATTCCTCATTGAATTACAGACAAGGTGACTGGATAAATCAGAATTAAAACAGTTAAAAAAAAAAAAAAGCTACTTTAATTTAAAAAAAATTTTTTTTTTCAGAGCTGAGGCCCAAACCCAGGGCCTTACTCTACCACTGAGCTAAATCCCCAACCTCTTAAAAAATTTTATGTGTGTTTTGCCTGCATGTATATGTGTGAACCATGTATGTATAGTGTTCTGAGAAGCTAGAAGACATTATTGGGTTCCCTGGAACTGATGTTACAGGTGTTTGTGAGCTGACATGTGGGTGCTGGGAATCAAACCCGGGTCTTCTGCAAGAGTAGCCAGTGTTCCTAACCACTGAGCCATCACTCCAGTCCCCTTGAGCTTTCTTTTTAAGAGCCACTTCAATTTTTTTAAAAATCAACATTAGTACTATATGAGCTGATAAGTATAACAGCCTTTTCCTGAATTTTCTATAAAGACAAATAATGAGGCTATCTCATACATAGTCTTTGCACAAAAAATACAAACTTAAAAAAACCCAGTGGGGGCTGGACAGATGGCTCAGCGGTTAAGAACACTGGCTGTTCTTCCAGAGGTCCTGAGTTCAATCCCCAGCAACCACATGGTGGCTCACAACCACCTGTAATGAGATCTGGTGCCCTCTTCTGGCCATGCAGACAAAGCACTGTACACATAATAAATAAATAAATTAAATAAATAAATAAATAAATAAACAAACTCAGTGATAGAGGTCTTGGATTTGGTTCTCAGCTCCAATTTATAGATATAGGAGATAGGGCTCAGCAGTTAAGAGCACTGGCTGCTCTCCAGAGGTTCCAGGTTTGACTCCCAGCATCCACATGGTAGCTAACACCCACCTATAAATCCAGTTCCAGGGAATATGACTCCTCTACAGGTAATGTACACATATGGTACATAGACATACATGCCTGCAAAACACCTATTCATGTAAAATAAAAATAAATAAATCTTAAAATACATATTAGATAATATATTGGGCAATGTGGTGCAAGACTTTAATCACAGCACTTGGGGGGCAGAGACAGATGGATCTCTGTGAGTTTGAAGCCAGGTCAGCCAGGGCTACATAGTGAGATTCTGTTTCAAAAAGGGGGTGGGGGGGGGAGGGGTGCTGGAGAGATGGCTCAGTGGTTAAGAACACTTGTTGCTTGCTGTCTTTCTGTATGCTGTTGCTGTGATTGGTTAATAAAGAAGCTGCTCTGAGCTGGGTGGTGGTGGTGCACACCTTTAATCCCAGCACTCAGGAGGCAGAGGCAGGAGGATCTTTGTGAGTTCGAGGCCAGCCTGGTCTACAGAGCGAGATCCAGGAAAGGCACAAAGCTACACAGAGAAACCCTGTCTCAAAAAAAACCAAAAAAAAAAAAAAAAAAAAAAAAAAAAAAAAAAAAAAAAAGAAGAAGCTGCTCTGGCCTATGGTGAGTCAGGTTAAAGCCAGGCAGGAAACCCAGGAGAGACAGAAAGAGGAAAGGAGAGGCGGAGGAGGAGATGCCAGCCTGCCGCCCAAGGAGCAACATGCCAGCAGACCAGTAACGCCATGGCCACATGGCAATACGTAAATGAATAGAAATGGGTTAATTTAAGATGAAAGAGCTAGTTAGCAAGAATGCTTAGCCATAGGCCATACAGTTTGCAATTAATATTAAGCCTCTGAGTGATTATTTTATAAGCAGCTGAAGGATTGTGAATGAGAGAGAATTGTCCCAACCACAGGCTGGCAGGACACAGGAAATCTTACAGCTACAGTTGTTCTTGCAGAGGACCTGGGTTCAGTTCCCAGAACCCACGTGGTAGCTCAGAACTGTGTGTAACTCCAGTTCCAGAGGGTCCGATGCCTCTTCTGGCCCCGAAGCCTTGGAGAGCCTGGGGATAACTACTCCATTACAGCTGTGGTTGTCATTAGCAGTGGCTGATGCTGTATAATCTTCATGAGAACTGCTATTTATTGACTGCTTACCATATGCCAGAAAATGTACATGTAACAATGTATTTAACTTTCACAACAACATCATATCATGAAAACGACATCGTTCTAATCCCATTGCTACATTTAAGGAAACAGGAGCCTAAGCATGCTAAGAACTAATCAGAGCCGGGGGTGTCACTCAGTGGTAGAGTGTAGGAATGTGGGAGATGTTATCACAAAACAAACAACATCAAAACTCACAATTAGGGCCAGCAAGATGAGCAGTGAGTTAAGGCACTTTGCTTAAAAAGCCCGATGACCTTAGTTGGATCCCCAACCCACTAAAGGCTCAAAAATATCTATTAGTCCCCTACTGTATGCAGACTGTTTAGGAACTGGATTCAAAATTCAGAAAGTAGAAAACGGGAGCTTCATAAAGCCACTTTTTTATTGTCTCATGTGTCCGCACCATTGTCCAGTTTTCATCTTCTACAACATTTCAAGTTTCTTGTGAGACCTACAATTTCAGCTAGGAATTTCCCTTTTAGGTCCAACCTGAGTGTGAGTAACGTTTTCCCACCTCTCCTAATAATCCCATAATCTGTTAATAAGCCAGTTTAAAATAATTTCATATTTCAAGTTTATTTCCCAGCTGGGAGAAACGTGGCCTCCAACAGTCAGACATTACTTGACTGACCCAGTGGGTGGGCAGTGGGTGAGCAGTGGGCGTGTGGGCAGTGGGCGAGCAGGGGGCGGGCAGGGGGCGAGCAGTGGGCGGGCAGGGGGTGAGCAGTGGTCAGGCAGGGGGCGGGCAGTGGGCGGGCAGGGGGTGAGCAGTGGTCGGGCAGGGGCGAGCAATGGGCGAGCAGTGGGTGAGCAGTGGTCGGGCAGAGGGCGGGCAGGGGTCGGGCAGTGGGCGGGCAGGGGTCGGGCAGTGGGCGGGCAGGGGTCGGGCAGAGGGCGGGCAGGGGTCGGGCAGTGGGCGAGCAGGGGGCGGGCAGTGGGTGAGCTCACTGCAGCTGCACCCGGAAGCTCTGGCTTTCAGATGGCCACCCCAGCTCTCCCAGATCCCCATCCTTCAGAACCTCACAGCTTTTCTTCCACCTCCTCGAATTGATCTCTCTCTCTCTCTCTCTCTCTCTCTCTTTCTCTCTCTCTCTCTCTCTCTCTCTCTCTCTCACACACACACACACACACACACGCACAAACATACACACATGCACAAACATACACCCACATCTGTGTCTCTCTCACACACAACATACACATACACACATCGGTCTCTGTCTCTCTCACACACACACACCAGCAACCCTAAGAGACACAGTCCTATGACTTCCTTACGGTCTGGCCTCTCGACGTTGGTTGACTTTTTCTTTTCTCAGAACAGAATCCTTGGAGTCAAGGATGGGGGAATTCAGTCCCTATAGTCTCTCAAATAAAGTTGTGAAATCTTAAAAATCAAGACCAGGATCTAGACTGTTTTGTTCCCTTCAGACACTTCGGTCTTTGGCAATGAGGTCCATCTTTCTCTGATAAAAAAGAAAAAGGAAAAGAAAACGAAGAGACCATGGATCCAGTGGGGCAGGTTGGTGTGCTGAGTAGAAGAGAACATGATTCAGACGGCAAGGGTCCTGGCTCATCATTTCGGCTCCCTTCTCCAGTGCTGTTGCCTAGGTGTCTGGCTGTACACCCTCAGACTCAGATTATCTGTTAAGATATCACTTCTGATGTTGTAACACTTGCTGAAACACCAGGTTACACACACAAGACTTCCAGATGACATCATTTCCTCATTACAGGAACTACAAATGTGAGAACCTACCTTAGTGAAATAATTTACGTATTACACAGTTCACACCCTTACTTCCCCCCCCCCTTGGGCTGGGAAGACGGCTCAGTGGTTAAAGCGCTTGTGGAGCAAGCATGTGAATTCAGATTCACAGAGCCTGCATAGACGCTGGGTGGGCATGACAGCCTACTTGTAATTCCAGTAGAGACAAGGGATCCTCATAGCAAGTTGACTAGCAAGACTAGCCATCTTGGTGAGATCTGGGTTTGATTGAGAGACCCTGTATACACATATACATATACATATATATATATATATATATATATACATACATACATACATACACACACATACGTACATATTTTTGGTTTTTCAGAGACAGGCTTTCTCTGTGTAGCTTTAGCTGTCCTGGAACTCCCTCTGTAGACCAGGCTGGCCCGGAACTCAGAGATCCACCTGCCTCTGCCTCCTTAGTTTAATCTCCTGGGATTAAGGTCATGTACTACCACGCCTGGCTAAATAATATTATATTGTACAGATATACCACATTTTTACTTATCCCCTTGATGGACATTTGGATTGTTCTCTGTGGCTATTGCATTTCCATTGTTTGGCTATTATGAATAATTCTGCGGTGAACATTGTGAACAAGCTTTTCTGTTAACACACACTATCGTTTCTGGAGTCTAAATCTCGAGGAACTGCAGCAGCCCACTGGAACCAGCGTTCTCCTGGTATTACGGTAATGGTAACTGTATTTAGCCACCCCGAGAAGAATGAGAGTGCTTTTCCATTTCATTTTACGTGGCTGCCACCCAAGTATGAGGATTCCAAACACTACGTCCCCACCAACACTTTTGTTTTTAAAATCTTCTCATAGCTATCCTGTGCAAAGTGGTGTCTCATCGTGGTTTTGATTTGCATTTCCCTGGTGATTAATGATGTTGAACATCTCTTCACTGCTTACTGGCTACCTGTATCTAGTTTTTCTGGGGAACTGCAACTTCAGATCTTGTACCCATTTGAAAAACTTGGTGCTCTGATTATTCAGTTCGTCACTTTTTAAACTGTACAAATAAATACCATAAATTATATAGTCCAGGTGCAGTAAAATTCACCCATGGCAGAGTGTTGTAAAATGCATGTGGTAGTTTAGAAAGTGTGGAACGGGAACGGGGGTGAAGATGCCACAGTGATGTCGCCTCTATTATTTCAGTGCCTTGATACCATTCATGATATGGACTATGTATTTTTATTTGATATATTAGTTAAAATAAAACTCTTAGCTTTTGTCATATGTTAAATAAGATAAAATAATTTGATATATGGTTTAATAAACTACTCATCCCAACAACTGACCATAACTTTCAGTGCAAATGCAGACAGAACCAAGTCGTGACAGCAAAAATCCACGGATTCGTTCAAGCACAGCTAATTTGAAATTTTAACTCTACACATACTTATTGAAAGCAAGTTGCAGAAGTTTACCTAGGCTCTCCTTTGACAAATGAGAGGCCAGAACTACTTTTTCCTTCTGCAAAGTTTGTTCTCTTGCACAGTAACAATGACCAAAATAAACGGCACCAAATTTTTGGCGAGTCTTGTTTAATTCGGCATATAATTAAAATCTCATGTAGCCTTATTGGTTTTAGTATCCAGCAGAGAGAAAATATTGAAACTCCAAGAGATTTTGAATTAAATAGCTACAGCAGTTTTGTTTTATTAGTTCTGACTGTGTGAAAAAAAAAATCATAAGGACAACTTTGGAAAAATTGAGTTCTTTTAGAGCCCCCAATGACTTTTAAAACAATAAAACAAACTATAAACCCTACACAAGTGATATTAAAATTATGTAGTTCAAGAAATGTGACATTCACAAATGTGGTTGTAATTTTTTTTAACTACAGCAAAGTGGACATGGATCTATTGGGTTTTGAAAAGGCAGTGTTATATAGTTTAGCAGAATTAAGGGCTTCAATTTGCTGGTGAGGATTATGTAGCTGGGTTGGAATGTCAGAAGCAATGCCTCTGAGGTCTCCACCCACTTTCCAGGTCTGTGGCTGCGGCAGAGAAAGGACGGATGCGCCTTTAACTGGCAACTCCTTAGCAACCTGCACTAGCAGTTACTCCCCGCATCTTAATACTTACTTTCGGAAGGTTTACAGATTTTGATCTTTCTGCCTGGCGGCTGCATCACTAAGCTAGTACCGTAAACGCATATATTCCTGATGAGGCAAATGAACAAAATGTTGGGGAAATATTTCACGAGGAAGACTAATTCCCTGCTAGTTCACTGAGGCCCCACTTTTTGGGGTATTCTTTTTGAAGACACATTTGAACTTCAAATAATACTGGTCCTTACTTGGTCCCCAGAGTCTGTGCCATTCTGGGATCTAAAACACAGTGACTTCTCTATCAGGCCAGGGGAGGAGAATGGTAGGTGGTGGAGTCAGTCACCTGTGGAGTCACCTGAGGAGACAAAGATTCTGTAAGGACCCTCCCCCAAATGTTTCCAGAGACAAGACACTAGTGAAATTTTATATGGGCCTAATGAATAACTACAAACCAAACCAAACCTAACAAACAAACAAGAAACTTTAAAAGTGAGCGGTACCAGGTGTGATGGCTCCGGCCTGTAATCCTAATTATCTGAGACACTGAGGCAGGAGACTCTCAAGTTCACATTTCATCCTGGACAACTCAGGAAGACCCTGCCTCAGAATAAAAGAGGGGAGGCTGGGATTGTGGCTCGGTTGATAGAGTTTTTTCCTAATGTGCATGAAGCCCTGGGTTTGGTTCTTAGTGCTGCATAAACTGGGAGTAGCACTTGCCTGTAACCATGGCACACTGGGAAGTGTAGGCAGACCGGATGGAAGTTCAAGATCATCCTTGGCTACATATCAAGTTGGAGGCCAGCCTGGGCTACATGAGAGCCTGCTTGGATTTATGAGCACCATGTGCATGCACGTGCCCTCAGAGGCCAGAAGAGAGAATGTGGGGTCAAACCTGGGTCCTCTGCAAGTAATGCTTAACTACTAAGCCATTTCCCTAGTCACTAGGCACGTGTGTGGGTGCTTAAGTGCCACAGCCAATGCATGTGCGGTCAGAGAGACACCTTGTCGGTCAGTCCTCTCTCTTCACAATGTCCCAGCGATCAAACTTGGTCATCAGGCTTGGAGGCAAGTGTCTTTACTCACTGAAATATCTCTATGACACAGTGCTTAAGTTTTTTAATATACAAAACTATACTTATTCTTTTCTAGTTTTTATACTGAAAACTTTCAAAGCTACAGTGAAGTTAAAACTATATAGCACAACAAAATCCTGAGTTTCATCACCTAAACTCACCAATTAGTATTTTTTTAATATTTGGTTTATCTTCTTCCTTATGTATACATATATATTTATAGTTGCGTACATATGTGTAAGTATAATATGTATAATGAACTACTTGAAGGTTGCAGATATCATGACCCTCATCCTTCCTTAAATACTGCAGTCTGCATCTCTTAGTAGTGGGTTTTCCAATATTTAACTCACAAGACCAAAATCACACCTAACACAGTACCAGCAAAATACTGACATCTATGTACAATTCATTTTTATTTCTTTTACCCCAAGTCCAAAGAATTTGGTTAATTCTGTAAGACCTTTTCAGAATCCTCATCCTCAATATTTCCCTCAAGAGTTGTGTGTCTAATGAGTCTTTCTTGAATGAATGGTTTCATTTCCTGAATCAATAAAATTCTCTACATGAAAAGCTATCTCACTATTATAGTGTATGATGTGTGTTGTGAACACTCACACCATGGTGCTCCATTGGAGGTCTCTCTTTCCACCTCTCTCTCTTTTAATGTGGGGTCTGGAGCTTGAGGTCAGAACCTCAGGTTTGGAGCACAGGGAGGCAATCTCATATAGGCTGAGCCATCTCACCAGCCTCAGATGTTTTATATTTGTCCTGGCATTCCTCCAATTTTCCCATCCACCTTTATTTCATTTGAATTCAATGGACTTAGACATTGTCATACTTTAGTACCTACTTTCTAAACTTCATTATTGTTGTGTAAAACGTATCACGGCAAGCATATGGAGGGCAGAGGACAGCTGTGGGATTAGTACTTCCTTCCACTGTGGGTTCTGTGGATCAAAACTCAGGTTGCCAGATTAGCACCCTGACGATGTAGTTTTGAAGCTTAAATCACCCCCAAGCTGCCCAACGGAAGCTACTTCAAGCAGTCTGTTGTCCTCCCACGGTGTCTTGCACAAGATGTCTTTGAGATCACCAGAAGTGTCACATGGTTCAGTTCTCCAGGTATTCACAAGTGTCCCTCTCTTCCTGGGTAGTCAGCGTTAGCCCTGCTGCTATCCTATCGCTCTCGTAACAGAGTGAACACACGGAGATGTATTCTTACTAGCTCCCAGGGTTTTAACCCAAATAACAGCACTTTACACTCACTGGTTTGTCTGCCATTATTCTGAAAGGTGTCGGTGACTCCATTCCCAAGCAGTTAGGAAGCTTAATGACAAGACCCAAATGTTTCAGAAGAGAAAAGCCCACGGCAATAAACTGACCGAGGCTGCATTAGGTAACCCACTCACGTGCTGTTCTAACTTGGACTCACTCACACCCTGGGCTTGTTGACACCTACTTATCTTTCAAACATCGTTTCCTTTGGGAAGCCTTTCCTTTCCCTTTCTGAAAGTAACTCTCTCCTTTTCCCCAAAATAGGGGCTGTCCCTAAGGTGTCGCACCATTATGCACGCTTTCTCCCTAGTATATATGTTACTGGGTTCAATTTGTTTCCTGCTCCCATGAGGACAGAGTAGTTGCTCAAGAAAAATGTGTGAAGTGAAAACTCGAACCCAGGTCCTCCAGCTACCCAGTTTTTTCGTTTGCCCGATCAGTCCTCTAGCAGCTGAAGATGGAATTCCAAAGCATAAAATTTAAAGTCTCAATAGGATAAAAGCCAGGGAGTTTTTCTATCAGTAGAAAACCTTAGCAGAAGCCGCCCAACTCAAGGTGTGGTCACGTCAATCAAGAAAATGCCCCTTTGCCCCAGAGGCGAGTGAAGCTGCACAGGGCCGAGGCCACACTGAGCAGCGCGCTACGACTTTCAATAGAAAACACGTGTGAAACCTCGGAGCCCGGCTGCGCACAGCTGTGTCCTTCAGGGCCCCCGAGACAGAGATCCAGGAGTAGCAGCCCCCCTCCCGACCCCCATAGGATCGAAGACCACTGCATAGCCTCTGCCGGGCGTCGTACGATCCAGGTCATGCCTTGATTCCCGTCTGGAGCAGATTCTGCCAACATCGAGGGAGGTGGCCGAGTTCGTGGGTTCCCAGATAGACAGTCTGGAGCACCTGCAGTCTTGCTGTAAGTACCCGTCTGGGACGTCAGCCAAAGGCTAGCGTCTTCTCCTTAGAGCTCTGGGCTGCAGAGAGGGCCCCCTCGCAGTAGGCAGTGCCACGGTTACCCCAAGGAGCGCAGCCTCCCGGGAGATTGCTCCAGCGCCGGGAGGTGCCTTCCTGCCGGCGACCTCCTGGCCCGCAGAGTCCCATCGCTCCTCCAGGGGCCAGATGCTGCCTGAGTTTCGGCAGTGGCGCCTTCCCGATGGGATCCGCGTTCCTGGCACATGCCTTGTGCTCACTTCTTCGACGGTCGCAGTCGCATTCTGGTGCCTGGAGCGCCGGGCGGCGGCGGGACACCCGGGAGCAGGGTCCCTGGAGCTCAGCAGCCCGAGCGTCTCGGGGGCGGGAGCTGGGCCGGCGGGGGCGGGTCGGGGCAGGGGCGGAGGCGAGTCCGGGGCCCGCGCCATTGGCCGCAGGGCCTGGCGGCAGGAAGGGACCCGAGCGCGGCCCCACCCCGAGGCTGCCGGAGCCTATCGCCGGGAGCGCAGAGCGCAAATAAATGTAGCGCGGTGGCGCGGGCGGGCAGCTCTCACCGAGGGGCTGCGGCACAGCCATGCAGTTCCCGCACCCGGGGCCCGCGGCTGCGCCCGCCGTGGGAGTGCCGCTGTACGCGCCCACGCCGCTGCTGCAGCCCGCTCACCCGACGCCCTTCTACATCGATGACATCCTGGGTCGCGGGCCGGCCGCGCCCACGCCCACCCCCACGCTGCCATCCCCCAACTCCTCCTTCACCAGCCTCGTGTCCTCCTACCGGACCCCGGTGTACGAGCCCACGCCGGTCCACCCCGCCTTCTCGCACCACCCCGCCGCCGCGCTGGCCGCCGCCTACGGCACCGGTGGCTTCGGAGGCTCTCTGTACTCCTTCCCGCGGACGGTGAACGACTACACGCACGCCCTGCTCCGCCACGACCCCCTGGGTAAGGCGGCCGGGGTCTGCGGGGGGCCGAGCGCGGGCGTCCGCGAGGAAGGCGCCCCCGGCGGGTGGCAGCGCGCGGGAGGTGGCGGGGGCGGACGGGAGACGCAGGAGAAAGTTGCGGCGACAGCTCTGAGCCAGCGACTCGCGGGTGCGCGCGGGAACAGGAGGCGCAGGCCCCCCCCCCCCCCCGCCCCGGCGGCGCGCTGCCGGACGGAGCTGGGACGCTCGGCGGCGACTCTGATTGCTTTCCCTTGCACCTTGCAGACATCGGGGCGAGCGTAGTCGGGAGAGGCCTGGGACGCCCGGGGTAGTAGTGGAGGAGGGCAGTCCTGGCCACGCGTGTCGCCTCGGGTGGGGCTCCCTTAGCGAGCGACACCGGGCAGAGGACGTCGGGGCGTCCCGAGCCTGGCCCCTGCAGCGGCAGGGATAGCTGCCCGGCCGGGCGGTTCCTGGGCTGGGCTTGGTTCAACAAGCTTGTGCAGTGAAGGAGCCTGACCCTTTCCGTTCATACAGGAAATCTTGAGTTCTCGATAGGAGTAAATCTGGTTTCTGAAGCTGTTAAGTGTTTTCCTGGCTGCATGAAGCAGACCCTTCCCCCGGAGTAGTGCACGCTGCTGATTATTTTATCGACATCCTCAATACAGACAAATTCAGGAAACACTCGACGTCTGATAGCCAGGATCCGTTTTTCTGATATTGTTCATTTCCTCTGTGTGGGATGTGACTTTATGGCAGCTAAAATAACCAGTTGCTTCCTCTCTGCCTTCCCCCCCACCCCCCTTTGGAGGCTGTTTTGCACTAGTCTGAAGCCTGACGCAAGCAAAATCTCGAAAAAACAATGCCAGCTTTCAAAATGTTGAGGTATAGGCCTGAAGACAGAGGGACGGACATACGGACGCACCGCCACCACTTTAGAGTAGGAAGGGGCAGACCCCGAACAGTTAGGAAGGGCGATGGAGACACACTGACTGTATGGGATTTTCGGGGCTGGTCCGCACAGTGTTCCTAACAAATAAATAAGCAACGGTGACAGGGTTCCGGGCCTGAATCTCTCATCGCCTGCGCGGTCTGAAACCCCAGAGTGAATAAGGAAGGGCTCCCCAGAGTTTAAAGTCAACACTTTGGCAGTTTCACTGGGGACCTTGGCGACAATTAACATTTTAATGAATTAGCATTTTAATGTCAGCATTATTACGACGAAGCCTCCAGCGCTCTCCTCTTGTCACCGCTACCGGGATTTGGGGTGTGGGTATTATGCTTTTGTACTTAAAAGGTTATCATATTTGTATTTTTAAATTTCAGCCTGTAGGGTGAGTGACCGGCCCCTACTCTGTCCCCCTGTGGGGCAGGAATGGTCCTGGGGCTAACGTTTTCACAGAGCTCGCCATGGTTTCCTTGGGTTTCTGCTGGGCCTGAGCAGAAGGAAGCAAAGGTTTTTTTTTTTTTTTTTTTTTTTGAGACAGACCAACAGGAAACACATTGACGGAAATGTTGCCATAGACCACGGGGTGGCTTTAGCTGGCCGCCCCCGCAGGCCGAGTGTGAAATCAGAGGAGGCCGAGGTGTGCTCCAGCCACGATTGGAGGCCCCACTCGAGGCCTAATACGAGCGCCCTGCGAGCGCTTCTGTGCAACCAGGCCTTGGCAAGTGTAACAACCCCGCTTCTCCCCTCAATGCGCACACTGGAGCCTTTGCAGAAAGTTGGGTACACACAAGAGCCGGTGGGTTAAAGAAGATCGCGTTGTTTTTTAAGCCCGGCAGGGGTTCGTTCGGGGTTGAGAAGATTTGTTTGCATTTAGCCACACGTGTGACGGTCGGGTCGTGCGGCGGCTTGAGTGTCCAGAGGTGGTCTGTGTGCTAAAACATTTTAGCGGACTTTGTGGGCATTGGGAGGGACTGTTGAATCCATCCATGTACCGGAGAATGTACGCGATGGGAACATGTTTGCTCTTTGGCCTCCCCCGTTGTGTTACCTGGGACCCGGTAGGTCTGGGCACTGCCCAGAGGGCTCTAGGACCGTGGTTACCCGCCGTTCTTCTGGCCCACAGGCAAGCCCTTGCTCTGGAGTCCCTTCCTGCAACGGCCGCTGCACAAAAGGAAAGGTGGCCAAGTGAGGTTCTCCAACGACCAGACCATCGAACTGGAGAAGAAGTTCGAGACTCAGAAATACCTCTCCCCACCTGAGAGGAAGCGTCTGGCTAAGATGTTGCAGCTGAGTGAGAGACAGGTCAGCTCACTGGGTCCCGCCACTCCAGCAGGTTTCTAGGGCTGAAGAAACCACTGCGCGCCCTGGGCATGTTCCGTCCCGACCCAGCTGCAGGGCCGGTCCTCCTCATAGCCCCAGTCCCTTCACCCCTCCTCCTCAGGTCCCTCGGGATTTGGGACTTTCTGTAAACTTGTTTCCTTTTCTGTAGGTCAAAACCTGGTTTCAGAATCGACGAGCTAAATGGAGACGACTGAAGCAGGTATTGACGTGGCTCTGTTTCTATGGGAATAAATGTTTGTATCATGTTATCTAAATGCGGAGACCTGTTATGGGTTGTATGCGAAAGTCATTTGAAGAGACTGTTTAACCTCTTCACCTTGATTAAAAAGGCAAATAGTCCTGCTGAACTTCAGGATGAGTTGCTCAGGTGGCACTAATGTTAAAAGCACCTAATGCAGTTCCTATATCAATTATGCTAGGCTTTCACACACTGGCCGGTAAACCGCCCGGCTAATTGTTTTATAAACCCCATATGTTGTTTATCTCATTAACGCAGGAAAGATAAAGTAATTGACAGTAAATGACTTAAGCAGTTATCTTCGGGAGAAAATTGTTTCTTTTATTTACACAGCCATAATAAAACCAGGCAGGATCGAGGGTAAACATAAAGACACAAACACCTTTAAGTCTTATTTGCACTTTTTTGAAAAGGAAGAATTAAATATCAAAGAGTTTAAAAATTATTATCCATCTTTTGCCAGCTCTTAAAGTGAATATAGAACACATAAAGAAATCACCACGCCTAGTTAAACTTCCTAAGAAATCTTTCGATTACCCTTGTTAAGAAATGTGATAAAGTAAAAAGTGAAGGCTAACTCATCCTCCAAAGTAGCCCTGCGGACTGAGAGCTGAAGATTTGTTTTTGAAGTCCCGGGATGTTTCCAGTTATCAGACAACTGCTGAATGACTCATCTGTCAGTGCTTTAAATAACCGAGAGGGTAGCTTGAAACAAAAGTTTGCTAAGTGGGAAAATTTAATGTAGATTTTAAATGGTATCGACCATACTTTATATTAAAAAAAAAAAAGATGCTATCCCAAAGAACATTTTGAAACAACAAGAAACTTTCTGTAGTTTTCTTATTCATAAGTGTTTGAGGATTCCCTCTCATCCCAACCTTGTATACCTTTTGCCAACTTGGTCACTGGAGAATTACAGTGTTTCTATATAATGTTTATATCCATATTAGACACCCACAGGCTTAAACACGAACTGTCTGGACTTGGTTTTTATTCAAAGGCTTGGCGCTAGTTTCCTAAGAACTTTTAAAATAGTACTTTCTATGAAATATGGAATTTTTCCCCAGAAAAATTTGCCCAGATTTTAAGCAAATTGCAGTCTCTTCATCAGTAATTACTTGGTTCTGTGGTTTTCCTTTGCCATGATTTAGTAACTTGGTACATAGTTATATGTGTATGTGTTCGTAAAATGGAAAAGGATTTTCACAGCTTCTTAATTTAGTATGTTTCTTATTTTCTTTTCTTGGGCGGGGGGAGGGGGTTTGGTATAACAAACCAGCCATTAACATTTCTTCTTTTAAAATGCTACTGAAGCCGGGCGGTGGTGGCGCACGCCTTTAATCCCAGCACTCGGGAGGCAGAGCCAGGCGGATCTTTGTGAGTTCGAGGCCAGCCTGGTCTCCAAAGCGAGTTCCAGGAAAGGCTCCAAAGCTACACAGAGAAACCCTGTCTCGAAAAACCAAAATAAATAAATAAATAAATAAATAAAATGCTACTGAAAACTCTGGGGTAATATTTAAAGAACGAGGACTGTGCAGTCTGGACTGAACTGAGTTTTGTTTTGTTTTCTTTCTCCTTAACTAAAAATCTTGAGGTCGTAGGTCTGTGTCATGTATAATATCTCTCTGATGTGATTTTTTTTCCCCCTCTTCTTTCAAATTGGGGAAAAGAATCACACGGGTGTCGCCTTAGGAGAGAGATTTTAGATGAAAGCAGTTGATAAACTACTTTGTGAAACCGTTTTGATTTTTATGGCTTTGAGCTCACTGCCTACATTTTCATTCTCTTCATCCAGGAGAACCCTCAAAGCAATAAAAAGGACGAGGTGGACAATTTGGACACTTCCTGTGACCGGAGCCAAGACTCACCCAGTGAACAGAGTAAAGGTGCCTCTTTGGATAGTTCTCAGTGTTCCCCTTCTCCAGCCTCTCGGGAAGACCCTGACTCCGAGATCTCAGAGGATTCTGACCAGGAAGTGGACATCGAGGGTGACAAAAGCTATTTTAATGCCGGATGATGGCCACCGGCGGAGATGCATTCAGAGACCGGACTTTCGAATAGTGTTTTGCTACAGACAGACTGGAAAACTCTATGGGAGAGAAAAAGAATATCATTCTTCTAGTGTCCTGAAAATATTTGGTGTCCTAGCTAATTAACAAACATGAATTGAAGCCTTAATTTTGACCGAACAGATGGTATTTATACCAGTTTTAAGTTGTTTTGATAGTGACTAAATGTATCCCCATTTTTAAAAAAGTGAATTATTTCTATTTATGAGAAGTAATTTGAATTTTTGTTTAAAGCTTAAATTATAACTTTAAAGGTTTTAATAGGCTGTTCTTGAAGGACTTATACTAAATCTGTGGCTGTACCCTCAACTTCAGAGGGGCACTTAGAAAGGGGGGGCCCACATTTGTGGCTCCTTGGAGCAGTTTAAAAGGGCACACTGACTCTTACATGACATCTTCCATTGCTGCCTTAACTCCAAAGCCATTCCAGAGCGCCTGGCTCCAGGCATGTCTTCTTAGAAGCAAGATAGTTGATAAGATTCTCAAAATCTTGTTTTGCTCCGTCAGTGCCTCTGTTAAGGTATGGCACAGTCCCTAGAGGCAGGGAGACTGATTCATTTGTGACTGAAGGTAATCCCATGTGAACTAGAAATAACAGGACAATTAAATGTAAGTAGATTGTAGATAGTGTGTTTTATAGAAACAATGTCTATAACATGTATATAGAATTATTCTCTGTAAAAACCCTGCCAAAATGATGTTTGATTTTTTTTTTAATTTTTATTCAATGAGTTAACTTGCATGACCCTGTTGGAGTTCTTTCTTTGGTTAAAAAAAATCTAAACACACCACTTGAATCACATTGGGGGGTGTGTGTGTGTGTGTGTGTGTGTGTGTGTGTGTGTGTGTGTGTGAGAGAGAGAGAGAGAGAGAGAGTGTGAGCACGCGGGAGCGCGCGCAGGGGTAGGGGGTTGTGGCCCCATGGGCAGTGGGGTGCCCATCTCCTGGAGTTAGCTGGGACAGGTATGTGTGTTGAGGACTGAGCAGGGCAAGTTGTGGTTGCCACTGAGCACCATCGATTGGTGTGTGCAGCCACCGTCCTTGACCAGCAAGAGTCAACAGTGCGTCATCCTCACCCCGCCCCCCCTCATCCCCCCTCACCCTCACTCTCACCCCCCCACCCCCACCCCCCACCCCCGCGGGGGCCCAGCTGCACTCTGTGCAGTGCGGCCCAAGGCAGGCTTTGGAGGAGCAGAAGATTTAGGAGGTCCGGGAATGTTAAAGCCAGAGACCTAGGGAGAATTTGAGAGCCACTGGCTGGGATGCTGGCAGGTGTGAGAGAGACCAGTGGGACCGGCACCTGCACGCAGGTTTCCCTTTGGTAACTCCTGCCAGTGTTGGGTTGGGGGCAGCAAGCAGAAGCAGGAAGCGTCAGGAGTGTCAGGAATCTGACGGCTTAGAAAAGGGGGTCCAGGATGGGTAATCGTGGGAAGAGGGAGGAAGAGTGCCCAACAGGTGGATGTGGCCCTGGGTATTAACCTGCATCCAGCCACCTGTCTGGCATCGGCCAGCTCTGACAGCCCTCCCACAGAGACCTGTTGAGGAGAGGCCCAGAAATTTCTTTTAGCCTTGGCCTCCTTAGAGTCTTAGTTGTATAGTAAAGAGCCTATGACGGAATCGGTCCAAGGGACATCCAGGAGAAGACAGGTCCTCACACCCCGCCTCCTTAGAATCCAAGAAGGTCATGGAACTGCAGATGAATTAGGTTTCCAGAAAATACTGAGCACTGCTCCTTAGGTAGAGGGAGGGCAAGGGGAGGTCTGGAAGTTTGAAAGTCTACGTTGGAATTTTAGTTCTTGGACTCAGAACTCTGAGAGTGACCCAACTGAGCTACATGACTCCGTCCAGGTGCCCCAGTCCCAATCAGCTGCAGACTCCAAGCTCCAGACCTGCCTAACAGGTTACATCGAAGTTCAAAGGTCACAAGTCAGTCTGGTCTGAAAGTGGGACTGTCTGAATCCAAGTTCTGGAGAATGAGACACTTGTATGGAATTAAAATGATGCTGAAATCTCGGTGTTCCATTCCTGGCGATAACCTCTGGGTAGTGTTTACTCTCCGGAGGAACTGTATCATGAGTACTGGGCAGAGGGACAGAGGCTTCTCTATTGATTGACACTAGAAAAAAGCTAAGGGGTGAAATCTTGTTCTAAAGTGGACGATTCGCTGAAAGCATGCTGTTTTCCAATTGGAAGCTAGCCCAGGTTCCCTTCAAGTTGCTCATGTTCCGACTGTAAACATGTCCTTAAGCATTAAGAGTGTTGGTTGAAGGAGGTACAGCATTCCCAGGACACGGTTAGCATTAACTTTTTATAAAGTGCTCTGTTACAAGCTGCCAGTGGATATTTACAAATTCTTCCCACAATCTAGACATTTTTCATTTGTTTACCCTTTGGCTATTCCATGTTGAAGCGGCATGTATGACCTTTATGGCACAGCTCCTGTCTTGTTTTTTAACTCTTTTTATCAGGAGATTCAACTTGAAAAACGGTTATCATTTAGCAGAAAGACAAACAGAAACGCACATTTTTGTAAGCAAAACGTTAATGATTGGAAGAATTGTCCTAATTTCACCGTGACAGTGTGTGATTAATCCCCTGGGTCGTGTACTTATACTTTCAGTTATTCAGTTCATTGCTCTTTGATATCCGGAATCCTACCTAACTTAATAGGGTATTGATTCTGCTGGATGATGTACTTTGACTCTTTACACAACATCACTTTTAAGGATGACTAGCCTGTTGCGTACTATTTAGAGAACTATTGCGTAAGCTTTCTTTTTTCTTTTTATGGTTTTTCTCAGGGTGAAAGCTGATAAGACATCTTGTGGGAAAAGAGGAAACCATCGCTGATAGTGAAAGTACCTATTCTCTTTCAACATTTCTGACAAGCTCTCTCGTTTGTGGTTTTACCACGGTGAATATTCAGCTTGGTTAAGATGTGGACAGGACAAGGATTCAAGAAAACAGGTTTGGGGGAAGTGCCGTGAACTAGGGATGGAAGACACCAGAATTTCCATGCTAGCCACACTGCCTTGTGGAAATGATTTCTCTTTAAAATCCAGTAATTCGTGATCCAGCGAATCTGTGACTGGAGGTTTTATACACACAAGTGCGCGCACGCGCGCGCACACACACACACACACACACACACACACACACACACACACACACACTAGAACACCAGTCACCCTGGATGCCATCATATGGATAGGAGCTTGTTATCTTGTGGTCAAAATAATCACACACTGTATTAACATTCACTTTTCATCCATTGGGTTTTTTTGAAACCCCAGGTGGACTCTGTAAGTGCCCAGTATACATACATTTGTTTCTTTTTTTTCTTTTTCTTTCTTTCTTTTTTTTTTTTTGGTATTGTTAATCTAAACACAAAGCACTTGGCAGATTCCTTATCACAACTTCAAGGTCTCCTACAGAGCAGCAGCATCAGAGATGGCTGTAGAAACCCGCATGGAGGCAGGCTGGCAGGAGTGTCCTCCCTTGTTGCCTGGGGACCTGTGTTCTAGCCTCCAGCCCTTTGAATGCCACACTTGGGAGGAGGCATGGGTTCCTGGAGCCCAGTGACCGCCATGGCCGGCAAGCCCAGGAGTCCAGGCTGCAGTCCGAGTCTTCAGAAGTTGGCCACACACAAATCTGTTCAGACTGAGCCCTTGGAGGAAGGAGAACTTGGAGCTGGCGTTTCCTGTCTGCGGAGGATCATGACTTTGGAGCATCTGGCGGCCACCGCGGGCTTTTCGAGGCTGCTGACAGTTTTCCTGCACAGCTCTTATCTTTTTTTTTTTTTTTTTTCTTTTCTAGGAGGAGGAGGAGGAGGAGGAGGAGGAGGAGGAGGAGGAGGAGGAGGAGGAGGAGGAGGAGGAGGAGGTCATTGTTAATTTAGGGTGATTTTCCAGATGAAAACCAGCGAGGCTTGCTTTCTAGAGAGTTTAGTCAATGTGGTTTTTCTAATCCTTCTTTCGGACTCCTTTTAATTTGAAAGAGGAGATTGCCATTACAAAAACGGAACAATGAAAAAAAGAACAAACCCTTAAGATATGCAGATGAACAAGCACAGAAGAGCTCACAGTAAAGGGTCCCCTCCCGGTATTCACAAATACTTGTAGGGAGAGAGGCCTGTTGGGCCTGTCTCAGCCTTTATATTTTTATATATTTTATAGCTTCATCGTGTCCTTCCATCTTTCCTCACACTTTCTTTTCTGTCCTTATTCATTCTCCCACACCCAGGATGCTCTGTACCTATTTAGTTGATTTTTCCCATTAAGAGCAGAAAATGAGTAATCTCAACTGTTTGGAGGTCAGTGTAAGGGACAATGTTTTCTTGAAATTCGTAGGAGTGTTCCGCTTTCAGATGAGGTGAGAATCCAGCTCCCAGCCCTGTGGCTGCAGGACTTTAGCTGTGAGGAATCAAGGTAAGCAGCATCAGGACCTCACCGGAAGATCAAGAGCAGAACTGAGAGAGTCTAGGCACTTGGCACCCCTGGGGCACATAGATGGATGCTTTGGAGAGGATCGAGGCAGAGTCAACCTGGGCTTCTAATTTGAAGAAAGGAAATGGGATGCTGGACCCTAAAGAGGCTTGACCAAGGATTCAGGTCTGGAGGTGAAAGAGGGCAGGGAAGCCACATGCCTTTTATCATCAAAGGTTTTTGGATTTCAGGTCTTTGGATAAGGGATTGTGTCCGCGTTCTCCTCTGCTGTTTGCTTGTGCATCCGCAGTTCCTCTACCTGGGGCTCCCTTCTGCTGGGTGACCTCATGGCTCTCTCCTTACATGCACCCCTAACCCAGCCATCCGCTGTACAGCCACAAAATCCTCTTCCTTATCCCTTCCCGAAATTCCCTTTTCTCTATTTCACTTATTACCATAGGACACATTTTCAGGAGATTGAGGGAGGGAGGTTGCAAGTTTATGGCCTTTCTGGCCTACAGAATGAGTCTCAGGCCATCCTGGGTGGCTTAGTGAGACCTTGCCTCAAAAATAAAAAGTAGAAGCCGAGCGGTGGTGCATGCCTTTAATCCCAGCTCTTGGGAGGCAAAGGCAGGCAGATCTCAGTGAGTTCAAGGCCAGCCTTGAACTACAAAGTGAGTTCCAGGACAGCCAGGACTATTACACAGAGAAACCCTGTCTCGAAAAACCAATAAATAAATAAATAAACAAACAAGCAAATAAATAAATAGTAAGAAAGAGGGCTAGAGGTGTACCCCAGCGGCACACTGAAGCCCTAGATCCATTCCTTAGCACCACTGAAGCCCTTGATCCATTCCTTAGCACCAGCAAATAAGTAGTGTGTGTATGTGTGTGTGTGTGTGTGTGTGTGTGTGTGTGTGTGTGTGTGAGAGAGAGAGAGAGAGAGAGAGAGAGAGAGAGAGAGAGAGAGAGAGAGAAACTTTGGAAGGCCATATAGATGAGGCAGGAGTCGCCAGGTCTGGCTCAGGATATATTTTACACGGAGTCATTGCTTCTATTTCTCTTCACTGATATTAACCGAGAGTCAGAATTTTTATCTGTTGTGTTCGGCGCTGTACTTTTCTACCCCGAAACATAACTGCAGGTTCAACAAATAGATGAACGTACATTAGGTATGCTTTAGGGATGAGTAGTAGTAGTAGTATTGTTATTGTTACTATTATTGACAGAGTCTCACTCTGTCCTGGAACTCACTCTGTAGACCAGGCTGGCTCAAACTCACAGAGAGCCACCTGCCCCTGCCTCCCAAGGGCTGGGATGAAAGGTGTGCGCCACCAAAAGCTGGCCTAACTGTCATGGGCCGTCTTGAAGTGTTTCTATCCTCACTCCTCCTATAGCTTCATTGTTCTCCAGGTAGAGAAACTGTCACAGAGAAGTGAAGCTACAGGTCCTATGTCCTCAGTCCCTGCTGCCGTGGAAACCTCACAACCTGCTGAGCTTCCTTTGCTCGAGTCTTTCTCTCTTCCTTTTTTTGCGACATGATTACATGTAACTCAGGATGACCTTGAACTGCTGGTCTTCCTGCCTTCACCTGCCACGTGCTGGGATTACAGGTATGAGCCACCACACCTGCCTCTATTTATCAAGACTACTGTAGTGGAGTGGGGTTTTTTGTTTGTTTTTTTTTTTTGAGACAGGATTTCTCTGTGTAGCTTTGGAGCCTGTCCTGGAACTCGCTCTGTGGATGAGGTTGGCCTTGAACTCACAGAGATCCACCCGCCTCTGCCTCCCAAGTGCTGGGATTAAAGATGTGCGCCACCACCCGCCCGGCCACTGCTTTAAACTTTTTAGAAGGAATGTTTTAAGTTAGTATACGATGTAACGTGTTTATCGTGGGAGCCTCACTATGTGTGTCGTGGTTTACTCTCAACCATTCCCCTTTGCACTCTGCTTCCCCGTGTCCCCTCCTGGACAGCAGCGTTCTTCCTTCCCCGAGTTAGTCTCCCCCCACCCTTACTTTTTTAAATCACATTACACCCTTTCTCTATTCCCTACCCCTTTAAGATCCCTTCCTCTCTTTGTACTACCCACCATCTAGTTTCTCTCTCTCTCTCTCTCTCTCTCTCTCTCTCTCTCTCTCTCTCTCTCTCCACACACACACACACACACACACACACACACACACACACACACACACACTTTCACACTTTTCCCCCTCTCTAAAACAGGATCTCTTTATTACATAGCCTGGCTGTTCTGGAACTCTATGTAGACCAGGCTGTCCTTGAACTCACAGAGATCAGTCTGCCTCTGCTTCCCGAGTGCTACACACACTTAGTTCTAGATTCTCTGTATACGAAAACAAGCAAACAAATAAAAAAAATGGTATTTTTCTGAAGCCGACTCGTTTTGCTTAGCATAACAATGTCCAGTTGTATCCATCTTCTTGCAAATTAATGATGTTTATCTTCCTTTACAGCTGTGTGAAATTCCACTGATACATGATATGTCTTTCACAGCATTCAAGACTTGTCTGCCTCTAGTCCATGTTCTTTCGTGTCCCAAACTGGTTAGTATATTTCTTTTGTGTCGTCCATCGATGCATGTTTTGTAGAGAACTCTACACATTACAGTACAGTGGCTTCCTTCTATGTCACCAACATCTAACACTGTACTTGGCATGTAGTAGGCTTTTAATAAATACGGCAGAATGAAAGTGAAAGCTATGTGTCTTTCCCAAAAGAGAGGCATTTTCTCCCTTCCCAAGGCCTGCATCATCATTCCATTTCCCATTCTTGGGCCACAGGAAACACACTTCAAGACGGCTCCAGGAACACAGCAGTTACTCATGGGTCCTGATGCTGGAGAGAGTCCCAGGCTTTTGAATGGGTGAGGGGAGGACACAGAAGTCTGTAGAAGCCTAAATAAGCATCCAGAGAGCCTTCCCCATTTTTACAGCATACATTTTAAGAGGAAGTGCTTCTGTGGTTTTTATTGGCTGTCTTTCCTTTCCAACGTGGCCATTCCATTCAAGGCCCGATTCACACTTCTCAATTTCAACCAAGAGTTTGAAAATATATCAGTTTGGAAAAAAAAAAAAAAAAAAAAGACGCCCTTTGGGGCAGCCTGTTACTACAGTTTACCAGCATCACCATTTAGTAAGTGGAAGCAGGAAACCCAAATGTTTTTCAACAATTTCCAAAAGTATTTCACAAACTGCAGGGAAGAGAAGAGTGTGTTTGTGTAAAGTTTCCGTTTTCCTTAGCTTCAAGTGGAAATCCACATTATGACACACTTTCCATTAATTGTAAATTAGACCAGGCTAATTTAATTAATGTTTAAAAAATGTCCCTTGAGTATAGGTTCAGCTGTCCAGAGGAAGTGGTTTCTTAGACACCCGCCTCCCATAATGACTTGATGTTACGTAGGTGGAGGGAAAGAGGCAGCATGATGCTGTCTGGTGGTGTTTAGCTAAAGGAAGGTAAATTTATTAGCTTCACCAAGCAATTACTTGATCTCATTAAGGTCTTTAAAGTCACTGGAACACCATTTCGCCAGAAGCAGCTGCCTGTTCTTTAGATGTTATTTCAAGCATTAAGAAATACACAGTGACTGGGTGGTGGTGGCGCACGTCTTTAATCCCAGCACTTGGGAGGCAGAGGCAGGCGATTTCTGTGAGTTTGAGGCCAACCTGGTCCACAGAGCAAGTTTCAGGACACGCTCCAAAGCTATACAGATAAACTCTGTCTTGAAAAAAAAAAGAAAAAAGAAAGAAAGAAAGAAATACACAGTGCTAACGGTGACCAGGGAATTTAAGCCTACAATTCTTGGTATGTATTATTTATTATTAACCATTCTGTCTGAACATGAGGTACTAAAATACATTTTTATCTGCATAGTGTTTTATTTTTCAAGGAAAATTTTATTTGAAGTACACATCTACAAGTTACATATTTTCTAATAATAAGTAAATTTTTAGTTAGATGTTTTTACCTGATTTTGGTCAAGGTCACTAGCCTAGGCTGCTCACTAACTTCTTACGTAGCTCAGGATGGTTTTCTTTCCTCTACCTCCCCAGTGCTTGGGCCTACACTGGGTTTATGTGGTATTGGGGACTGAACCCAGAGCGTCATGCATGCTGGCAAGATGTTTACCACCAAACTACAGCCCATCCCTCACAATACTTGAAATAGTTTATTTAAGCATAAAAACTGTGCCACAAAAATCATAAATAACACTTTTCACATTTTCCAACAAGACTAATATTTTAATGGTTTTATTAGCATGTATTAATTATACATAGTAATTGTTTCATGTTGACATATATGTACACAGCGTCTTGGATCATATTGAACCCCCATTACCCTCTCTTGATCCCTCCTCACTCCTGCTGATCCCCTTCCTTTGCCTAGCTAGCCTCTTCTACCTTCAAGGCTTTTCCCCCATGACCAGTGAGTTTCATTTGGGTTACTCACAGAAGCATGGGTGAGGGGTTATTTATAAAAGAATGGGTACCTTGCTAGTGGCTACACCAGTAAGAAACAGAGTCTCTCCCTTTCCCATTAATAACTGGTAATAGCCTCAGAAGAGGGTGCAGCTCCCTCAAACCCTACCCTTCCGTGACAGGATGTTGATGGATTCCACTTGTAGAGACCTTGTGCATGTAATCACAGCGGCAAAATAAGCGCACCAAGCGGTCACTTCCCATCCTGTGTTCTTTTCAGCCCCCAGTAAATGCCCCCACTCCTACTTGCTCTGGCCTTGAACTTTCAAGGTTCATCACATTGTAGCATGTAAGTTGATGGTAAGTGCTTCATTGATGAACCTTTTTAGTTGTTTCTTGCTGTTAGCCATTATGAAGAGTGACGATATGAACAAGCATTTATTTTGTTTTTTCGGGACAGGGTTTCTTTGTGTAGCCTTGCCTGTCCTGGAACTAGTTCTGTAGACCACGTTGGCCTCGAACTCACAGAGACCCATCTGCTTCTGGCCCGAGTGCTGGGATTAAAGGCATGCGCCACCACCTGGCCCAATTAATCTGCTTTTATTTCATTGCTTGTGCTTCTCATTTTACATCTAATGATCTGTTGTCAAAACTCTGTCTACAACAAAGACACAGATATTTTCTCTTGAAGTGATTTTGAAACAATAAAGATAGAGTCGTGTCAAATAACAAGTTGGTTTGGAAGAAAAATCTTATGTGCATTCACTGTTGTAAAGAAATGTGTTGAGTTAAATTATTTGGTGGTCTAGGTATTAACCAGTGCTCCTGGGAATTCATCATCACCACCCAGTTCCTCCTTCTTCCAAAGAGAGGGTGTCTCCCTTTATGGTTGTCACTTGTGTGCTTAGAGACGTCAGGAAAGAGAAGTTTCTCCAAAGACGTTTGGACCACCTCGATGAATGTGCGCATTCATCCCTGGCTCATCAGTAGCTCAGACATGAACTATGATGGCTGTCAAGGTGTTGGTCACATTCCCAGTCCCAATGGAAGGCATGAGTGAAGGTCACCCCCCACGAAGAGTCCTGTGAATTGACAGTAAACACTCAGCTCCCTAGAAGAAAATTAGGGAGGTTTCAACAGAAAATGAAAAAGTAAATGTTCATTAGGTGTCCTAGTTAGGGTCACTACTGCTGTGATGAAACACCATGACCAAAAGCAACTTGGGGAGGAGAGGGTTTATTCGGCTTATGCGTCTGCATCCATAGTCCATCATTGGAGGAAGTCAGGACAGGAACTCAAGCAGGGCAGGAACCTGAAGGCAGGAACTGATGCAGAGGCCATGGAGGGGTGCTGCTTACTGCCTTGCTGCCCCTGGCTAGCTCAGCCTGCTTTCTTGTAGAACCCAGGACCGACAGCCCAGGGATGGAACCACCCACATTCACATTTTTTTTCATCTGGGGTTCCTTTCTCTCAGATGACTTTAACCTGTGTCAAGATGACATAAAAGGAGCCAGCTGACTAGTAAAAATGACTACTTTTTAACCTCAGATGGGAAAGTGCTTTTTGCACAGCTGCTGAGTTTCCATTAACCACTGGAGTCACAGTGGCAGCTGCCTTTGATGGACAGCTTTCCATGAGAACTAGGCCAAGCGTTTCTGGTGGCAGGTCTCTGGAAAAGATGTTCCCCTTTCATCCTTCATGTGGGGAACTAAAGCTTGGACCCTGGAGCCAGGTCTTCGGACTTCAGCGCCCACCCTGCCACCACTCTGCTGCTCTGCTATTTCCCTCTTCTTCCTAGCAGCCAGTCTCGTCCACTGGACTTGACCCTTTCGTTGAGATGCAAAGTTTCTGTCCAGGGAGGATGGTACAGTATTTTAACCCTCCCCGACACTCGGCGGCAGATAACGTCTATCTTCTGTAAAATTCTGGGTCCAGAGGTCCGGCCCCTTTTCCCACTTCAGCTGAACAATCTTTTGATTGGTGGGGGACCTTCAGCCCCTCACTCAGCAGCAGATGATCAAAGTCCGTCCCTGGGCCCAGCCTCCCACCTCTCTGTCAAGCCAGATGAGCACTATCTTGTCTTCATACCTGAGGATGAATCAGATATGTCTTCTCCATTTTTCACACCTTGGCAGATGCTGCACAGCTGTTCTACCTTGGGGAGGAATGTCTCAGGTGTACCATCCACTTTCAGCCCTTTCATGGTTACCAAGTAGAGCCTATGGAGCTTTGAACAAGATGTCCCCCATAAGTCTCTGGCATTTAAATACCCGGTCTCCTGTTGGCAGCTATTTGGAAAGAATTAGGTTTGCCCTTGTTCGAGGAGGGATGGGCTTTGAGGTTTCAAAAGCCCCAGCCAGCCCCAGCGTGCTCTGTCTGCCTCCCGCTTGTAGAGCAAGAGTTGAGCTCTCCGCTGTTCCTTCTGTCAGGGCTTTGCTCCTTCATTTTGGAAGCTAATCTTGTGAAAGTCTTTTGTTTTGTTTTGAGATAGGGTCCCACTAGGTAGCTCTGGCTATCCTGGAACTAAGTAGACCAAGCTGGCCTGGAACTCATCACAGAGATCCACCAAGTCTGCCTCTGGCACTAAAGGCATGCGCCACCACACCCGGCTACATTCTGAAGTCGTAAACTCAATTAAATGCTTTCTTTACAAGTTGCCAGTGGCCAGGGTGTTTTATCACAGGAATAGAGAAGTAACTAAGAAGTAGGGTGTGGGCACACGCCTTTAATCCCAGCACTTAGGAGGCAGAGGCAGGCGGATCTCTGAGTTTGAGGTCAGCCTGGTCTACAAAGTGAGTTCCAGGACAGCCAGAGCTACCAAAAGACAAAAAATAAAACAAAGCAACATCTCCACCCCCAAAGAAAAGCAGCGAAGACAGAGGCCGACAGAAAGGCATGGCAAACAGATGGGATTTCCTCTTCAATCTGGATGCCTGGAAATCTGTGTATTTCTAACCTAGTTTTAATTTATTGATTATTTACTTATGTGTGGTATATGCATGTATACATTTTCACATGTGTGTAAGTGTGTGTGTGTGTGTGTGTGTGTGTGTGTGTGTGTGTGTGTGTGTGTAGGCTGAGGCCCAGGTCAGATATCTCCCCCTATGACTTTTGTTTGTTCGTTTGTTTTTCAAAACAGGGTTTCTCTCTGTAACAGCCCTGGCCGGACTCGAACTCAGAGATCCAAGTGCATCTGCCTTTCGAGTGCTGTGATTTAAGGTGTGTGTCACCACCACCTGGCCTACATTATTACTTTTAGGGACAGGGTTTCCTACTGAACTTGGGGCTCACTAACTAGGCAAGTCTAGCTGCTCAGCAAGCTCCTGGGACCCTCTTATCTCTGCCACCCCAGTGCCAGGATCACAGGAGTGTGCCACTGTGCCTGACTTTTCACGTGGGTGCTGGGGATTCAAACTCAGGTCCTCAAGCTGGCAGAGCAAGCACTTTACAGACTGTGCAGATCTCCTCAGCCCCTTTACCCAGGTGTATGGTGATTATCTGTTCTCATTCTCTGCCCAAAGACAGTTGATGTGACTGTGTATCCTCAGAAGGGCTTGCCATGGTGTGGAATTCGGTTCCTTCGGTTCCTTCGCAGTTCAACTCCAATAGGCACACAAAACATGGCTTTGGAAGCTATCCACCTTTTCCTAGCTGTTAATGTGGAAGTTACCTCCTTGTATGGCTTTCAAAAGTCTGAATGGAAGATGAGCCCCAAGTCTCAAGCTTAGAAAAGTTTCCACAGAAACTGTGAAAAATACACTACCCTAAGCCAAGTGCAGTAGTACACGCCTACAGTCTTAGATTCTAAGGCTGAGGCAGGGGGTTGTTTGAACCTACGAGTTGGAAGCTAGTTCAGGCAATGAAGTATGTAATCTCTTTCTCTCTCTGTATGTGTCTTCTTTAGAAAATCTCTGTGTGTGTGTGTGTGTGTGTGTGTGTGTGTGTGCGCGCGTGCGCGTGCATGAGTGCGTGCAGGTTAGTGGAGGACTTGTAGGAGTTCGGTTCTCACCTTTTACCACGTGGGTTCCAGCAATCAGGTGACTTAACCCCATCAACAAAACAGATCAGGTTAAGGCAGAGGAGGCTGGCTGGTTGGGAGACTGGGGGAAAACAGCCCAGCTGGTCAGGCTTCCCAGTCTGCGTCATTTCACTGGTCCCAAGACTCTGTCGCTTAAAAGAATAAAGAAAGACAAGATTCAAAGAGTGTGGGATGGTGGCACAAAGCTACACAGAGAAACCCTGTCTCGAAAAACCAAAAAAAAAAAAAAACAAAAAACAAAAAACCAAAGAGTGTGGGATGGGAAAGAAAGGATTTGGGGGTGAAATAATCACGAGAAATTTGGCATATTTTCTCTTTTGGCTAGCTATACAGTATATTACCACCTTAAAGGCTTTGAAAGCTCCATTAGAATAGAGAAATACATTTAATTTCATCTAATGCAGTGTTTCTAAAAATTTGCTTATGTAGGGCCCTTTATTTCTTTTAGAATTAATCTTCTGTGAAAATGGTTTTGGAAATAGAGGTCTAGAACCATGGTATTTTGTTTGCCCTGAGACTCTCCCAAGTCTTTGGGGCCATAAGGCATTGCTCTAGAAAAACGTATTTCTTTGGGATAATACCAGAACCCCTGGGAATATTCCTAGAACCCAAGGCCACGCTGAGGTCTGGCTGCTGGGTGGCACTTCGGAATGGCCTTAGTCAGTAGTCAGTGACTCATCTTACTGCTGTGACTGCAAGCCCGGCCTGGAAGTGTGAGCCTAACATGCCAAATGCTTGGAGGGTAGAGACAAGAGGACAGAAAGCTGGAGGCCTGTCTAGACTGCAGGATGAGTTCAAGGTCACCACGAGTAACTTGGTAAAAGTCTTTCTCTCAGAACTTAAAAGTGCAGATGGTGTCTTTGGCTGTCCCTCAGTGGCCCTGCAAATGTGGAGCTGTGGGTAACTTCGAACAGTTGGTGACAGTCTGGCCCTCGTGACCTCAACATCCTTGGTCCCCAGGAAAGACACCGGAGCCTGTGTGCAGCTGCTGAGGACTTAGGGCTGGCCCAGGGAGGAGTGGTAAACACTTAGTGTCCTTTTACTTCTTCCTGGGCATAAGCATAGGACATTGCCTCTGAAGAAGTAAGATTGCTTTGTGACAGAAAAAAATGGCTGGGGCTTAGGCAGGGTGGGGAGAGGGGAGAGGATGCTTAGATGAGTAGGATGCAAATTAGAAACCGTATGTCAAAATAAAATGTCTGTTAGTCTCTAGAATACCCCACGGCTCTCCATTCCGACATGCCTCTCCTAACCTGTCTAAAAATTGGTACTAAATCTCTTCTTGGTCTCTGTAGTTACAAATGACTTTGATGCTGTGGGTGGGGCCAGCCCTATAGGTGATACTGTATCACACAGTGGGGCTGGATGGGAACTTTTTTTTTAATAGCCCCCCTTGTGGTTGGAAAATATTCCTATGCCTCTTATTAAAAGCTCAGACCCCGGTCTGTCCTATAGGTTTTAAGAGTGGACTTTGGATGCCGGCCCTCCAGGCCCCAGAGGCATCGTCAGCTCTTCAAACAGCGTTTACATCTGTTGTTCCTGTTAGTTGTCCATAACAATGACCAGAACAGCTCCCTGGGACTTGCATGCAGCTCTTTGGTACCCGTTGACTGAGCCCGTTTGGGAAACACGTCACTGTTCCATTTTTTTTTTTTTTTGGGGGCTTTTGAAAAGTCATTTTCAGAAAGCGGGATTCATGGGCGAGGCTGTAGCTCGGCTGGTGGAGTGTTGGCCTCGCACCATTGGAAGCCGAGTTCAGTCCCCAGCCATGTATAACCAGACCCGTAATTCTAGCACTTAGAAAGGAGAGCAAGGGGTAAGAAGAAAAATCGAGATTTGTATTACCTAATAGTCCCACAAAATTGTCCCGTTAAGTACACAGGACCAGGACTGAGGACTATGGACTCCAGCCATGTGGTAAGTCCAGAGCTTGCCAATAGCTGGTCCTGGATTGTCTTAAGTCATTTCTCTTCCAGTGATCTTATGTAACAGGTCATCAGGAAATGGTCCTTGAACTTTGTCAACTCGGCTGTTACTCAGTTGAACTAAATGCCCCACTTTTTCTTTTTAACTTTGAAAAAAATCTGATTTTATTTTCTTAATCAAAAAGAAGTATATTTGTGTTAAATTTGGAATATTTAGCTTCCCATTGGTCTCTTAAACCACTTTTCTTTTTCAATTTTTAGAACATCGACAATCAGCCAGGGATGCTAGCACATGCTTGTCCATGGAAGGTGGAGGCAGGAGGATCAGGAATTGGAGGCATTCTTGGCTATATAAGTGAGTTTAAGGCCAGCCTGGTCTGTAGGAGACTCTATCTCAAAAACAAACAAGCAAGCAAATAAACCAAAAAAAAAAAAAAAAAAAGTGTCAGCCATCGGTGTGACAGTATCTGCCTCTGCTGTGATATCACAAACTTTTCGGGAGAGTGACCGATCGCCAATGTTCCTCAGGCATCGTTTGCGCACTAGGCACTGGCCCTAACCTCTGTGCACCTCTGCTATTGGACTTTTAAAATATTCCATTTTATTCTATTTGTGTGAGTGTTTTGTCTGTATGTGTTATCTGTGTACCGCCTGAGTGCAGTGTCAGTGGAGGCCAGAACGGATCACCTGGAACCCGAGTTACAGATGGTTGTGAGCTGACGTATGGGTGCTGGGAATGGAACTCAGGTCCTCTGGAAGAGCAGCCACTGCTCTTAACGCACGTCTCCAGCCCCTCTGCTACTGGACTTCGCAACAATCTTTTAAAGTAGTTTCCTTTGCGCTTCATAGAGTAAGAAATCGGAATCCCAGAGTAGCTTCACTGCTCTCCTGAGGTCATGCACGGACGCCTCAACCCAGGCAGGCTCACGGCAAGACTTGCTGCCTTGACTGTTGTACGCATGACCCTTTTGTCAGCAGGTTGGAGATACTGAAAATCATCTGCTTTAAAAAGATACCAACACATACTTCTTGAATGCGTCCGTCAGACAGGAGAATCCTGCTGTGTATTAAGGATGTGTAAGGGGCAGCTCTTCCTCTTGAAGACTTAGATATTAACCAATGAGTACATTAAAGATATCCCGAGGCATACACATTGGAGGCATACACTGCCACACAAACACAGGCAGGAAGCAGTGACTTCCTGGAAGAGGTGGCATTTATAATCAATCCCCTTAAATGACAAATGATGTGCATCTGGAGAGAAGAGAAGGTCAGTTCCCAGATGCCAATGAGGACAGGAGTGTGGTCTACAGCCCTACCATCCTGAACTCACCTGATCTCGGAACCTAATGAGATCTATCCCCTACAGGCTGTAAAGCTTCATCTGTGGGCCTCAGTTCCCAAATTGTTGTTATTTTTTTTTTAATTTTTTTTTTGGAGACAATGTTCTGTTACGTAGCTGACCCAGACCTCTTCATGTAGTCCAGGCTGGCCTCCAGCTCCCAGTGGCTAATGCATCTGAAGAGCATACAGGAGGGGCTGGCTGGGACACCCTCACTCTTGGGCTTCCTGAGGCGTTTCTGGGGCCGCCATCCAGCACTTGTCTGGCCAGGGCTGCACTTCAGTCAAATGATTAAAACGGGTTGAACCACTTCAGCTCCCACGACAGTTTGTAAAGGAAATGAGCTCTGAGGATGAACTTCAGTGGCGTGGCGAGGGGCTACTGTAATTGAACAAATGGGTTGTTTATCAGCTTTCTATCTGCCCCTAACAAAACCATGTGAAATGAGGCATTAAACCCCCGGTGTTTTAAAAAAGACGACAAACACTAGCTAATTTACTGGAGTAGAACATATTGAGCCAAATGTTTAGTTTTGCATTAAATCTATATCTGGCATTTTCATTAAAAGGGCCAAAATGTAGACTTTATTGATGTTTCAGTGCCCATTTCCAGATTAATGCTTAACGTTGAGAACTGGGCATGAAATCACAAATGTATCTGCAAACACATCCAAAGGGGCAGCTAAGTGCTGTGTGCGCACTCCCAGCCAGCCTTGCTGAGGCTGTGGTGGAGTGTTATTGCAGGGCTTATTTGGCCGCCCTTGCATCAGCTGGGCTAGGTAATATCCCTGATTGCTTAGTTAAATATCCTTCCAGAGAGAGGGAAAGCGTGCAGCAGATGAGGGGGCCGTATCATTTTTGTGTAACGAACAATTAAGTCATAATATAATTCTTGATTCATAATTGATACTCCCAGGACAGTTAGGTCAGTATCCTCTCGAAAAATGGAACTAAAACTAAAATGAGGCTCATCCCATTATAAGGTAAGAGCTTTTATTTTTCATAACCTTGAATCTTAACTAACACCCACGTTCTTTATGTTTGTACATTCAAACAGCCGAGGAGCCCTACTGTGTATCTCCCTGTTTAGAACAATAAACCTGAAATGGTGTGCAAACAGAAAACGCTGCATCTGGGCATCAGGATGCAGGCTAGGGCCATTTCTACGGAGATGAGTCCTGGAGTCAGAGTCCTTGGGTTCAAATCCCAGCTCTGGTGCTGACTGGCAATTTCTGATCAGCAGATCTACATGAAATGGGAGCAAAAGAGGGCCAGCTCCTCAAACGAAGGGGGATGGGTCGCAAGAGAAAAAAAACTAATACAATTGTAAGTCAACTCTGTTTGACTCAGGCTAAGAACCCTCAAACCTAAATCTTCTGTGGATAAATACAGGTCAAACTATAGATACTGGTACCTCTTCTCCAAAATGTCAGCATTAATCCTGCATGTGGCCCTCAGTTCTCTACTGATCAGGTGAGCAAATTGCCCCTCGGTGCCTTCTTTGGCCGGTCTGCGTGCTTCGCCTTTCCTGGGATGCAGTGACATCTGCTCAGGAATACTGTTCAAGCTGTTACTGACTTCCTGACACAGGTCCCACTCGATACCAGTGACTGAGGAGACTTGACGGGCACGCAGAGAACTGTCTGTCCTCGGGGTTAAGGGGAAAGTGAGCTGGCTGGCAGTGGCTGTTTCCCCAGGCTGCTGGCCACCTGGCTTCTGCTTGTGTCCATCTCTCCCTCTGAACAAGAAGGCAAGCAGGTACCAAAGCCTGGGTGTTCTTCTTCTCTCCCCCTCCCCCTTCCTTCCTTCCTTCTGTCCCTCCCTACACTAGGGACCAAACTCAAGGCCCTTTGCATGCTAGCCAAGCCAAGCGCTCTAGCACTGAGCTCTATCACCAGCTCCTCAAAGCCTGGCTTTCCTTAAACAGTCTGGCATTTTGTTGTTGTTGTTGTTGTTGTTAGTTTTGAGCCATGTAGCAGAAGCTGGCTTTGAACGTTCTACACAGCCCAGGATGACCTTGAAGTCTGGCCCTCTTGCCTCTGTCTCCCAAGTGCTGGGATTAAAGGTGTGCAACATTGCCTTTGGTACCAACAATCAGGAGCGTTCACATTACCTCATTTTCATCGAAAGATGTGACCACGTAGGTATAAGAGAAGCTAGCTGAGCTACCCTCTGTGGAGGGAAGAGAGCGGCATGAGACCTGGACACTTGCTGCAGCCATCTGGGGAAGTCAGCAGTTTCCAGTGAAGGTCCCCAGGAAGCACATTTTTGTGGGGCGTGGCTTGGGACACACAGATTCAGTTAAGTGTGTGTGGGGGGGAGGGTATATGTAGCTGTCTATTTTGTGCCAATTACTCAGAAACTGGGGAAATAAGCACTGATTGTTTACAGCACATTTGGAAATTGAGAAGCGTCTTTCATTTTCATCTCGTCAATATTTTGACTGGGCACGTTCACTGTCTTTTCACATAAGAACAGGTGGTCAGCTGGGGTCCAGGGTATAAGTCTGAGGGGCCACCTCTGGTGAAGACTTTCTTGATGGTGACATAGTCACATGGCAAGAGACAGGGGCCATATATATTAACAACAGTTTTTGTTTTGGTTTGGTTTTTGCTTTGTTGTTGTTGTTGTTCTGACAGAGGCTCTTGTAGTCCAGGCTGACTTGAAGTCACTATGTAGCCGAGGCTAACTCTGACTCCTCTGCCTCCACTCCCTGAGTGCTAGGGTTTAGGAGTATGCCACCATGCCCAGTTTATGCAGTACTGGGATAAAACTCTATGTCCCCAGCTCAGCCTCTTACTATTTTTATTCCTTAAGAATGTTATTTATGCCGGGTGGTGGGGGTGATGGCGCACGCCTTTAATCCCAGCACTCGGGAGGCAGAGCCAGGCGGATCTCTGTGAGTTCGAGGCCAGCCTGGGCTACCAAGTGAGTTCCAGGAAAGACATAAAACTACACAGAGAAACCCTGTCTCGAAAAACCAAAAAAAAAAAAAAAAGATTATTTATTTATTTATTTATGGGGTGGGGGGCGGGGTGGGGGTGGGAGTGGGGGGCGGGGTCAGAGAACAACTTGCAGGAGTCAGATCTCGTCTGCAAGCCTGCTGATCTAGCTCAAGTTTTCAGGGTTTACCTGTTGAGTCATATTTTTACCTACCTCTCACGAAGCTCTTAAGGCCTGGGGATCCCCTTGGGTGATGGGGAGACAGAAGAGAGACAAGGAGACTAGCTTGTGAGATCATCTCCATGCATGATCCAGGGGGTCAGATTGTTCTAGCATTGTCCAACCTCGCTAGCACGATCAACTCTTCACATTTCGTTGCCTCCGTCATCTCATCTCTAAAATGGTTCTTGTTTTAGGGTATCTATTGCTGAAGAGACATCATGACCACGTCAACTCTTATAAAGGAAAACATTTAATTGGGGTGGCTTACTGTTCAGAGGTTTAGAGTTTAGCATGGTGGCATGTAGACAGACATGGTGCTGGAGAGGTAGCTGAGAATTCTACATCTGGATTGGCAGGCAACAGGAAGAGAGAGAGCGAGAGCCACTGGTCCTGGCTTGAGCATTTGAAACCTCAAAGCCCACCTCCAGTGACACACTTCCTCCAACAAGGCCACACCTACTCCAACAAGGCCACACCTCCTAATAGTGCTACTCCCTATGGGCCTATGGGGGCCATTTTCATTCAAACTACCACTGTACTCAGAGCAATAGCCCTGCAGTATTGCTGTGGGTGCTAAAGGGACCAGTACCTATGAAGCCTTTAATAGAGGGCCTCACATAAAATAAGCACTGAGCAAATGTGAGCTATTGCCATCACTGTTACAAGTAACATTATGATGACTTCTAAAGGATCTATGAAGGCCCTTTGGTTAATGGGTTGGAAACAGCCCTCTTTCAAAGAGTCTTTAAAAAAATTTATTTTAAAATTTTATTTGTGTGTGTGTGTGTGTGTGTGTGTGTGTGTGTGTGTGTGTGCCTGTGCACATGCGCGCACGCGCATTTGCCTGTGGAGGCAGGAAGAGGGTGTCAGATCCTCTGGAGCTGGAGTGACAGGTGGTTGTGAGCCACCGGATGTGGGTGCTGGGAACCAAATTCAGGTCCTTTGGAAGGGCAGGAAGTGCTGCTGACCCTGGAGCCATTTATCTGGCCCTCAAAGAGTCTTCATGTGAGGAGGCCTGTAGGTAGAGTTTTCCTGCCTGGCCCACAGTCAGGGCAAATCTCTCTCACCTGCCAGTCCCACAGCCGTCAGACCCGACCAAGTAAACACAGAGACTTGTATTGGTTTCAAACTGTATGGCCATGGCAGGCTTCTTGCTAACTGTTCTTTCAGCTTAAATTAATCCATTTTTATAAATCTATACCTTGCCACATGGCTCGTGGCTTACCGGCATCTTCACATGCTGTTTCTCATCGTGGCGGCTGGCAGTGTCTCTCTGACTCAGCCTTCCACTTTCCAGCTTTATTCTCCTCCTTGTCCCGCCTACACTTCCTGCCTAGCCAATGGCCAATCAGTGTTTTAATTATTGACTAATCAGCAACATATTTAACATACAGAACATCACACAGCAGAGGCCAGTCAGTCCTACTCTGGCTTTAGAAAAGAAAATCAGAAATCAAAGAGAAAAGGAAGAGAGACAACCTTTGGGAGGGGCCTGAGGCTTCTGCAAGGCAGAGTGTGGTTCAGGCCAGCAGCGGGCAGGGGAGGGGGTAGCTGCCACTGAGCAGAACCCCAAGTGGCAATCAGCAGAGCTGGTGTAGGCATGGCTCTGTGTGGATGCCACATTTTCGATTTGTTTTAATAGGCTTGATCTGGTCTAATATGTGTAGACTGAGTATGTTGCTCTCCATTCTGAAAGTGGAAACTCCAAGGACAAGGAGCTAATGTATCCAGTACTGAGTGAGGTCCCCTCTCTGATACATATACACGACTATTTTTATATTACGCTCTCAAGTGCAGAGAACAGAGAGAGGGAAAGAAAGGTCCATATATATATATACATATATATATATATGTATATATATATATGGACAGAAGCATTACTTCCACCTCTCGAATGCCACCTTCACACCTTCAAGACCTGGTCACCTTCAACACATCCAATAACACATTACAGTCAAGATCTCAGCATGTAAATAACGTTCAGCGGGGCAGTCCTGAGCAATATCTAAGATCTTGCTCACTCCATGCCCACAGCCTCCCAAGGGCCACACTGTTTTCAAAGATGACTTGTGGTTGGGGTAAGGTGCCTGCTATATAGGCATATATATACACCTAGGTTCAATCCTCAACACCATGTCTGTGGTTTGAGTGAGAATGTCCCCACAATCTTGGGTATTTGAAAACTTGCTCTCTAGTTGGTGGTGCTGATTGGGAGATTCAGGAGGTGTGATTTTTGTTGGAGGAATTGTGTAACTGAGGGTGGGCTTTGAGAGCTCAAAAGCCTTGTGCCATTTCCTGTGTGCTCTCTGCTTTCCTGCTTATGGTTTAAAATATGTGCTCTCATCTTGTTGTTCCAGCCATCATGTCTGCCTGCATGCTTCCCTGCTGTGGTGGGGATGGACTCTCATCCTTCTGGGACTGTAAGCTCAAATAAACCTTTCTGTTTTGCCTTGGGCATGGTGTCTTATGATCACAATGGAAAAGTAACTAATAGACCATGTAAAAAACTGGCCACGTTGGTGCACATCTGGGAGGAGAAGACAGGAGGATCCTGGGGTTTCCTGGGCAGCCAGTCTAGTCAATTAGTGAACTTTCATTAATGAAGGGCCTGTCTGTGCTAGATAGATAGCTTTAGGTCAACTTGACACAAGCTAGAGTCATCAGAAAGGAGGGAATCTCAATTGAGAAAATGCCTCTATAAGATCGGGCTGTAGGCTGGGCGGTGGTGGTGCACGCCTTAATCCCAGCACTTGGGAGGCAAAGGCAGGCGGATCTCTGTGAGTTCGAGGCCAGCCTGGTCTCCAAAGCAAGTTCCAGGAAAGGTACAAAGCTACACAGAGAAACCCTGTCTCGAAAAACCAAAACAAACAAACAAACAAACAAAAAAAGATCGGGCTGTAGGCAAGCCTGTAGAGCACTTTCCTTATTAGTGATTGATGGGGGCAGGCCCCGCCCATTGTGGGTGGTGCCACACCTGGCTGATGGTTGGTCCTGGGTTCTATAAGAAAGCAGGCTGAGAAAGCCATGGGAGCAAGCCAGTAAGCAGCACCCCTCCATGACCTCTGCGTCAGCTCCTGCCTCCAGGTTCCTTCCCTGCATGAGTTCCTGTCCTGACTTCCTCCAGTGATGAACATTGATGTGGAAGTGTAAGCCCAATAAACCCTTTCCTCCCCAAGTTGCATTTGGTCGTGGTGTTTCATTGAAGCAGTAGTAACCCTGATAAGGACTATCTTTAGAAAAGCCAAGGTAGAAAGTACCAGAGGGAGACACCTGACATTCACTTCCATGGGTAGACATGCCTGCATGTACACAGGCTAATGCCACACACACACACACACACACACACACACACACACACACACACACACACACACACACTCACCCCAAAACAAAACAAACAGAATCTCAGTCCCCACCCTCCCCCTCAAACAAGAGTTGGATCATGAAATTAAGTTCAAAAATGTTGATAGTAGTCAGTCTGGACTGAAGAGACGGCTCAGTTAATAAAGTGTTTGCTTTACCATTCAGGTTTTTGAATTTGATCCCCAACATTCACATAAAAGAGTGAGTGTGGAGGCCAGCATCTGTAGTTCCACTGCTGGGAGGTGGAGACAACAGGTCTCTGGGGTCTCTGGCCAGCCAGCCTAGCCTAACTGGTGAGCTCCAGGTTAATGAGAGCCTTTGTCTCAAAGGAGGTAAATGGTGTTTCTGAAGAGGATGCTCAAAGCTGTTCTCGGGTCTCCACGCATGTGCATATGCAGCCATTTACACACATGAACATGACACACGTAAGAAAATAGTCTGGGTGATGAGCATATCACTTGCAGTTAGAAAATCCTTTGACGCCCGTGTGTTTGAAACAAACTTGACAGCAAAACTAGATGTTATTATTTACAAATGCCAGTTGACGGCTTTGTGCTAATCCCACCAGGCACGATCTGGATCAAAATGGGAAAGTGACAGGTGCCCTTTCAGGGCCCTCGTCTCGTCCCTTTGAGATCCATTCTGAGTTCTTCAGCCCTCTAGGACCTCCCTTCCTCAAGGGCCCAATTTTCCAACGCTCCCAAATTCTTGTATAGCCAGGTTGACCTGTGATATTAACAGCTCATGGTAGCTTAATTTGAATTCTTAGTTCTAAGCACAGACTCAGTGGCACACATCTCAGACCCATGACTGTGAGTGAGGAGGCTGTTGGAAGACAAAGGTCATATACCACCTTTCAAACTACCCCGGCATCTTAGGGTTTTATTGCTGTGATGAGACATCATGGCTATGGCAATCCTTAATGAAGGAAAACATTTTAACTGGGGCTGGCGTACAGCTCAGAGGTTTAGTCCATTATTGTCACGGTGGGAAGCATAGTGGCATGCAGACAGACGTAGTGCTGGAGAGGTAGCTGAGAGTTCTACAGCTGGATCTGAGGGCACCAGGAAGAGACAGTGAGCCACCAGGCCTGGCTTGAGCTTCAGAAACCTCAAAGCCCTTCTCCCCTGAGGCCCAGTGACACACTTCCTCCAACACCACCACACATACTCCAATGAGGCCACCCCTCCAATAATGCCACTCCCTATGAGTCTATGGGGGCCATTTTCATGCAAAACACCACATCATATAATGGTTAGTTTTCATTGTCAACTTCAGACAACCTAGAATCACCAGGGAAGGAAGTCTCAATGGGGGATTGTCTACATTGTGTTGGCCTGTGGGCATGTCTGTGGGAGGTTATCTTAGTTAATTGATGTGGGAACACCAAGCCCAGTGTGGGTGGTACCACTCACTAGGCAGGGGGTTCCCAAGCCATGCGCATGCAGAGTGATCAAGCTGAGAACAAGCAGGCAAAGTGCATTTCTTTCTCTCCCTTTGTTCTTGACTGTGGATGGGGTGTGGCCAGCTGTTTGAAGTTCCTGCCTTGACTTCCTCCCAATGATGGACTATAACCTGGAATTGTAAGGTGAAATAAACCCCTTTCTCCCTGAGATGGCTTTTTATCTCCCCAACTCCAGGATTCTTTACATCATATAACTTACAAAATATGTTCATCGTCAGAGAGAACTTGACATGATTACTGTAAGTGAGAAACCAGTATGACTCATCATAAACAGAAAGTAATCATAAAAATTGAAAATGAAACAACGTTCCTACTCTCTAGCCGATTCCCTGTGAAGAATCGGGGTAGGCTGGGAGCAATGGGTCTGCCTGGGGTCCTGGCTGCTAGGGAGGCTGAGGTGGGAGAATCACTTTGTTTCTAGGAGTTTGAGATCAACTCATGGGTGGGTTTCAAGGGGTGAACCATTGAGATAGAGAAATACTTCCTCTTTGTTGTAAAATAATGGGGTGCTGGATTCAGCAGCACATATACAAAAATTAGAAGATGACCACGGCCCCCGTGCAAGACGACTTGAAAATTTATGAAGTGTTCTCTCTTTCTGGTTTTGATACAGGGTCTGGCCTTGAACTCCATATGTAGCTAGAGAGGACCTTGAATTCCTGACCCTTGTGTTTCTAACATGTTGGATGATGGGTGTGAGCCACCACAACATCAACACTTAAATGGACTTAAATACTAATAAGCACCAAACTCGGGCATTTCTCCATTGACTTAATACAAAGGGACCAGAGCCCCAAGAGGTAGTGATCCTTTGATTTGCCGTTAGTAAATGCTCACAGAGATCCATTATTCCACAAGTAGCTGCATTTCACATGTACAAGTGCTAGACCCCTGAGCATGGTCCTTCAGTCAGGACTGCTCAAATCTCTCCTGCCTTACTCCAGAGTCCAAGCCACTCCCTCCCTTACTGATTTTGGTTTCTTAGATTCTCTCCTGGAGCTTTTCTTCTAGTCTCACAGGCCTGTGGAGCCCACCTTGCTACATAGAGGCAAATTTTGATGGCATTCTCCCTAATTCCTGTCTCCAAAGACTCCCCTCATCTTCTCTTCAGGGATGGATAAGCGAACTGGCCTCACAGGCTGCTGCAAGGATTAAATGATCCGAAGAGAGATAGCGTCTTGCATGATGGGAGAAAGTGCTCCGTAAGAAGTGTGGGGAACCATTGAGACACTACGTCTGACCTCAGTGCCAACTCCTTTCAAAGGCTCAGTTCCTTTAACACGTTTTTTTTTTTTTAATTACATTAGTTATTTGCGTGTGTGTGAACACGCGTGCAAATGTGTGAGCATGTGCGTGCCACAGTACAGTGTGGAGGTCAGAGGATAATCTTGGCGAGTGGGTTTTCCCGCTTCCACCATCCCGTGGGGTCCCAGGATTGAACTCAGTGGTTAGGTTTGGTGTCAGTTGCTTTTTAACCAGCCGAACCATCTCACTGGCCTAAAATTCCCATCAACTATGTAGCTTTGGCTGGTCTGAACTCACTATGTAGACCAGGCTGTCCTCAGACACACAGAGGTCTGCTTGCCTCCGCCTTACAGAGCCCTGGGTTCACAGGTGTGGGCCCCCCACCCCAGCTTAGGTTCTGTTATTCAACCACCCACCCCTTTCACCCCAGCTACATCTCCAACGGTTCTTACAAATGCTGCCAAGCTCTGGCTTTTCTGAAACTCCTGGCTAGTGATAGCTGATTTTCTGGACCGCCATTTGTGTTTGCACAGGCCATCTCAGCCCTGCATTAGCTACCAAAGTCAAGTGGTTCTGAGAGGAAGTGTATTTGGAGAACACATCCTCCTGCCTCCCCGCCCCCACCCCAAGCTCTTGGCCTCATGGAAAGACCTTTCGATTTCCTCTCCTATCTGACGTGGGTAGGGAGGCACCTTCTGAAAAGGGACATGGTCTTACGTCCTCAAGGGGCCTGAGTCTGGGGCTATACACACACACACACACACACACACACACACACACACACACACACACACACACACACGGGAGATTCAGTTCCTCCATGCCAGCCTCTCTTGCCTTGCACCCGAGATTCTTGGAAGCCAGCCTCCTCCTCCTCTTAGAAAAAGACACCCAAAAGAGTCATACAGTAAACGGAGGCAAACATTCTTTTAAAGAAATTTATCAATTTAACGCAGCAGAGTGGTGTCGAGTTTCCAGGGTCAACAGGCAGCAGCCACATTCCCCTGGTGTTTAATTAGTGAGCCGCGTTAAGAGCCAAGGAAACCCTTTCTGATTAATATCTCGATAAACTTTTTGTTGTTGTTTTGGTGGGGTTTTTTTTTGGGGGGGGTGGGGGGCACTGCTGAAGATCTTTTCCTTGAATCTTCTCGGATGACTGCCCATTTGAGTGGAAAGTGAAAATAATAAATAATAACACATAAATAAATAATAAAAAAATAATAAATAATAACGGCGGCTTCTGGGCCTGGAATTTTATTGTGCCCTATAGTCTTCAGCTTATGTGGCCACTGCTGTCCTGCATTGCGCCTCCTTTCCTTACCGAAAGACGTGAGGCGGTTAGGTGAGTGAGCAGGAGTCCTGGACGCAACGGCAGCAAGAGGAGAGGCCATTATGAGTTGAGCCTGAGAGCATTGCTTATTGTCAGGAACCAAAGTGTCCAAAAACACCCAACAGCACTTCAGTGGACCGTCATCACTTCCCACACCAGTGGCATTTGGGGCTGGACAACTCTATTGTAGGTAGGATGTTGATTCTCTGCCTAGTGATGCCAGGAGCATCTCCGTCTCCCAGTGTGATAAAGAGACAAGCTTTAGATGTTGTTACATGTACCTGGGGAACAAAACCACCTCTGGTTGAGAACCATATTCTAGATGTACAATTATGAATCCCAAATAACCACGCACGGCTTTTCTTCCCAGCTTTGTTTATGACATCATTGAAAAGAACTGAACGTCGACCTCCTCTAGGGGCCCTTCCTCTTGGATGGCTCGGTCACCTGCCCTCTGCAATAAGATTTTTTGTCTGCATGGTCCCTTTCCTCAGTTTCCCTTTCTCTCCCTTCTCCTCTTCCTTATTCTACACACAGAACACTGTTCTGAGCCACCATCCAAGGACAGGCTTAACAATTAACCAGGGAATTCTTTTTTCCTGATGTCTGTGACACTTTGGACAATATCCAAACAAAACTCTCTTAGTCACCCCCAAATAAAATGAATGCTTTGTTTGTTATCTAGGGTCTTACTGTAATGCCTAGGCTGGCCTTGAACTCCTGGGTTCAAGTCATCCTCTTGACTCAAACTTCTGAGTATGGGAACTAAAATTGTGTGCCACTACACCCACAGATGTAGGTACTTTTAGTTGAAACAGAAATTTAAGTGTGAGAAACATATGTGAGTGTTGAGAACCCTCATGAAGGAAAGGCAGTCACTGATGTGAAAGATGGCCCAGGGGCATGGTACACTCGATCAGTGCCACGGGTACAATCTCATTCCATTCACATTGTCACTGCTTTGTAGATGAGGGCACAGAGATTTAGTGAAGTGGTTTATTCAAGTCTCCAGAGCTGAAGAGGCTGCGTGAAGATTTGAACCAAGGCAGCATGACTCTTGGGTATACTTAGTCCCGGTTCATTTAGCAACAGTCCTTAAGGGGTGGAGGAGGGTCACGGAATGAGACCTGAGACCAAGGGGAGGGGTGGCTTTTCAGGAGTTGTAAGAATGCATTGGCTGAGTTCTGATGCTCTGGCTTTCAGTGTCTGACCCTATGCAAATCACCAAGTGAATGTGGTCCCATTTCTGTTTCCATCTGTCTTAGCGAAACTGCCTTTGCTTAGCGGTGTGGAGTATTGCTTTCCCAGTTTAGAAAGTTAATTTACTGAGGGCAGCTGAAGTGAAGAATATGGTTCAAGAGGGTGACCCTGCTAGCAGGTGTTGGGGACAGAAGGTAGGGGTAGGGAATGGAGGGCGACAGAATTGAGAACAAGTTGAGTCTTTGAGTCTTTAGGAACATGGTGGGGGCGGGGCGTGGGATCCAAAGCCTTGATAGTACCTACTTCTTAACCTTTCTAAATTCTGTTTGAGGTTCATTTTGTATTTTCAATATAAAACCAGAAAATCATAGTTTCTAGTTTTTTGGTGGCATAAAAAAAAAAAAAAAACAAGCCAATCCAAACCAAACAAAAAAAACCCACACGAACTTGAAAAGGACCACCATGTCCTCCACCACTGAGACAGTAAGTGTGTGTCAGAAAAAGAGAGAAATGAGGAAGGACCAAAATATAACCCACAGTCCCGCCACCAGCAAATCGGTGAGGTTATTGTTAGCCTTATTCTTGCAGGCCACAAAGACAATCTTCACTAAGTTGCCATCAGATAATTGTGTTGAACAAGATGAGAAAGAGGAAGGAGAAAAGCCCTAGAACAAGTCACAAAGAACAGATGAACCTCGAGGCCAGCTGCTGTCTAGGGTGTTCACGAAGCAAATGTTACTTCTTAAAGATGGGGCTCCCATAAGTTCCCTTCTTCACCACTGACCAGAGGCTGTACCTACCTCCAAGCCTGGAGCAACTCCTCTGTCAGCCCTTGGAAAGCCCTACATCCATCCACCTTAGAGCTCCCTCCAGGAAGCAGTCACCCGTGCAGGCCTGAACACATTCCTGGACATTTGGTCATGGGCAGAGCCTCAAGAGTTGTGGTCTTTATACAGACTTTCAAAACTCCAGCATTGCCTGGAATCCATCCTTCTTAGACCTCCTGGAAGGTCGTGCTTCTAAAGGCAGAAGAGGGGATGAAGTCCAGCAATCACCAGAGAACACTGGTTTAGGATGAAATATGTCATGTGTCCATTTGACCGCCGTATAACTAACTCAATGGTGAGTGTGTGTGTGTGTGCATGTGCGCACATGCGTGCACACATACACATGAGCATATACTTTTGACATGTGGTTTAAATATTTTTGGCTTTGAGAGAGAAAATTTTTTCTCATATGATATAAAAATTTTGATTTCAATAGAAAAATCCATCAACAGAACACCCAAAATGCCTAAGGAAAAGAAGGCCATGGGGAAGGGAGGTGGCCCTGGCTCCTCCATGGTGAAGAGCAAGTGGCCAGAGGAGGTAGATTCCCCGACTGAGAAAAAAGCCTAAGAATTTGGCCTTGAACAAGACATTAGTCCCCAAAGGACCTTACCTGCTGTGTCAAATGGTTCGCTACCTCTGGCTCTCCTCCTGGCTGGCTGAGTCTCCTTGAGATTCAGCAGTTATACCTGGCCTGGAGCCTCCCAGGCCTAATACAAGAGACTGTTGAGTCCATTAACAAGTCCTCACGCTGCCACCAGGGTGTAGTACCTAGCTTGGAAAATCCGAGGCTGGCACCTGCATGAAGTGTGCATTCCATCTGGCTGGTGGGGGCGGTCTTCCTGCCTCCTGAGTCTGAAGCTGGGTTCCCTGCTGCATCCTTAACGGAAGGCGAAGACGGAGGGGACTACGTGGTTCACTGGAAGCCAAGTACCACTGCTGCCTTCCCATGAGTTAACTCTGAGGATGAAGGCACTCTAGTTGAGCTGGTGGAAGTGCTCTGAACCAATACAGTAAGTGTGGTGTGGTGGCTCATGCCTGTAACCCCAGCATTTGAGAAGCTGAGTCAGGAGAACTGTCATGAGTCCAAGGCCAGCTTCATGATAGAGTGAGACCCTGTGAAACTAACCAACAGACACCAAAGAACAAATATAATGACAGATACAATAAAATCAGCTGCCCCTAGGGAGGTAGAAGCATGTCAAAAGCTAGGCCTTGCACTGTCAGAGGGGACAGGGGGAAGAGTAAGCCACTGGCTTGGGTCAAGTGTAGATGGCCGAATTATGTGTGCACAAAAATAATCAAAACTACCCTTTACGACAAAGCTCATACCATGAAAATTCAGCCTCTCTCCAGCCTTACCTGGTTTTCCAGTTCCCACACCCAGAGGCAGCTACTACATTGATTTCTTGTGTATCTTTGTAAAGAAATCCATTCATATACAAACATGCGGCCTTCAGTCTGTTCTCTGGGATCAAAGAGAACTCTCTGATAGACACCTGGGCCTGCCGTTCCCCTTCGAGGCTTCTCAGCAGACTGAGAACAAATGGGGTCCCCAAAGTGCTCCCCTCCTCTCTTTTTGGGGAAGGGTTGTGCTGGGGAGCAGGTCTCATGTAGCTGAGGTCTCAGGTCACTGAGGATAACCTTGAACTTCTGATCCTCTTGTTGGCATTTCCCCAAATGTTTGGGATGACAGACCCCAGCCTAAAGTGCTGAGGACTGAACTCAGGGCTTCATGCGGGTGCCAGGCAAACACTCTGCCCGCTGAGCTACATCCCCGGCCCCTCTAGCTAGCTACCCCTTTAGTCCCCAACCACACGGGGGCTCTCGATCTTTCTATAACTGAGCTCTTTTCAGGCCTTTGATTTCAGTCCTCCAAATGAGCTATCATCCCTAAATGTCCTTCATTATCAGCACTGTCAGACCCTTCGTTTGGAGTGTTCTATGCAAATTCTTAAAATGTTGTATTAAGTGTTAATATGCATCTGTGTGATTATGTATTTAATCCGGTTGGACTAGAAGCCCCTGGGGTAGAGACTCTAGCATCCCATGCACTGATAACACACAAAGTCCTGGCCCACAGGATTTCAGCAATATTTCTTTTTTCATAGTATTTTCTTTTTAAAATTACAGTTATTTATTTTGTGTATAGGGTAGCTGAGGAGCATTCATGCCACAGGGTGCATGTAAAGATAAGAGGGCCGGGCGGTGGTGGCGCACGCCTTTAATCCCAGCACTCGGGAGGCAGAGCCAGGCGGATCTCTGTGAGTTCGAGGCCAGCCTGAACTACCAAGTGAGTTCCAGGAAAGGCGCAAAGCTACACAGAGAAACCCTGTCTCGAAAAACCAAAAAAAAAAAGATAAGAGGACAGTTTTTTTTTGTTTTTTGGATTTTTCGAGACAGGGTTTCTCTGTGTAGCTTTGCGCCTTTTCCTGGAACTCACTTGGTAGCCCAGGCTGGCCTCGAACTCACAAGATCCGCCTGGCTCTGCCTCCCGAGTGCTGGGATTAAAGGCGTGCGCCACCACCGCCCGGCTAAGAGGACAGTTTTTGGGAGTCAGTTCTCTCCTTCCACTGTGTGGAATCGAACTCAGATGGTCAGGCTTGGTGGCAAGTGCCTTACCCTGCTGAGCCATCTCACCAGCCTAGACAAATATTTCGTGAGGAAACAGATCAAGTCTTGGGTGGTAGAGTTGAAAAGAATTATGGGTCCCTTGCTTTTGAACTTAAAAAATTTACAAAGCGTTTTAGATGTATACAAATTAGAAAAAATACAATAAACTTCTCTACATACATCACTTGGTATTATTAGTTGTCATGGTTTTAACACATTTACATGATTTTTTCTTCTTTCACTGAACAATTTTCTAGCCTTCTGAAAGCACAGAAGCATTAGTCACCATTTATTGAATGTTTACTACGTGCTGGACATTGCGCTAAAGGCTTTGCCCGTATATTGTCACTTTATTTTCTCAACAACTCTGCCCGGTGGCATTCTTAGCCCCATATTAGAGACAAGGAAATTGACCCAGGAGAAATCAATGTATGCTGGGTCCCTGGCTCAGGTACATACCTGTGCATAAGGCTCATGCTTTAAAAAAAAGTATTAATTATTTAGATATGTGTGTGTGTCTGCATGAATTTAGTGCACCTTGTGCACGCAGATACTCTTGGAGACCAGAGGGAGTCGGATCTCCTGGAACTGGAGTCACAGGCATTTGAGAGTACTGGGAACTGAAGCCTGGTCCTCTGCAAGACACTGTGTTCTCTTAACCACTGAGGCATCCCCCAAAGCCCATGCTCTTAACTATAAAACATTGCTTGTTGTAGTTTTAATCAAATGTAATTCCTTCCTACTGCCTTTCCTCCTGCATATCTCTGTGGATTTCACAGAAAAATTAAAGCTTTTTTTTTCTAAGCTGTAGAGGAAAGGATATTATGGTTGTCTTTTGTTTTGTTTTGTTTTTCAAGACAGGATTTCTTTGTGTAGCGCGTTTCCTGGAACTCACTCTGTAGCCCAGGCAGGCCTCGAACTCACAGAGATCCACCTGCCTCTGCCTCTCGAGTGCTGGGATTAAAGGCGTGCACCACCACCACCACCCGGCTAGGATATTATGGTTGTAAGAGACTATGGAACAAATAATGTAGAGGACTTGTTTGAGCTGAAATGAAGCAGAAGCCTTACTCATTAGATTGTGGCCCCTGCCTGGACTCCAGAGCCCTGAGGAAAGGGCTTCTTCCTCCTTCCCAGCTTCCACTGCTAACCCACCAAGCCCTCGGTGGGTGGGCTACCAAGGAAGGGCTCCTGGCACCTTGAGGACTGAAAACGGAAAGATTGACCCAACATAGGAAACATGCCTGATGGTTCAAGTCATGAGCTTCCTGATGGTGCGTAGCGAGAGCTGAGAGGCTTCCTGCGGGTACCTAACTGAAAGGAATGGGAATTGATGATGACAATTTCCAGATGGCTTACTTCTTCGACTTCATTTCTAGAGTTAAGTTCAGTCAACTTACAATGGCAAAGAAAACACTACCACCTGGGTAGCCCTCAAAGAATAAAGCCAGAAGATTTCCGTACGAAACACACTCTCTGTTTTCATTTTTGCATACAGAGTATTAATAGCTTCCCCTTGGTGAGTACACATTTGTGCAGGCGTTGTCCTGAGCCCTTTTTCACACGCTGCTTTATTCTGTTGTCTTCACAGTCTATAAAGCAGGCATATTTATCTCACTTTTATGCAGAGGGACACTAGCCCTCAGGCTACCCAGGGCCATGTAACATGTGGTAAAGGTGGGCTTTGAACACTTGCCCGTACATATAACCATCATCTTGCGCCTGTCTGTTTTGGATGGAAAGATGTGTTCAGCCAGGTATGTCTCCTGACTCACAGCATAAGTGTCAGGCTATTATTAAAATATTTCCAAGCCTGGTGTGGTAGAACATACTTGCAATGTTCAACACTAGAGGCAGAATCCAGAGACTCACGAGTTTGAATTCAGGGTCAGCCTGTGCCAGACAGTGAGACCCTGTCTCAAGGGAAACAAAGGGGTGAGGGGGTGGGGTGGGGCTGGCATCGTGGTTCACTGGTAGAGTGCTTGTCTAGCTTGGACTAGGTCCTGAGTTTGATCCTAGCACTGAGAAAAAACTTTTTCTGTCTCCTTTAGGTTGGAATTGTCTGACCTAAACTAGAGTTAGTTTCTCTTTTTAAAGGCCAGCCTCTCTCACCATGTGTGACTGACAGTCAGGAATCTTCCTTTTTCCTAACTAACCCATGATGCACTCTCATGTCACAAGCCCCAAACCGGCCGTGCCCTCTTACCTGCCAACCCCACTGATGGGCAGAAATGCTGTCAGAAGGATGTCGCTTGAAAATCTTACAATGATTTTCGACCTGATAGTCTCCTCTCTGTACAAAGGAAAGACGGAGATCAGAAAGGACCGAGATGAGGAGGAGACCGGGCATGGCAGAGTTTTGGAGAATCAAAGATACTCTAACGAGACAGAAAATATCACTCCATAGAAAGCTGAAGCAGGGGGTGGTGACTTTGGGCTATGGTTTGGATCTTATATGTCCCCCAAAGGCCCACGCACTAATGACTTGACTGCCTGTGGCACCACTGAGAATGGGGGACCTTTAGGAGGTGGGGTGTCACTGTAGGAAGTTGTTAGGGGCACGACCCTCGGAGCAGTTATTGGAACCCCAGCCCCCTCTTCTTCTCTCCGTTACCGGCAACATGAAGTGAACCAATTTCCCCTGCCACGTGCTTCTGGCCTCAGCGTAACACTAAATCTCCGAAACTCTTAATCAAAATAATCCTCTTCTCCGTATAACTTCTCGACCTCTGGTCTCTTGTTACAGTGATAGGAAACCAACAGAACACACTCTGACAGGCTACATCCACGGTCCGAAGACGACAAGCATAACCAGGACTTATTTTTAAGCTTGGGTTCAAGTAAAATCACGGATTTGTAACTCTTAGCTAGCACTGTGTTTAATTTCACCTTTTAATCTGAGGAGACTACATGTTTCCTCCCACCCCCCATATGTTGTTTTTTTTTTTATAGGACAAAGTCACCGAACGCATAGCAATAAAACTCATATTTGTTTTGGACTTACCGTTTACTATTTTAAGCACTTTATAGATGTTCTTTCATTTAATTTCACAACCAGCCTGCGAGGGAGGTCCTGTCATTACTGGCATTTTACAGGTGACAAGTTAGAGCCGTGCAAAGGATACAAAGTTACAGTTCCGGTCTAGAAAGCTAAGGTGCAAGGTGAGAACTGGAGTTAGAAATGCCCTATTGCATGCTAGTATACTCTCAAAGGGTAGATTTTGGTTTTTCTTTTTTAACACACGCACGCACGCACGCACGCAGCACGCACACGCACGCACGCACGCGCACGCAGTAACTGTGAAACCATCGATATGCTGATTTGTTAGACTATAGTCATCATCTCATTAGGTACATGAAGAGACATCTATTAACAGAGGGAGCAAAGGGGAAGCCGGGAGGCTAACTGCAGATCTCCACCTCTCCTCCGCACCTCCCAACCCAGTCCCCCAGTTTTATCCCCAGCTCTGCAGCAGAACACCCACCGCCGTCTCCCCTTCCTCACTGATCCTCATTTCCGGCAGATCTTGCAAACCTCCATCAACCTTTCCCCACTCATCAAATTATCCCAGCCTGGAGCCCCAGCAGGCATTCCCTGGGAACTCACCACCACTCAGGCCAGGGCCGCAGGCCGGATAACAGCAGGTCGTCACTCCTCCAAATTCAATCCCCCTTTGCACCCCCAGCTCTCTAGCAGAAGACCACTTGCTGTAGCTTGGCCTGCCTCCCTGCCTCCATCTCCAGTGAAACGCAAGGTTCTTCCCTTCAGTCATTGCTTTATTCCAGTCCCCACCTCCAGCAGGCACTCCCTGGGAACCCGAAGGCCACACCAGCCAGGCAAGCAGGTAGCTTTGCTGCAGATCTCCACCTCTCTCTCCTCTCCTCCAAATCTAATTCCATAGTTTCACCCCATCTCTGTTCAGACCTGCTTCTGTGCGCCAACTCTCCCCCATTCCCCCACCACCGCGCCGCGCCCCCATCTCCAGTTGATCACATAGATCTCCTCCAACCTACCTCCTCTATCATCCTGTTATCCCAGCCACCAGCTCCAGCAGGCATTCAGAGAAGCATCCAGGCCAGCTAAGCAGGTAGGTGAGCTTCAGATCTTCACTCCCCCTCCTCTCCTTCATATCCAACCCCTCAGTCCCAACCCCAGCTCTGTAGCAGACTACCTGTTGTGACCTCTCCTCACTCTCTGTCCCCCATTCCCAGGGAACTAAGCAGATCCTGGTGGAACACCCTGCTTTCTTCCTTCCTGTGGACCTTATCCCACCCCCACCCCCAGCCCATAACTAGTCATAAGTGTCAGCTCCCAATACCTAGAAAACAGTTTACCTAGAATCCCCAATGGCCACACTGATCAGGATCCCAGAAGAATTTCTTACCAGGCAACACATAGCCACCACACTCTTCTAAGAACCAGACAGGGCAACAGAAACAAAGCACCTACCCAACAAAGACAAGACTAGATATCAGCACTCAGAATTACGATCTTCCCAAACCTAGATGCCTATACACCAGTGTGAAAACACAAAGAAAAGCAGCTAGGACAATATGTCTCCCCAGAATCCAGCAACCCCACCACAGCAGGCCCTGAGAACTGCAACACAGCTGAAGTCAAGACAAAGACCTGAAAATAGTCTTTATGAATATGGTAGAGGTCCTTAAAGAGGAAATGAATGAATCCCTCAGAGAAATCGATGAAAACACAAACAGTGGGAGGGAATGAATAAAATAGTTCAAGATCTGAAAGTGGAAATAGAATCAAGGAAACTCAAACTGAGGGAAATCTGGAAATGAAAAATGTAGGAACATGAACAGGAGCCTCAGAGGTAAGCCTCACCAACAGAGTACAAGAAGAGATGGAAGAGAGAATTTCAGGCATCGAAGATGTGATAGAAGAAATGGACACCTTGGTCAAAGAAAATGTTAAATCTAAAAAAAATCCTGTCACAAAATACCCAGGAAATATGGGATACTATGAAGAGACTAAATCTAAGAATAATGGGAATATAGGAAGGAGAAGAAACCCAGGTCAAAGGCACAGAAAATATTTTCAACAAAATTACAGATGAAAGTTTTCCTAACCTAAAGAAGGAGATGCCTATCAAGGTACAAGAAGTACACAGAACATCAAATAAACTGGACCAGAAAAGAAATTCCTCTCAGCACACATAATCAAAACACTGGACATATAGAATGAAGAAAATATTAAAATGTGCAAGGGAAAAAGACCAATAACATATAAAGGCAGACCTATCAGAATTACACTCGTCTTCTCAATGGAGACTCTACAAGCCAGAAGGACCTAGACAGATGTTCTACAGACTCTACAAGATCACAGATGCCAGCTCAGACTACTATACTCAGCAAAACTTTTAATCACAACAGATGAAGAAAATAAGATATTCCATGACAAACTCAAATTTAAGCAATATCTATCTACAAATCCAGCCCTATAGAAGGTGCTAGAAGGAAAACTCCAACCTAAAGAGGTTAATAACACTCGAGAAAATATGAAGAATAAATAATCCCAGACCAGCAATTCAAAAGAGGAGAAACACACACACACACACACACACACACACACACACACACACACACACACACACACCAACACTGCCAACAAAATAATAAAAATCAACAAACAATGCTCACTGATATCTCTCAACATCAATAGTCTCAATTCCTCAATAAAAAGACATAGACTAACAGAATGGACACAAAATTGGATCCATCTTCTGCTGCATACAAGAAACAAACCTTAACATCAAGTACAGATATCATACTATAGCATGATATTTAGTATAATATAATATAATATAATATAATATAATATAATATAATATAATATAATATAATATAGACATTTTACCTCAAGGTAAAAGGATGGAAAAAAAATATTCCAAGCAAATGGACCCAAGGAACAAGCTGATGTAGCCATTTTACTATTAGACAAAATAGACTTCAAACCAAAGCCAATCACAAGAGATAGGGAAGGACACTACACATTCATCAAAGGACAACTCCACCAAGATGACATAGCAATTCTTAACATCTATGCACTAAACACAAGGCACCCAAGTTTGTAAAAGAAACACTATTACAGCTTAAGTCACATATTGACCCTTACATGCCAATAGCGGGAGAACCCACTCTTACCGATAGACCGATCATCCAAACAAAAACTAAACAGAGAAATGCTGGAGCTAACTGACATTGAAAATCAAATGGATCTAACAGATATTTACACAATATTTCATCCAAACACAAAAGAATATACTTTCTTCTCTGCATGGAACTTTCTCCAGAATTGATCTTATACTCGGACATAAAGCAAGTCTCAACAGATATAAGAACAAGAACTAACACCCTGGATCCTACCTGACCATCACAGGTTAAAACCAGTTATCAACAACAACAGGAACCTTACAAACTTATGCAAGTGAACAATTCTTTACTGAATGGTAAATGAGTCAAGACAGAAGTTAAGAAAGAAATGAAAGACTTTCTATAATTGAATGAAAATGAGTAGAGCCTGCAGCATGTTGTCTTTCTATGGTGGAGACTCTTCCAGTTATGCCCAGGTGACTTTTACGGGGCATTCCTGTTGAGCAGCACCAGTTCCCTTGATGTGTATAATAGCATCTTTCTTGTGGACTCACATCCATGTGGCTGAAGAAGAACTCTGTTTTCTAAAGGCCCAGAGAACACGTATCAGATTCCTTTCTTCTTTCCGACAGAAAGAAAGCCATAGGCACACGTTGAGACCTGACCACACCAGTGTGCGCCTTTCTATCACTTAGTGCCTTGTGACAAAGTTGACCTCACACCAAGAGAGTGGGTAGTTGTCCTTATCACACATGCAGTGAACGTGAGGCTCAAGGCTGTGAGATCATTTTACAAAGGACACACAGTAAATGGTAGAGGGGCAAACAAACGCTCGTCCAGACCTTTCATGCCAAACAGTGAAACCATGAACATCACTACTTACTTTCTGTACTTTACAGAGGCATTTGTGAGACATAACCTCTGATGTGCCAGCAGGGCGTCTCAGAAGCACTCGTTATCAAGCAGAGATTGACGTGTGTGTGTGTGTATGTGTGTGTGTGTGTGTGTGTGTGTGTGTGTGTGTGTGTGTGTGTGTGTGTAGGGAAGCCACAGGGAGACATGTGTGGGAGCAGAATCATCATTTGGAAAATCCATCAGACATCACGGAGAGGGAGTTCCAGGCAGCTTTCAGCTGACATATGCTTGGTGACATCAAAGCTAACACACACATCTTAGGGTCAGAGATGATTTCTGCACGGTTTGACTTTGTAAAAATCAGTTTCAAAAATCAAACAAAACAATGGCGACAACGCAGTGGAAGAACTGCCCTGGTAGGTGATGGACTCTTTCCTGGGCAATGTTTTTGTCTAGTTCTGGTGATCAGTGCATTCAAGGCTGTGAAGACCCAGGCTTTTGTCTGTTATTTAACTGAGGTATTAATTACATTTGCACTGTTGTGATTAATGGAAACAATGGAAAGAAATACTTTGGCTCATGGTTTAAGAGGATTTTAGTCCATTGGTCTGGGGAGAGGGAGGCAAGTGGGACAGTTCATTTCTTGGCAGTGGGAGTGTGGAGGAGGCGATTCACATCATGGTGGACCAGGAAGCAGGAAGTGCAACAGGAAATGGGGGCTAGCTGTGGCCTTTAAAGGCCCAGCTCTAGCAGTCTACTTCCAGCAGCTGGGCCCCATCTCCTAAAAGCTCCATATGGTCCAACGGTTGCTCTATCAGCTAGGGAACAAGTGTCCAAAGCATGAAGTCGTGGGGGACATTTCACCATCAGCCAGATCAATCAGTAACAATAGAGAGGGCTTTAGTTTTTCCAGACCGTAATATCTTTCTTTATAACATGTTTATGTGTTCTACAAAGTTTTGTCTTCCAAAATACTCCCCCCGACCCCCCCATACACACACACACACACACACACACACACACACACACACACACACACACACACAAGGCAGAGGAGAGCACTGGCCTGGAATTTCTGGCACATAGGGGTTGGTCGGCAAATGTTTGATGAACAGAGCTAATCAAGGCAGTGAGACCAGCTGAAAACAAATTCCTCCCATGAAGGCATGTCCTGTTTCCTATCATCTTTGCTTCATCCTTCATCGGCCCTTGTGTATGCTAGCAAATGTATCATTTCCTTGTTGAGAAACCTCTCCCCTCATAAATTATCGCCCCCCCCCCTTTTGAGGGGGTATACTAGGAACTCAACCAAGGACTTTTTCTGTACTCCAGGGAAGGATTCTGCCACTGGGCGGTACCCCACCAGTCCATTCCTCATACTCTTAATTAAAAAGAGCAATTATTATGCTTATTATAGGGGAGACGGTGTGTGTGTGTGTTTCTCTGTGTGTGTGTATGTGTGTGTGTGTGTGTGTGTGTGTGTGTGTGTGTGTGTGTGTCAGAGGATACATTTGTGAAGTCAGTTCTCCGTTTGCACCTTTATGTGAATTCCAGGCATGGAACTCAGGTTATCAGGTTCTCACGGCAAGGGCTTACTGAACATCTTGCTGGACCTATTCTTTTGGATTCTGAATTCGTGTTATATTTATTTCTTTGTGACTTCCTAACTCAACACATAGTTGGCTGATGGGTGAATGGAGAGTTTCATCCGATCTCTTCCTACCTGAGCAAACATCGGCCTGAAGAGTGGGAAGGAAGCTACACAGTCGAAGAAAAACACGTCCTGACAGCGTGTCCTAAACACACTCACAAGCTTCCCAGTGTATTACCTTCCTGAAAGGGATCCTTAAGACAAACTGAATGGTAACAGCAACAATATTTCAAGGAAGAAGGGCTCTTTCATGCTTTGTTTAAATAGATAGAAATAAGTTACAGATACATCAAGCGTTTATTTGATGGAATACTTCCACTTTTGCCTGACTTAGTCACACAACACACCACACACACACAGACACACAGACAGACAGACAGACAGACACACACACACACACACACACACACACACACACACACACACACACACAAAGAGAGAGAGAGAGAGAGAGAGAGAGAGAATCTGCATCTTTGTACTCAGAAAATCCAAGTTTGAGAAATGATCATTTCCTCGCAGGCTTCATAGCTTTGGAATCAGTTGATGTGTTTGTCTGAGGCAGCAGTGTGGTAGACACTGGCAGCTGGCTTCCCTTGCTCACTGACAGGGCTCCAATTGTACTCAGGGCTGCACACACCCTTTTAAGAACAAGTATCTCTCCGAACCCCTTAAATCTGGAATGTTCACAGTCCAGGTCTGGTCAGCGAGAGATAAGTGGAAGTTTCCTGCGTGAGGCGCTTCCAGGAAAGCTATTGTTTTCTTAACAAAACAGATGAGTGCAATTGGCACATGTGTTCTGTCCTTTACACTCCCGCTTCTTCCTGCCTGGAAATGTGGACCTCACGGGGGCGGGGCAGCACCCAGCTGTGGAGGAAGAAAGTCAGGTACCAAGAGTGACGGATGAAGAAGTTGAAGGGGAGTGTGAGGCCTCTTAGACAGCTGCTAAGAAAGCTCTTTCTTAAGTTGGGTCGTAAGACTCCAGTCACAGGAGAAAAACTAAAGCCCCACTCAGTGAAGCCCTTGGGTTAGTCATTTGGGGTTCAGTGTAACACTAACCCACACAAGCAGAAAAGACAGGGCGATACGGAAATTGTAGGCTTTGAGAAAAACTTAGCATACCTTGAAGATATTAGGAAGCAAATCTGCCATGTCACAAATACCATTAGGCTTTGGAGCGTCTAGATTTTGTCAGAAGTTATTATTTTTCTCTTCCCCTGCCCCTTCCTTTCCTCTTTCCTCCTTCCTTCCAAAATTGGTGAAGCAGCTCCTGTGCTGTGCACGCCATAGCCACACAGCCAGTCTTTCCGCGCTCAGATGATTATATATTCCTTATCGTCCTAGATAGCCTTATGCCGACTTGACATAAGCTAGAGTCATCGGAAGGAGGGAGCCTCAATTAAGAAAATGCTTTCTTAAGATCAGGCTGTAGGCAAGCCTGGAGGGCATTTTCTTAATTAGTGATTGATGGGAGAGGGCTCAGCCCACTGTGGGTGGGGCCACCCTCAGGTTAGTGGTCCTGGGTTCTGCAAGAAAGCAGGCTGAACAAGCCATGTGGAGCAATCCAGTAAACAGTACCCCTCCATGGCCTCTGCATCAGCTCCTGCTCCCGGGTTCCTGCCATGTTTGAGTTCCTGTCCTGACTTCCTACAATAATGAACAGTGATATGGAAGTGTAAGCCAAATAAACCCTGTCCTCCCCAAGTTCCTTTGGTCATTGTGTTTCATTGAAGCAATAGTAATACTAAGACCCTTATGTACTTATGAAATCAGGTCAATGGAAGGAAGTATGGAGGCCATTGAGAACATGAACAATCCTGACAGAGTAGGTCTGGTCTGGTGAGGTGGTTTTATTTTTGGACCTGAGGTTTGATCTGACTCTAGATGGATGCACAGGAGTTTATTTGGCAAAGGCAGTGGATTGAGTGAGAGGCAGAAACAGCCAGTGTGGGGGCCTCAAGGCTGTAGAGCACTGCACTTTTAAGGAACCGAAAGTGCTCCCCTGTGACTGAAACATAGAGAGCAAAGAAGTAGCAGAGCTGGTCTGGCGAGGCAAGCGGGCTTGGTTTGTATTAACTCTTTGTGCCTGTATCCTGAAAACAGTGGAGAGAACCTCAAGATTCTAAACCTCTAGGGGTGAAGCTGACCATATTTGAGTCAAAGAACCCGAATGCCACTCTAACCATACAGTCTGCATCATTGAAGGATCTGTGAGTGACATATGGAAGCACACTTAGAATCATCTTGTTGTGAAGCAAGAGTAACACAAGTTGGATGGGTGGAGGGATGAGCTTCCAAGAGGAAAGAATGATGGAGGCAAATTGTTCTGAAGGCTGAGAAGGCAAGTTATGTGAGGGGACTTCAGGATTTTGAGTTTATGCAAATGGGCCTAAGGAGGGCAGTGATGAAAGGTGAGTATGTTTCGGTTGAGGAGGGTTGCCCTGAGGAACGGGCAAAGGCAGGGAAGGGGGGAGGTGACTACAGAGAAGACCCCTCAGGCTTCACTAGTGGGGTGCGCAAAACAGGGCAGATGCTGCAGGTAGGAGACCAAGCAGGAGGCTGTGGTGGTTTGTCGGAGATCGGTGATTCGGTGACTGGAGCCACTCAGCTAATCAGCGTCAAGTGAAAAGGAGGCGTCTTCAGCCTCATGGTATGCAACCCTCAAGTCCATTTGGCCCATACGATGTGCAGCGTTCAAGCTGCCTCCGTGCCTCTCTCTTCCTGGAGACCCACACACAATTTCTTGCTTTTGTTCCTCCCAACATGCCAGCTCACTCCATGAGACCCTTGGTTTCTGCTCGCCATTCACCAAGGTTCATGGGAGTTTTAGGCTGCCATGTGTGGTAGGTAGTTTGAATGAGAATGGCCCTCACAGGCTCATATATTTGAATATGTGTCCCCAGTTAGTGGAACTGTTTGGGGAGGATTAGGGGGTGTGACCTTGCTGGAGGAGGTGTGCCACTGGGGGTGGGCTTGTGCCATTCCTGGACTCTGCCTCCTATTGGTGGATCAAGATGTGAGCTCTCAGCTGCTCCTGCAACCATGCCTTTGCTCTAACATAATGGAACTCTAATCCTTTGAAACTAGAAGCCCAAAATTCAACTCTTTCTTTTATAAGTCGCCTTGGTCATGACGTTTTATCACAGCAACAGAAAAATAACTAAGACATCACAGAACCCACTTACCTGAATACCCTGGATCTTAGAGCTCCAGATCCCACCACCATGGGTCTTTGTTGATCAAAATAAAAAGACCTACCACTTTTGGGTGACAAAGTGACTCCAAATTAATTTTCTAGTCACAACCAATAGAGTAACACAATAAATCTCACCCCATTTGTGTTGATGGGAAGCCTGAACGTTTCCCATTGATCCCAAAATAAACTTAGAATCAGATACAACAGGTCATGAGTGCTGCTAAGCTTCAGACTGTGTATGTAGATTTGGTCAGTGTTTGTTTAATTGTTGTCATTTTCCTACCATTTCCCTTTCCCGTCCTTCCTCCTCATCCATTTCCTTCTTCTTTCTGTTCAAAATTTGTTGAGTAGTGTGATTTCACTCATGTTATTTCTACATTTGTTAAGTAACAAGTTATTATCTGTTGCCAGAATGAGGACAAGGCCTGTGTTAATCTCATTTCTCACTGTGTCTAGTCCTGTCTAATAAATTACCTCAAAATTCAGTGGCTTAAAACATCAGACAGGGCTGGAGAGATGGCTCAGAGGTTAAGAGCACTGGCTGTTCTTCCAGAGGTCCTGAGTTCAATTCCCAGCAACCACATGATGGCTCACAACCATCTGTAATGAGATCTGGTGCCCTCTTCTGGCCTGCAGGGATGCGTGCAGACAGAACACTGTACACATAATATAATAAATAAATCTTTAAAAAAAAAAAACAGCCGGGCGGTGGTGGCGCACGCCTTTAATCCCAGCACTCGGGAGGCAGAGGCAGGCGGATCTCTGTGAGTTCGAGGCCAGCCTGGACTACCAAGTGAGTTCCAGGAAAGGTGCAAAGCTACACAGAGAAACCCTGTCTCGAAAAACCAAAAAAAAAAAAAAAAAAAAAAAAAAAAAAACCAAACCAAAAAAAACAAACAAAAAACATCAGACAACTCCCGCCAAAAGAAGCAGATCACGCCTCACTCAGCCATCATCAGGGAAGCTTCCTTCTGCAGCAGATGGGAACCAATATGGAGCCCACAGCCAGATATACACAGAGTGAGAGACCTTGTAACACTCGGTCCTAAATGGATGTCTCCATCAAATCCTTCCTCTTGGGGCTCAGGGAACCCCCTGAAGAGGAGGTAGAAAGAGTGTAAGAGCCAAAGGATATCAAGAACACAAGGTCCTCTAAATCAACGTGATAAAGCTCATATGAACTCTCAGAGACCGAAGCAGCATGCACCAGGCCCACATCGGTCTTCTGTGTATGTATTATGGCTTCCAGCTTAGTGTTTTCATCGGATTCCTGAGTGTGAGTGTGAGGATGAGTGGGTCTCTGACTCTTGTGCCTTCTCTTGGGCTCTTTTCCTTCTGTTTTTGTTCAATTCCAGTGTTAATTTTTGTTTTATCTTATTATATTATATTTCATTTTATTAAAAAAAACCCAGACATTTAATAACCTCTGTGGGTTAGGAATTTGGAAGTTGGCCTGGGTGGCTGTGGCGTTGGGGTCTGTCATGAAGTCAGTCAAGATGTGGGCTGAGGCATCAGTCATCTGAAGGGCTTCCAAGATGGCACACTCTCATGTTGTTGGATTATCACTGAGAAAGGAAGAAGATGGATGCCTTGCCTTTTATGACCTGTTCTCAGAAGTCAAACACGGTCCTTGCTTTCTCTACTTGTCAGGAGTGAGTCATTAAGTCTGGCCAGCATTGAAAGGAAGGGGAGTTAGGATCTATTGTTTGAAGAAATGATTGTAAAATAATTCGTAGATGTTTTCAGAAACGACTACAACGGTTGTAACCTCGGGACCTGGTACAGTGCCTGCCAGCTATTGGCTGTTTAATACTGGTTTGTAAAGTAGTATTCTTCTCTCTCCCAGGTTTGGACACTAGTAACGAGACAATGGGCCGAAGGCCGACAGTCACAGTAAGGAATGGACATTTGAGCTTTGGTGTCTTTCTCGTATGTCCCATCGGGAAATGGCTGGGCCAGGCACACTGGTGTGAGCTGACGCTCTTTCTTCAGTTCTTGATGTAAGCCTGGTAGAAGAGCTCGGAGGGCACACAGGGCCTGGAGAATCAACCCAGCTAGTGAGTTGGAGTTCTAACTCTGTATTTACAATGTATATCTCTATTATTTTGAGGCACAGATAACTTACGTATCTACTTTGCATATCTCTGAAGGCTTGGCATCTCTTGATCAAGCAGGTTCAGGATAGAGCTGGTGTCACGGCGCGTATGCTGTAGCAGGGGAAAGGAAGAAAAGATGTTCAAGACAACCATCTCTTTTCTCCTTCTTTTTTCTTCCCTTTAATATCATCTCCTTCAGCTTTTCCTCAGCTGGTCATGGCGGTCCACATCTGTAATCCGAGAACTCGGGGGAAGAGGCAGAAGTATCAGCAGTTCAAGGTCAGCCTCAGCTACACAGGGTGTTCTGGGCTACCCTAAGCTGCCTGAAACCCTTTCTCAAACACCAAGCAACCTTTCCTCTTCCACTAGCCATCTGCCTTCATGCAGCTGTAAGAGCCAAGCATGGTGACATGCACCCATAGCCCTGACTACTCAGGAAGCTGAAGTGGGAAGATGACTGGAGATCAGGAGTTCGAGGTTCAGCCTGGACAACACAGTGAGACCATGCCATAGGAAGAAGGAAGTACACGACACAGTAATCCCATGTAACTTATTTTAACTCCCCTTACCTTCCTCAAAGTTTTGTAAGATTTGTCTGTCTTCCCCTTGGCCATCTGGCTTCCACTTCTTTCACTCTATTACAGCGTGCTCTTCCCAAGGCCACCAATGACCCTGTTGCCTTACCAGGACCATTCTTTCTTGGTCTAGGGGCATCTGAATGGTCAGCCATGAGCTTGGAAACTTTCGGTTTCTGACTTGGTGCCATCACATGTTTCTGGCTTTCTCGAGCTGCCGTAACTGGAGGTCAGAAGAGAGAGGTGGATGGGGCAGTGAGGTTGGTTCCTTGGCTTGTGAACGCGCCTCCTGAGCCCTGCCTTCATCTTCCAGTGCTGCTCTCCCAAGTGCACGCCTCTGTACCAGTTTTCTCTTTTTATGGGGACTCCAGGAAGAGTGGAGTGCCTCGGGACTGGAGAGATGGCTCAGTGGTTAAGAGCATTGTGCTGTTCTTCCAGAGAACCCAGGTTCAATTCCCAGCACCCACAAGACAGCTCACACCATCTGCCTATCACTCCAGTTTCAGGGTTTCTGATACTCTCACACAGACAAAACACCAGACAGGCAAAACACCAATGAACATAAAATTAAAAAAAATTACACACACACACACACACACACACACACACACACACACATACACACACACACACACACACACACACACACACACATATATATGATAACACCTTTTTAAAAAAAAGAGTGGAGTGTCACTTACCCAACAGCTTCATCCTCGTTGATTGACATCTGTGTTCTCCCTATTTCCAAATACGTCCGTGTGTGACGTTCTGAAGGGTCATCGACCGACCTTCAAGACTTATCTTTCCCTCAGTTGTGTCCTTGGCCTCTGCTGAGAAAATCCATCCTTTATATCACCCTACAACTGAGGATACCCTAAAGCTTTTGCCATGGAATTTCAGGGGGACTGGTCCAGTAACCCAGTTGTAATGTTCAGATGTTTTTAGGTCCCTTTAAACTTATAATGTCCAAATTGGATTTATCTTTCCCCAGAGTTGTTGTTTCTCATGAGTTTTCCAGTCTTGAACTGGCTCCAAGGTCCATTTGGCTAATAGGGGGTCTAGCTCCCCTCCTCCTCCTCCTCCTCCTCCTCCTCCTCCTCCCCCTCCTTCCCCCCCTTCTCCCCCTCCTCCTCCCCTTTCTCCTCCTCACCAAATGCTATTAATTACATTACTTCATTGGTCGCCATGTGTCTCTGTCTCTCATGTCACTTTGTACATTTATTTTGTGTCTCTTTTAGCTCAAACTTACTATTTTAGACAGCATCTCACAATGTAGCACAGGCTGGACTCAAACTCACAACCTTTCTGCCTCAGCCTCCTGTGCTTCACCATACCTGGGAAACTTGAATTATTAAGACAAATTGAAGTGTAATTCTAATTAATCTTATCAATAAAAACCGGGAGTCAGATATTGGGGTAATAACCTGAAAGAACAGAGAAACAGAGGAGCAGCTTCCAGTGAGTTCCTACCTCTCTGGATCCTCTGACCAAAAGGGCCCAGATCCTGTCTTTAACCTCCCAAGTGCTGGGATTAAAGGTGTGAGCCACCACCTCCCGGACTCAGTGGTTAACTAGTGGCTAGCTCCACCCTCTGGTCTCCAGGCTAGCTTTATTTGTCAGAACACAAACAAAATCTCACACACCAACTAGTAATGATAGTAATAGCAAGCCTTTATTGGGAACTTTGTGAGGCCATGTCCTTGCATGAGATGCTTTTCACTTTTGCCCTCTTTAATACATCTTGCTGGTATGAATGTGTAGGACTCTTGCCCTACTTTGATTGTGATAGAACACTGACCAAAACTGACTTGGAGAGGAAAGGGTTCATTTGGCTTACAGGTTACAGTCCATCACGGAGGGAAGCCAAGAGCTCAAGGCAGCAGCTGAAGCAGAGGCCATGGAGGAACACCGCGTCACCTGCCTGTGTCCAGCCAGCTTTTTTTTCTTTCTTTTTTTTTTGGTTTTTCGAGACAGGGTTTCTCTAGCTTTGGAGCCTGTCCTGGACTAGCTCTGTAGATCAGGCTGGCCTTGAACTCACAGAGATCCGCCTGCCTCTGCCTCCTGAGTGCTGGGATTACAGGCGTGCGCCACCACCGCCCGGCGTCCAGCCAGCTTTCTTATACTACCCAGGACCACCTGCTTGGGGTGGCCCGGCCCACAGTCACCTGTCCATTTAATATGAATATCTTTTCATTCAGATAAATGCACACCACTTTCACGAGTTTGGTTCCTAGTTACAAATTGAGCCAGAATCATTTGGGTGAGGAGGTGGAGTGGAAATAAGAGTAAGATGTTTATTACTGTGAAATCTTTAACTTAGAATTACTGTCTGACAAGACAAGAGTCTAAGACAGTGCTACCATAAAAAATATAATGAGAATTTCAAATGCAATTCAATTACATATTTTAAATAAAATATTTGTAAAATAATATTATTTCATTATGTAATCAGCATAAAATGTTAATGAGACCTCCTTTTCTTTCTACTTTTTTGTATGTTTGTGTGTGTGGTATATGTGTGTCTTAGTTTCTACTGCTGTGAAGAGACACCATGGCCATGGCAACTCTTATAAAGGGAAACATTTAATTGAGTAGCTTACAGTTCCAGAGGTTTAGTCCATTATCATCACAGTGGGACATGGTGGTGTGCAGGCAGATATGGTGCTGGAGGAGCTGAAAGTGGAGAAGGAGCTGCAACTTGATCCCATGGGCAACAGGAAGTGGTCTGAGACACTTGGCATGGCTTGAGCATATATGAGACCTCAAAGCCCGCCTCCACAGTGGCATGCTTCCTCCAACAAGGACACACCTACTCCAACAAGGACACACTTCATAATAGTGCCACTTCCTTTGGAGGCCATTTTCTTGCAAACCACCATAATGTGTGTGTGTATGTGTGTGTGTGTGTGTGTGTGTGTGTGTGTGTGTGTGTACACCCATGTGAGAATATGCTGAGGCCAGAGAAAGATGGTAGATGCCTTCCTCTATCAGTCTTCACCTTGCCGCTGTTAGACAAAGTTTCTTGCTAACTCAGTTTTGAGTTTCAGATTTGTCCTGGATGGCCAACGAGGCCCTGGAATTTGCCTGTCTCTGCCCTCCAGTGCTGGTCTTATAGGCACACTTGTAGCCACAGCCCTCCCATGCTTTTTATGTGAGTGCCGAGGATTCAAACTCAGGTCCTTTCGCTTTTACAGTGAGAGTCTTTACCCACTGAGATCTCTCCAGTTCCTCCCTTTCTTCTCATCCCCATCGCCTCTCAAGACCATGTTGAGACAGTGTCTGTGTTCTCTTCTAACTTGGATGACTTTGAACTTTCGATCCTCCCGAGTGCATACCACCATGCCCACTTGTGTGCTATGCTGAAGATCAAACTCAGGGCTTCCTGCATCCTAGACAAGCGTTCTACCAACTGAACTGCAACCTCCAGCCATTACTTCTTTTCTTCTGGGCCTTCTCGATCCAGTAAGCATTTAACACATCTCAAGTGTTCAGCAGCCACATGTGGCAAATGATAAGAAGCGGTAAAGACACTTGCTGTTGTTAAAACCCAGATAGATTAGCCTGGTGCATAACCACTTGCCAAATTTTTTGAGGTGAAGTTTAGTACCTTTTAGAGAGGAGGTACTTAACCAAGGTTTGCTTTTCTTTTTCTTTCTTCCTTTCTTTCTTTCTTTCTTTTTTCTTTCTTCCTTCCTTCCTTCCTTCCTTTTTTTCCTTTCTTTCTTTCTTTCTTTCTCCCTCTCTCTCTCTTTCTCTCTTTCTTTATTTCTTTTTTTCATGAAAGGATTTCTCTGTATAGCTTTGGAGTCTGTCCGGGAACTCGCTCTGTAGACCAGGCTGGTCTTGAACTTTCAGAGAGAGCCTTTAATCCCAGCATGCAGGAGGCAGAGGCAGGCATCCACCACCGCCCAGCTCAAGGTTTGTTTTTCTAATGGAATTATTTTCGTTTTTTTCAGTTGAGTGTTTCAGTACTTGTTTTATGTAGATATGCCCAAAATGCCTCTCTGTAGCCATGAATCATTATGTTAGTCATGAAATAGAAAACAATTCATACATTTGTTTCTCCAAAATGAGAGATGTTTTAAGAATGTGTTTTCATAAGATTTGCCAAAATTTTTACATTACACAATAGCTTTTCCTCCCTCTTCCTTTTTGGAGAATTGATGGGTGGATGAAGCTTGGAACAAAATGTTGACAGTGGTTAAGAGAGCAAAACAATGGGATTCAAAGAAAAGGTTTCTGGGAAGTGACACTCTCCAGAACGCTTGAACTCTAGTTGTAGGAAGTGTCTCATCTTCAGAGGATGTTGTGATTTATGGTGAGTGGGCAGAGTCTAGGGAGATTGACAATCTTGCAGATGGTCACAGGCCATATTAGAACTAGACTCCTCAAGGTAATATTTCTAGGATCTGCTGCTCAAAATTTGCCCCCACAAATCATCTCTTAGGCAAATGTTAATCCTACTTACCTTTCTCTCTCTTGGTTTCTACAGATAAAGTTTCTCTGTGTTGCCCTGTCTTGTCTTGGAACTCACTCTGTAGACCAGGCTTGCCTCAAACTCACAGAGATCCTCCTTCCCCAGCCTCCCAAGTGCTGGGATTAAAGGCGTGTGCCACCACCACCAGGCACCTTTCTCTGATTTTAATGTTCCCAAACTCATTAATATAGGAAAGGAAAAGGAAGTGCTCTATAAAGTATGCCACTTATTTATTTATTCAGACTTTTTTTTTTTAACAGAGTCTCACTATGCAGCCCTGGCTGTCCTGGAACTCACTATGGTCCTGGATCTTACTCTGTAGACCAGGCTGGACTGGAACTCACAGAGACCTGCCTGCCTGTGCCTCCAGAGTATTGGGATTTAAGGTTTGTGCCACTGTGCCTGACTTCATCCAGGCTGTTTGAGGCAGTCTTGTTATATAGCTGAACTTGTGCTTAGCCTCCTGAAGATGAGCCCCACACCCAGTTTATAAGGGGTTCATAACAAGATGTGTGTAGTCAGACTCCCCCCCCCCCCAGACAGTTCCTAAATAACCCACAGGGAGACTTAATATTAATTACAAATGCTTGGTTGATAGCTCTGGCTTGTTACTTGCTAACTCTTACATTTTCAATTACCCCATATTTTTATCTATGCTTTGCCACATGATTGAGTACCTTTTCTCAATACAGCACACCCATCTTGCTTCTTTCTGCATCTGTTCACTACTCCTCTGACTCTGCCCTTCTTCTTCCCAGCATCCTCTTTGGCTCTCCCCTTACCCTTATCCTGTCCAGCTATTGGTCAGTCAGCTTCTTTATTAAACCAATCACAGTGACGTATATTCACACAGTGTAAAAGAATATTCCACAGATGTGAAAAGCTCTTTCCATAAAAATAATTCAGTTTGAGCATGGACACACTAACAAATTAGAAGTATTTGCAGAATACCAGCTGAGAAGGCCCTTTAGGCCGTCTAGTTCTGTTGAGTTTGCTTATAAGAGTAGGCAGATGCAGGGCGGCGGCGGTGGCACACACCTCTAATCCCAGAATTCGGGAGGCAGAGCCAGGCGGATCTCTGTGAGTTCGAGGCCAGCCTGGTCTACAGAGTGAGAGATCCAGGACAGGTACCAAAACTATGTAGAGAAACCCTGTCTTGAAAAACCAAAAGAGAGAGAGAGAGAGAGAGAGAGAGAGAGAGAGAGAGAGAGAGAGAGAGAAGAAAAAAAATAAGAGGGCAGAGAGCTTGCTTATTTTTTGAGTTTTCTTTGTGGACTGCTATTATCCACAGAGAGACCTAGAACTCAAACTTTCCAAGGCCTCTGTCTCTTTCCCAAGGCCTCTTTTGCTAGAAGCATAACCAGCATTTATCAAACACTTGCTGAATGTTAGGTTCTGGGTTAAACACTTTTCACAAATCTCAATAACTGAAAAAATCTGCTCCAAAAAGAAAGCGTTTTAGGTTGAAAGGAAAAGGCACCATGCTAACAAATTTTCTGCCAGCGTTCCCTTCACTTTGTTAAACAGAAGCGGCTGACACACAAGCCGTTCTCCCCTTTCAGGGAGCAAAGGCTCTAGGTGGTCTCTGCCGAGCTGTGTTTTGAAAGCTAGAGAAGCATCATTTCCCACCCAAACCTCAACAGATTGTAGCTGTGGTTTGGAAGGCACACCTCCCCGCCTTCCCTCCTTAGCTTTCACTCATGAACTACTTTTCTTTTTTTTTTATTTCCCCATCTCACTTCTTTACATCCTTCCCTCTCTCCCTCCCTCCCTCCCTCCCTCCCTCTCTCCCTCCCTCCCTCTCTCTCTCCATTCCTTTTTTCTCTCTTTCTGTCTCTCCGTCCTCCCTCCCTCCCACCCTCCCTCCCTCCCTACTTCCCTCCCTTCCTTCCTTCCTTTCACTCTCCCCCTCCCTCTCCTTGTCTTTCTGTTTTAGAAAGTTTGGTATTAAAGGCAACTTCTGTTGAGACTCTAAATGTTTTGACTTGTGGACACCATAGTGTGAGCATGTGAGGGCCTGGGCATCATCTAAAGGGAAGCAGAGGCCCAGATGGGGTAAAGGATTGTGCCACAGGTTAATGGAATAAGCTGCTGAGATCAGAACACTGCTCCAGGGGTCTGTGGAGATGGTTGAGTTGGTCAAGTGTTTGCCATGCAAGCAAGAGGACCTCAGGTCAACGCCCAGGACCGTGTCACAAAGCTGGGCACGGGAGTGTGTGCCAGGAAAGCAGAGAAAGAGTGTCCCTGGAACTCAGTGACAACCAGCCTAATCAGCAAGTTCCAGGCCATGTGAAAGACTGTCTCAAAAACCAGGGTGGACAGCACTAAGGAATGATGGCTGAGGTTGACCTCTGGCCTCCATATGTGCATGTACATGTGTGTGTGCACACACTCAGCATACATGTGGAACGCAATCTGAGTAGTAATGGTAGTCCTGAAGGGTTCTGTGGGTGCCAGGTCTTTGGTTATTTTGCTCAGTCTCAGATTCTTTTGCTTCCCTTGAAGGTATGCAGGGGCCCTTGGCAGGAGTCTCAGAATGAAAAGAAAACCTCTGCTCACACCCAGCGCTTCAGAATCCCTTGAGGTGAGGCACAGATTGCCTAAGGGCCACACACAGAGTATGTTCTCAGAGATTCGGGGGTCTTGATTTTAGAATAATAGCAATCTACAAAGAAAGCTCAAAATGGCGGGGCTTGTAGAACGTGGACACTCGGATTCTCAGCCTCTGGGACAAGCCAGGGAGGCTTTCCACGTTGGTACACTTTCCCACCACAAGGGTTCCATAGAGGAATCTCAGAAGTATAGTGTGGAGACTCAATGAAGAAATGCTCAGTACAAGACCCGGGGAGGCAGGATCAGACAGGGCCCCATCAAAGGAAGCGTCAGTGAGAAAACCTGGGAGGCAGAGATGGACCAAGGTCCCCTTAGCTCACAGATTCTGAGCCCTGGCCTTAGAAGGAGCTCTGATGTTTGTTCCTCAGGGGCAGCTAATTTATGGAGGAGACTACTGAGAATTAGGAGATAAACCAGTTTCCTTTCAGGCCCTCCATCACTTCCCTTGTAAAATGGAAAAGAATGGGCCCACGTGACTACCAAAGTCCTATCTAGACACAAGAACCCTGTTAATCACATTAAATAGTAAAATGACATGTGACCTAATTGCTTAATTTTTTTACAGCCCTAATTTTATCCCCATCCTACTTAGAGGTTTAGCCGAATAGACTGAACTTAGTGAAACTCTTTGATGTCCCGAATTCCTGTAGGAATTTGACTTCAGTCTCTCCTGGAGGATGTTAAAGCCGAGGCATTACTTTGGAGATTCAACACCAGGGAGCCTAGAAAGCAGAGCACGGTGAGAAGTTAGCAGAATTAGTAGGGATGTAGCTCTGGGAAGATGGCTCAAAGGTAAAGCATTTGCCATGCACCGTGAGGGCTGGAGTTTGGGTCCCCACACACGCAAATGCTGGCCCTGTAACGGCCTGCCTATCATCCTAGCACCCAGGGGGCAGGGACAGGGGAGCAAGCTGGCTAGCCAGATGACCTCAATCTACAAGGTGGAGCGTGATCAAGGTGGACCCTCTGTGTCCATCTCTGAGCTCTACCTACGTGTGCATGACTTTGTGTAAGTGCATCAGAACACACCTACACCCACACCCACCCAAACATACAGACACACACCACACATATAAAAAAAAAAAAAAGGAATTAGTGGAATATTCACCAGGTGCTAAGCTCCTACATGTGGTCTACAAGTCTTGTGGGATCTGGCTTCTCCTTACTTCCAGCCTGGTGACTTTCCCTCTGTGTCTTCTTTCCTTTGATTCCCCAAAGGCGTAGACTCTTTCCCAAATCAGAGCCTGCCTGTCATAGTTGGTTTTTTTTTTCCTGGAGTTCCTTCCCTCTCTCCTAGTTTACCTAGATGACTCAGGTCTCAGCATCGCATAGGTTAAGTCTCTGCTGACTCCTTCATTGAAAATCGATCACTCTGTCCCTTTCTCTTCAGAGCACTGAATGGTGTTTGGATTGTACATTTATTTTGTGAATTTACCCTAACGTTTGTTGCCCTAGGTATGCTGGAAAATTCTAAGTTGTGGTCTTTTTGTTTTTTTTTTCCCCTTCTTCTGTGTTTCCTGCTATTTCCTGGCACATAGTAGGGATTCAGTGAAGACTTGCTGTGTAATGATGGAGGAAGGGACTTAGTTGGTAGCCTGAATTTGATCCCCAGCAGCCAAATAAAAGAGCCTGTTTGTAAGACCAGAAATGGGGGGCGGGGAGAGACAGAGAGAGAGAGAGAGATCCCTGGGGGCTCACTGGCCAGCTGGCCTAGCCTACTTGGCGAGCCCCAGGCCACTGCAAGACCTTGTTCCAAAAAACAAGGTGGATGACTTCTAAAGGTCACCTGAAACTGACCTCTGGCATTCACACTCATGCAAAAACATGTGCATGCATACCTGTACACACACATGGAAAAAAAGTACTAGCACCAAAATAAAATTAAATGAAAAAAATTGTTGCATTAGTGAGTGAGGGAGTGAATGGATGTGTTAGCAGAAAAGTCCCAACACATTCCACACTTACTGGTTATTGATGATGTTGTTGAGACATGGTCTTGCGATGGGGCCCAGGCTGGCCTTGAACTTGGATCCTCCTGTTTCAGCCTCCAGAGAATCAGGACTCTCGGTGTGAGCCACCACACCTGGCTTTTATTGGTTGTTTATATATGACACAACCTACACAGATCCTCAGTGAAATCGCCCCTTTGACCCTGCTTTGGCATTGTGGAAACAGCTATCAGTCTCTGGGCAAGCTGGCATTTATTCCGGTGTGTGTTTGTTTAGACTGAATGGCCCTCTTTAGTGGTTCAATTAAAAGCACCACCTTGCCAGTTCCTGCAGCCTCGGTTCTTTCCATCCGAACTACATCTCAGGGAAGTTTATGGAGCCAAAAGAAGTTACCCGAGACTCAAGGCTTTGATATCAACAAGAGAAAAATCTCGAGTGGCTTTGCCTAAAAACAAGTCAGAATCAAGTCATAACGTGGAATTACCACAGGGTCACCTGGTTTTGCTTAGATGTTGCTGGGACCACATTAAAAAAGAAGTTATTTATTAAGGGCAGCATAGTTCCTTTTAAATTCTGTAGCAATCATGCCCTGCTCTCTCTCTCTCTCTCTCTCTTTTCCCCTCCCAGTCCATGGAAAGTGTTATCTCAGGCAGCTCTGTGCAGGAAGCTGTGTTTATCGCTTCCTCACAGTCGCAGTGCGTCTAGGACTTAACTGCATGCTATCAGATTACATCAAAATGTAGGCCTTTGTGTGTTTAACTCATCAAAGGAGCGGCGGACCCTCAGGACTGGCTATCACTTCTCTGCATACGCAGCCTTGTAGCAAAACAAAGCCTATCTAAACAGGACACGAGCACTTCTGCTGTGTGGAGGCTCTGCAGGCTCTCTCTCTCTCTCTGCCTGCAGCCATGCTCGGGGTTCAGGTGTCTGCCGGGTTTCACTTCTTGATTTTATATTTATCTCCTTTTAGAATTGCTGTCATTTGCCTGGTTGTGTGCAAGGAAGGAAAACCCAAAATACGACTTACCAGGGAGGAGGCGAGATCACTACAATCCACAATGTCAGTTGGGCTGGCAGAGCCTCGACCTCGTGGTCTTGATGTTCACTTGGGAGAGTCAGTGAGTGCAGTGGAGGGTTGTGGAGCCTGCCACCCCGGGTGGAATCCTGGCTCCCCGATGTCACTTCTCTGGACTTTCATTTTCCCAACTGAAAAGTGGAGGTAATAACAACACCTGTCTCATAATGTGTGTGTGTGTGTGTGTGTGTGTGTGTGTGTGTGTGTTTAGCTAGAGTCTTATGTAGCTCAAGATGGCCCAGAAACCAGTATGTAACTGAGGATGACCTTGAATTCCTGATCTTCCAGCCCCTACCTTCTGAGGGTTAGGATTCTTCCGTTTTGGTTAACAGAGAGTCCCACTATGTAGCTCAGGCTAGCTTAAAACTCACTATGCATGTCCAAATAAATCCAGGCTGGCCGCGAACTCAGAATCTTCCTGTCCCAAATTCCCAAGTGTCAGGACTACAGACATGTGGCCAACACATCCAGCTCTCTAATCCCTGATACCAAATAAGTCATGTACGTCAAAGAACATGTGAGAAGTGCCACGTAAAATGCTCCCCCAGGAGGACTACCAGCATTTAAAGCCTGAGAGAGTGCTGTGTGCCAAGCCCCACAGAATGGCAAGACTGGAAGACAGCTCTGGTCCCAGGCTGGTTACATTTCCACATTTGAGGACCCATGACAATTTTCTTCTTTTTTTTTTTGAGACAGGGTCTCACTTTTTAACCAGCTGCCCTGGAACTTGTTATGTAGGCCAAGCTGCTGGTATAGAGCTTGGTATAGAACCCTCCTGCCTCAGCCTCCCCAGTGCTGGGATTAGAAGTTCGAACCACTTTATGCCCGTGGTTTTTTTTCTCCCCTTCGATGGGCTGGCTGCCAGATGCTGCCTCTATTGGCAGCCACAGGAAGCCAATGCAACTGTGAAGTAATACTTCTGCCCCAGGGCTGACTCCACCCTGTTGACCAAGGTTTTTTTTTTTTTTTTTTTTAAGCTCTGCTCAGCCAACTCCTTTTAATGCTTTGCCTAAAAAGGAGTTCTCACCCAGCCTTGCTGCAGAGGGAAATGGCTGACTGCCCTAGAGGTTCCTGACACAGAGCTTTTCGGGGGAAATAGTGGCATCAGCTTTACACTTCGGGAGTTTGAGGGTCCTGTCTGGCAGCAGCTGTCCAACATGAAGCTTCTTTCACAAAGGAAGAGTTGGATTCTGTAAACGATCCTCTCGCTGGTGTGATAATGATGAGGCAGTCTTAACAAATATTTGCATGGAGGAAGCATGACAATTTTCATAGGCCTATGACTGGAAAGACATTGAAGTTACACCTAAAATATATACTTTAGGAAGGTAATTTTTTTCTTTTTTCTTTTTTTTTTTTTTTTTTTTTTGGTTTTTCCAGACAGGGTTTCTCTGTAGCTTTGCGCCTTTCCTGGAACTCGCTTTGGAGACCAGGCTGGCCTCGAACTCACAGAGATCCGCCTGGCTCTGCCTCCCGAGTGCTGGGATTAAAGGCGTGCGCCACCACCGCCCGGCAATTTTTTTCTTTTTAAAAATTTGAACCCATCTAAAATAGGATATTTAAATAAGCCTTATGCTTTATTGCTTCTTCTTTCTTTCCTTCCTTCCTTCTTTCTCTCTTTCTTTCTCTTTTCTCTCTCTCTCTCTCTCTCTCTCTCTCTTTCTTTCTTTCTTTCTGTTGTTTTGGTTTGTGTTTGCTTGTTTCTTAGAGGCAGGCAGGGTCATACGCTATAGCCCAGGCTGGCTTAGAACTCACTGTGTTGCCCAAGCTGGCTTTGAACTCTTGATACTTTTCCTTCCTCAGCCTCCTGAGTAGTGAGATTTCAGGCATAAGCTGCCACATCTGGCTTCTACATTGTTTTTGTGAGTGTATGGGCACATTTATGTATACACATTCAAATGCATGTGGGCATTCGTGTGTGGGGTGTGTGTGCTTGTGCGTGTGTGCACATGTATATGCATGCACATGTAGAGGCCGGCACTAAACTAAAGCTTACCTTTTTGCCTTATTTATTTATTTATTTATTTTTCAACAGGGTCTTCAATTTCCTTCTTAGAAAACGATTTATTTATTTTACGTGTCTAGGTATTTTGCCTGCACGTATGTATGAATGGATTTACGTATGTATGCGTACCACAGGTTTGTAGTGCCCCGGGAGGCCAGAAGAGGGCACTGGATCCCCTGGAACTAGAGTTAAGAGATGGTTGTGAGCCGTCCTGTGTGTGCTGGGATCCGAACTCTGATCCTCACTTTCCAGCAGCAAGGACTTTACCAATGAGCCGTCTCCCCGCCCAGTGATCTACTTTCACTGTTCTTCACGCTATGGTTACTCACTCACTGCTGACTTGCATTCTCCATGGCTTCTTCTCAGGATGTGGGGATATCTTCTCTGTTGAGAGAACCATCCATCACTTCCACTCAGTGCTAGCCGTCTCTGTGGGTCCCCTCCACTTGGTTTTGCATCTCTGCCTGGCTCCTTGGAGTGAACTC